>NC_057408.1:7379908-7685874 GCF_019320065.1 Cervus canadensis
TTTTAATATGCTGTCTAGGTTGGTCATAGATTTTCTTTCAAGGGGCAAGTGTCTTTTAATTTCATGGCTGAAGTCACCATCTGCAGTGATTTCGGAGCCCAAGAAAATAAAATCTCTCACTGTTTCCATTGTTTTCCCATCTATTTGCCATGAAGTAATACAATAAGTAGCCTTAGATAAACCTGGCACCAGCCCCTGAAAATATATAGAACAAGTTCGCATATCAAGGGTGCATGTTCTAAGTGTTCGAACAAAAACGAAAATCAGAAAAACTTCAACCGTGTGATCTCTCCCAGTTCTCCTGACTGAAGTTTATCGTAAGATGTTGATTCTCAGCATCTGGGTCTGCCAACTAGTTGCTCTAAACCTCTTCTTGACCCCTTTGTAGAGGAAGCCTAGAGGTTAACTCAGAAACAGTATAGTTTCTAGAAGTTGACCTGAGCCAACTGAAAAAAGTCCTGAGATGGTATCAGCATCTTTATTCATTGTTCAGAAAAAGCTCTTTGGTTCAATATTAATTCCTATAGCTCTTACAACTCCCTTTGGGATAAATATTTAATCAACAGAGCAGTTGGCTTTTTACTTCATTATGGAGAATTTTCAATAAAATAAAATAGGGTATTGTAATGAATGACAAACACTGGTGAGTTTTCATTTAAAATCAATAAGTTGAACCAAGGAATTGTTTTGTAACTTATGGGTCATCTCAATTTAATGAACAGTAACTAAAAACATATTATATAAATGCCTGGCATGCAAAAGGGATGCAGAGAAAAAGGCTAGTAATTGCCCCACTAGGCTTTATAATCCTTAAAGAGAAGGCTGCATTTTGCTATTTTTTCTTTGACCAATGCCTGGAATGACACCAAGCAGACAGTGAATAGTCAGTGAATGCTTGCCAGGTTGAATGAATTAATAAGTTGATGTAAAAAGAGTGTTTTCCTTTAGAGAAAAGGATGCAGTACTTTCCTCATCATGGCCACCTCTCAGTGGATGACCCTGACCACAATGGGTTATAAATTATATATATTCTTTTCCTTTCCTTATGCTTATTACAGTGATTCTTAAGTTTGATCTTGTAGTAGAATTACCTGGTGAGTTTACAAAATACAGATTCCTCGGCCCCACTTCCAGTGTTTCTGATTCAGCTGGTTGGTCTGAGGCGCCAAGAATTTGCATTTCAAAGTTTCCCAGGGGATCTGATGCTGCTATTTTGGATACTACAATTTGAGCATCACTGACTTACAGCATCTACCTGCACTGCCCCATGGCAGTTTCCATTTGCTCATCTACCGGTGGGCTTTCCCGATGGCTTAGCAGGTAAAAAAATCCACCTGCGATGCAAGAGACATGGGTTTGATTCCTGGATCAGGAAGATCCCCTGGAGAAGGAAATGGCTACCCACTCCAATATTCTTGTCTGAAAAAATCCCATGGACAGAGTAGCCGGGTGGTGGTGGTGGTTGTCCAGTCGTGCAGTCGTGTCCGACTCTTTGCGACCCCATGGACTGCAGCACGCCAGGCTTTCCTGTCCTTCACCATCTCCCACAACTTGCTCAAACTTATGTCCCTTGAGGCGGTGATGCCATCCAACCATCTCATCCTCTGTCATCACCTTCTCCTCCTGCCCTCAATCTTTCCCAGCATCAGGGTCTTTTCCAATGAGTCAGCTCTTTGCATCAGGTGGCTGAAGTATTGGAACTTCAGCCTCAGCACCAGTCCTTCCAATGAGTATTCAGGATTGCTTCCTTTAGGGTTGACTGGTTGGATCTCCTTGCAGTCCAAGGGAGTCTCAAGTATCTTCTCCAACATCACAGTTCGAAAGCATCAAAAAACCGAGTGGGATAGCTAGTGGAAAAGGGTCACAAAGAGTCAGACAGGACTGAGCAGCTCAGCACAAGCACATCGGCAGGTGAATTCTCCCCTGGAGCACAGATCCTTACATGCAGAAAGCTCCTGACTTCGTAAATGATTCCAGCTGGGCTGTGGGAGTGTCTATCCCTTGCTACTATGGTGCCTTCATGGCTTTGGTGCATAGGGACCCATCACGTGTGAAGGGTAGTGATCCATTTTTTCTGTGGGCCCCTTATTTTTTCTTCTCCCTTCATGTGATGAGGCATTGCCATTAGAGGCCTACCCGGACATAAGTAATTTCTTTGGGAATCTGACTTTGGCTGTCCCCAGTGCTGCCCACATAGCTGTCGCTGTGTGTCTGATTCACTGACGGGTCACACGGGTGGCTGGCAGGTTAATGACCGCGCCTCCTGCTGGGAGAGCCTGCCAGTGGTGTGCACGCTCCACCTTTGTGTGTCATATTTTTGTTCCAATTAAGTCTCCCTGTCTGTGTTTGCTTTAGTTGCAAAATGTCTATTAATTCTGGGTGACTCTGGATACAAATGACAATGCTGGCCGTGGACCTTCTATTCATCTTCTAAAAATATGAAAAATAATCCTTTATTATGGAAACAGTGGATAGGGCAGCCATGTATTTTGATTGGGTGGTTTGTTTGCTTTTCAGTAATAGGACTAGGGCTGTAAGTCCTCATCAACAGCTTCTCATCTGGCTTCCT
Organism: Cervus canadensis; assembly: GCF_019320065.1. Taxonomy (NCBI): domain Eukaryota; kingdom Metazoa; phylum Chordata; class Mammalia; order Artiodactyla; family Cervidae; genus Cervus; species Cervus canadensis. The sequence goes on from NC_057408.1 coordinate 7,382,478, forward strand.
TTCTCAGCAACAGCATGGATTGTAGAGTAGTATTGTTTTTGTTGTTTTTTTTTATTGAATTATAGTTGATTTACAGTGTTGTGTTAATTTCAGCTATATAGTAAAGTGATTTGGTTATATGTGTGTGTGTGTGTGTGCACACATTCTTTTTTGTATATACACACACACACATTCTTTTTGTATTCTTTTCTACTATGATTTATCATAGGATATTGAATATAGTTCTCTGTTCTATACAGTATGACCTTGTTATTTATTCATCCTCTGTATACAATAGTTTACATCTGCTAATCCCAAACACCCAGTCCTTCCCTCTCCCACCCTCTTTCCCCCTTACTAACCACAAATCTTTTTCTCTTTGTGAGTCTCTCTATGAGTCTGTTTCTGATTCATCAATAGGTTCATTTGTGTCATATGAGTTTTTTAACTTTGGGGGTACAAACATGGGCAAGAGAATATGACTGAGCTAATTGATCTAGTTTTGTCAGTGGGGAAGATTACAACCTTAGACCCGTTACCTGCTTTCTCTTAGCAAAGTTTTTAAGCAGTCTTAGATGAGTCCTGTATTTGAAAGTTTTCATCCTGACATCTTGAGCTACTTAAATCTGCTGATCTTTTTTCTCCTTTGAAAATCTGACTTATTCTTCAAAGAAAAGTTTACTTCTCTCTAAAACTATTGGTGTCTCAGACAGTAAAGACTCTGCCTATAGTGCAGGAGACCTGGGTTCCATCCCTGGGTTGGAACCACTGGAAGATCCACTGGAGAAGGGAATGGTTACACACTCCAGTATTGTTGCCTGGAGACTCCCATGAACAGAGGACCCTGGCAGCCTATAGTCCGTGGGGTCGCAAAGAATCAGACATGACTGAGCAAGTAACACTTCAGTGTCCATTGTGACCGCTCAGGTTTTACTGTCTCAAGCATATGTTTGGCCCTCCATTACCTACTGCTGTGTGATGTCGTGTGTTGTTATTTAGCTTCTTATATGTGTAAATACTGCCACCTCAATTAGATGGCAAACTTACTCTTTCATCTTTTCTTTCAGAATGTAATTATCCTGCATCTACTATGTAAAAGGCACCACAACTGATGTTGGAAGAATACAAAGAAGCAAAATATATGGTCTTGTATTCAGACTTTTCAGAAATTTACGATCTAGTGGTAGAGCCAAGCTGTACACACATTTCCGTCCACACAAATACCATAAAACAGTAACTTACATTCACAGCAGGACATCAATTGAGAGCGACATAGATAGTGCCTGTGTAAGTCTTTGTTGCTCCACTGGGCTTGCACATTGCTTTATAAACAATAGACTCTAAATGCACATTTATTATCTTCATGTATATATAATGTATGTCTTATCTTATTCAACATGTTTATGCAATTTTCTTTTGGGAATGTAGGAGGTGGGCAGACCTATCATCATGAAGCCCAGCATAATTTTCTGTCTCCCTTCCTGCTTCTTCATCAGACCACATCCTATTTGGTCCACTCATCATTCTCAAAGCGTGGTTTTCTTTTTTTGAGAACTACACCTGGCTCTTCTTGTCTGTTGAATCCTTGCTTCATCTTCAGGGCCCATCTCAAGTGTCACACCCTCTGAACAGCCTTCCTAAACATCTAGAAACAGAGATATCCGTTCTCACTTTCCTGTGTTCTCGTAATCGTTTTATATGATTACACTAATCGTACTATTTTTCACTTTCAAGCAATTATAGGAAATTAAATATGGAAATTATATATATATAATTATATAGGCAATTATATATGTTATATATGTATGTGGCAATTATATATATAATTATGGTAGTGGTGACTTAGTTACTAAGTCATGTCCAACTCTTTGTGACCCCATGGACTGTAGCCCACCAGGTTCCTCTGTCCATGGGGTTTCCCAGACAAAAATACTGGAGTAGATTGTCATTTCCTTCTCAGCAGATCTTTCTGACCCAGGGATCAAACCCACATCTCCTCCACTGCAGGCAGTCTCCTGTATTGCAGGTGGAATCTTTACCACTGAGCCAGCAGAGAAACCCTATGTAATTACATAGACTGTTATATATGTATATGGCAATTTTATGTATATATATAATTATAAGACAATACTCTATGTGGTCTCATTGGACTCTGAGTTCCTTAAGGTTGAAGAATCTGTCATTTGTATTAATATCTAGCATTTTGTCAAACAGTTTATCTAGCCCATAATTGACTAGCTCACTATCTTTGTGGAATGAATGTGTGAATTTATTTCTTAAATAAATGTGTGAATAGACATCTAGCCTAAAAGCAATAAATAAGTAAATATTTGTTGGACAAATGAATGGGTAATAAATATGTACAACTGTGCCAAATGCCTTGCTGTAGACTTTAGTCTGATCACATTTTCATATTGTAATGGAAATTTATTTGAAAGTATCCCACCAAGAGCAGTTCAGGGATCAGCTCAAATGTGTGAAATTCATCTCAAACCCAAATGCCTGCTTTTGTTTTGATGCTTTTCAACCTGAATAGAGAGCAAGTAACATCAATCCTGGTTCCAGTTAGTAAGAGGAGCAAAGAATGTAAAATGTAGAACTGTAAGGTGCTAAAAATAGTGATCTGGAAATCAATAGTGTTGGCAGACACTGAGAAATGTGCATAACCTCTCTAGAACATTAAAAATTCCTTAACAAAATAACTTATGAATAGAGTTATGTTTTAGGGGAAAAATAGAGTCTGGTCAGTCAAAAATTAATAATGTGTCATAAGCTTGTTGGTCAAAGTAAATAATACAATGCAACTCAAAATTGGGTAAGTTCTGGTGGCTCTTGGAACTCATTAGAACTCATAAGAAAGGGTTATTAGTTGAGATTGGGAAAGATTATTAGAATATGTATCTGTATACCTTCCCAAAGGGTGTTCTGTTATTACTCTGACCGTACTCTTGAATTTACATGGCATAGGACATGGCAGAATCAAGCTTCCCCACAAAATTGCCCGACTAGTTACATTTCAACCTGGATCCCCTTGCTTTTGCTGTCTCCAGAATAAAGATGGGGTAAACTTCACAGTGTGACCACTTAAAGGCTCTGAACAAAGATGACGTTCAAATCAAGTCTACTGACTTGACGTTGTCTACTGACAATGTAGAAAGCCATTCTGGTGCCCTAAGGAAATACCCACCAGGCTGTAACTTAAAGATTTCTGGGAATCCATGACTTACCTCACTTCATATCTAGCTGTCTTTAGAGAAAGAATTAGTGAAAATGGCCCCTGACTGTGCATTTGTCTTGTGAAGATTTTTCTCAGGTCCATTAATGCATATGACTTGGTAGTGATAATTTGAGGCATCAATTCTGAATGCTACTCTTAAGTCCTAGGGCAGTGAATTATGCCTGTGTACCAGGAAAAGAGTAAGATTTCTCCAATTAAAACTTTACTATATAAAAAAAAAAAAAAACTTTACTATATTCAACTTTAAGAAGGCTTAACAAAACCGATCCAGGCTGAAGAGTTTCCAAAAGAGGATGCAGCTTTTCTGTCATAAATTATTTTGCCAGCTCTATGAAAGCATAAAGTTGTTTCCTTTTCAGTCATTTTCCTGATCAATTCTGTTTCATTTATAGAGTGAAATCTCTTTTCAGGCAGGAAATTTTTGTAACACGATAATTATAGGACATAAAATTTGACTTCAAATGGTTGACATACAGCTGTCTTCTGGAATGCAAGTGCCTTCCTTGTCAAGGGTTGCCCATGCAGTTCAGGGCATGTGGACACACCACATGCCCAGACTGACTGGGTACTACTTTAGAAATCATTTCCGCTCTGGAGTTTTGTTCTTTGGTATTAACTAACTAATTGACATTAATGGTATACATGGCAGAGTTTACCTTGGGGGTAGGAATGGGTGACAACTTACCTTCTGAACATTTTAGGGAAATTTGGAACTCTGCGTCTGGCCTGGTTGGTTTTGGGTGATCAGAATATTCCATTTTATAGGCTAGAATGCATTTGAGCAAGTTATGCATAGACATTTACCAGCTCCTGAAGCTCCATCTGGCCAATTGATTTTCCCCATTGTATTTGTTCTCTTTGTTGAACTTTCTCTTCTCTCTTTAAGCACCCCAGAGAAGTACACATCAAGCTGTGACTTGAAAATTTCAAGGAATTATTATTCCACCTCCTCTTTTAAGAGCTAGCTGCAGTCTCGAATCTTCCACCTAAAAGGATTTTTCTTTATACCCTGTCTTTCTTTTATAAAATAAGCTGATTTTTTCCCCTCATCTTTTACATTTTGAGATGTGTAACTAATGAGACTAGTTTCCCTGTCTCCTTTTTGTTCACAGTCCTTCATATATGATACTTATGGACTAGAATCTTTATTAATTAGTTCATGTTTATAAAGAGTTTACAAGAAAGAATTTTGTGATAATGGGGGAGCACAGAAAACTTGGGGCTTCTGGTGGGAGGAGAACTAATGAATATTAATCCTGAGTGCTTACAGAGTGCCTTTTGTCTTCCAAGTGGTTGAAAGAAGTGCTAATTAATTATAATTCTATAGGATTATGATGAAAACAGTACAGTCAGTGTCCAAGTGTGCCTGAGCGGACATAGAAGCTCAGTTACTGGTTACAGACTACACTGATGCTGTATATCTTGTTCAGAGAACGTGACATCAGATGGTGTCATCAAATGGAAGGATTTGGTGAAGGAAACAGACACATTTGAAGGTATGTGGCCATTACTTGGGATACCGCTATGCATCCTGGGTAACTGTCTCCCTCTGAAGCAGGCAGAGCCGAGAGAAAGCTGGCCAGCCCTGGTGCTTTTTCCCTTCATTCCAGTTGTTGCACGTTTTTCACTGTTTCTGTCATTTGGAGGGCAGCCCACCCGGGAGCTTCTGGAGGGTCTAGGATCACATTCAAGAGTGTTGAGTATCATCTCAATTATGTTCTAATTCACCCTTTTTTTCGGGTATATTTTAAACATCTCTCTTAAATTGATCAGTATACATGGGGCACTTTTTCCGGAGGAGACGGGATCTTATTTATTCTTCCCAGCTCGCCTCATTTCCCCCTACATTCTTCATAATTATTCACTAGACTTGAGAAGACTAATGAGAAGCAAATGAAACAGAATTCTTGAGGAAAGACCAGCTAAGGAGGGAGGCAGAAAGCAAGGCCTCTGTGTTTCTTTGTGATATTCAAAACATAACCATTCCCTAAATAATGCATTTACTGCTAATTCAGTAACGTAGTTCACACTTGAGAAGAGCCTCCTTGACAACACTTGATGTCCATGTTTGTGCTGTTAGAACAGGCCTCCTTTAATGTATATTTGATGACTGGTGTGTGCACGGAGGGCCGAGGCATTATTTGGAATTCTGTGTGTCACTAGACGTTACGTGGTCCTTTCGGTTCAGTTCAGTTCAGTCGCTCAGTCGTGTCCGACTCCTTGTGACCTGTGAATCGCAGTACGCCAGGCCTGCCTGTCCATCACCAGCTCCCGGACGTGGTCCTTTAGTCATGGACAATTAGTAAGCATTGACCCTCACTGTGATTTACATTGTATTTCATGGGCTGCAAATAGCCATTTTCTGTAAGAACAAAAGTGTTTTCTAACAGGCCAGGTCCTCTGAGTAGAGAGAAGATTCGGCTTGATTTTGAGGGCTGGGATGAGATCCTTGAAGACAGAAGTACAATGATGCATGAACTTGTCAGGCGAAAAATATGGTGCCAGCTTATTATTTCCCTGTGATCTGAGGATATCATTCATCATGTATTAAGGAGGGCGATGACTATGTTCATCATGTAGAGTGTTAATAAATTGAAAACACACAGACATCATTAGGCAACTCATCCTTCCATGGGTCAGGCTGACTGTGTCTTGTTGAAGAGGATGGGTTGGTACTGTGAAGAACAGTCATCCTCAGGGAACAGGGAGTATTAGACACTTATCCTGAGAGAGGGCATGGGAGTTTAAGTGATGTATCTTGACCATATCCCTCTTTCCACCCAAAGTGAACATGCTTTGGTAATGCTCAACATTTTGAGATCATATTTGCTTAACTGTGAAATTGGAAAAGAGTCTTTCCTAGAGCATATGCAGAAAACCTGTGTTGTTCTATTACTCTCACCCTAATGCAAAGATAAAAAGAAGAGTGACTCTCCCTGACCCTTAAAGTGGTTTAAAAAAAAAAAAAAAAAAAAGATTCCTGCTTTACAGCCTGCTGTCCAGATGGTGGTTATCAACTTCCCTCAGTGCTGCTAAGAGTGATATAGCTGACTGGTTGATGGTCTGCAGATTCTTACCTAGCTTGCTTTGAGCTTTTACATTCTCTGTGTCCTTCTGATGGAAATAAATACGTAAGCATGATAAAGGGGTAGATAGCCCTGTAGCTTTTTACTCGTTGTCTCCTTTGCAACTTGTATGTTTGTAAATGTCATATGGTATCTTGTAAACTTAGATCAAAATTTTAAAAATGTTTTACAGTTTGAGACCATTAATGACAGTGGCCTTGTGTAGAAATCTACCTAAGTAGATTCATTGCAATTTAAAACAGTCTAACAATTATTATTTTATTTAATGAACTACTTGGTGATTCTGTGTGTGGTTGCACTTTCTGCCAAAATTTCCTCTTACTTTGAAAGGGATACCTTAATTGAGAATTGCCTCAGTCCTTGAAAAATCACCATGTTGTATTTTTTCTTGATTTCTCCTACTAGATTGCTAACCTTGATTACTGTGGTTCTATCTAAATATCACTCGCCATAGTTTTTTTTTTTTTTTTTAGGAACTTTTGGTGATGTAAGTGCTACTCCTGAGGGTGATGGTTTATTAGTAGCAATCGGTTCTTTTTCTGCGTTATTGCTGTCATTAATTGGGATTGGGACTGACCTGTCTGATTCTTTCCTGCAGTCGGTGTTTTTTTTATGGACAAGAGTCGAGAGAAGCTTTACACCTTAACTTTGAAAATTAAGAGGTTTTCTGGGGTAAACATGAGATAATTCTACTAGAAACATAGCAAAATAAAGAATGAGAGTGCGATGGCATGATGTGAACCCGAGAAGAGATAAATGTGCAACAGGGATGTTATTAGTTGTCCAGATCAAAGAGGAATATTTGTCTTTAAGACTCAAGTCAAATGCACCAAGAAGCTGATCATACTCCGATTACTTCCTTGATGTTGATTTTCTGAGTATCTCCAAACATTCATGTCCTCATTTGTAAGAACTTACTAAGGGAGAAATGTTCTTTAATGGTTTCAAATTTGTATATTCTCTTAAAGTTAGGTTGAACAAAGAACTCTTCAGGACCTAAACTCCTTCTTTTCTTCTGTTCTGTCATCTTCTACCATTTATTTATACAATACATTATCAGTATACAGCTTGTGGAAGGAATGGATGAATAAATGAATGAATGGTTAGGTATGAAGGCAAGCATTTCAAAATTCTCTCCAAAGTAAAAAATGCACATTTCTAGTAAAGATATTTCTTTATTTCTAATCTAGTAGTGTATTCTCTTTTCAGCTTCTCTCTCCAGATCATTTATACCAAATTTACTAGGACCTACATTTCTGTGGAGGCCATAGTCAGAAAGCAATAAGACAAATTAAAAGAAAATCATTTTAGTGTAATTTGTCTCTTGCTTTATTCTGTTCAACTCTAGCTTCTGGATTTGCATACTCTCAGTGTGGTTAAGATTTAAATCCAACAGACTCATTTAGGCAAAAGTTGTATACCCTTGTAAATCTCTGTCTTTGGGGGGAAATAAATGTTAATAAAACTTCTGTCTTACAAAAATATATTGTTTGTCTCCAAGGCTTATAAAAAGTACATAAACCACTTAGGATTTATTATAAATTACATAGTCACAAACCATATATGACTTTATAAATAATATGCAAATATATCATGCATATAGTTTAGGTCTGTGTGCCAAAAAATTAGACATTTTAAAAGACATCTGAGATTAGATTTAATGTCAGTTTATATTGATAAGTAGTTAGAAGATACTTTAATTTGTATTTTTAAAAATTTTTACCATGGTAAAAGCCTTTAAAAGAGAAATTAGGTTTTGACTTTTCTTAGGGAACATCTCTAAAAACAAATTTGCAGAAATCAGGATGCATAAAGAATTATGAATTGAAATTTTGAACTTTATACTAGAAATATGAGATGTCTTTTTATGAGCCCCTCTCAGCAATGAAAATTTCAAGTATGGACCATAAGACAACTGGAGCCTTCAAATTAATTTATATGCAATTACTCCCCAGGTTCTCAGACACTCAGTTTGGCTAAAAAAGTTGACTGCACAGTGATGTTGTTTGGATGTGTAATTTGTTATTTAATATCTCTTCTGAAGCATCAGGCATCCACAGTTTCCAGAGAACTCTGGATTTACTATGTCATGTGATTCTAGTAAAAATACAGTTTCATATCCAAATCCTTCCTCAGGGTAACTGATCATTGTATTAAGAACTGGATTTCCTTTTATTTCCCAAACTATTGTAAATTTTGTACTAAGTTTGTAAAATGTTCTGTAAGGAGCCCCTTCCATTTGAAATGTCCAAATTCTCTTTAAAGGGTTCAGTTCAGTTCAGTCGCTCAGTCGTGTCCGACTCTTTGCAACCCCATGAACCGCAGCACGCCAGGTCTCCCTGTCCATCACCAGCTCCAGGAGTTTACCCAAACTCATGTCCCTTGAGTCAGTGATGCCATCCAACCTTTAAAGGGTAGACACAATTATTTTGGGGAGTTTGAGAGCTCTTATTTGTTTTCATCGGGTTGTGTTATAATGCTCTTGTAAACTTTATGAGAGAGATCTAAAAACAGCTCATCTTTGTTCATTAAGGTCAAATGAATGTCTTGGGATCTAGCCCCAAAGACAATTCTGAGTTCTCATTGGCACAAAGCATTTCTTATTACAGAGAGAAATGTTTTGGTTCATTATTTCAGGAAAGGGTGCCAGAAAGATACAGTTGATTTAAAACAGCAGTTCACACATTTCCTGGGCTGTTGGAATGTGTTGTACATTTCATTTGCCTTGAACAGCCTCACCTATAGAATATAGCTATAGAAGAGGAAACACACACATTGGCAAGCAATAATATAGTGCATGTAGTTTTAAGTGGTGAGACTATTCAAGGGAAATGATTCTATTGTGAATAAGAGTGGTCTATAGACAATGCTAATCAGCCAAAGTTATCACAGTAACTTGTGTATATATAAACCTCTACACATTTGCAAAATATCAATTGGAACTGTATGAAATTGATATTCAGCTGTTTTTTTTTTCTTGACTTGCAAAACTGGAATTTCATGTAGTTCAGTCTAACACTTCCACATTTATTATTCCTCTTTGAAAGGCCGCCTGCCATGGTCGGAAGCACATTGGATTTAGAGTCATTGGCTTGGGTTCATGTCCCAACAATGTCACCTGTGTGCTGGGCGACCTTTACAAATCCTTCAGAGATTGAACAGTGACATGCGGGAACAAAGAGAAATCTAATTCATAAGATATTTAGCAGTGTTTTGACTAATAGTTACTAGATAGCCTTTTCCACAGTCATATGAAGGCAAGCAGTCTTATAATACCTACAAAAGGCTAACAGACAATTCACATATGAGTAATTATGAATACTGTTTCTGATCACCAATAGGACATTGTCAGGTTGGAAGGGCAGGCACCGTTATCCTCATTGTATAGTTGGAGAAAATGAAACAGAAATTCAGTAAAAGTGGCTTAGATGATTCAGTGACTCAGAAATAGAGTCTGAGTCTCTAGATGCTGTTGCCCTTTTAAGGGTACCATCTCATGACTGTCTCTGTGTTAGCTGGCTAGACATTCTTCTCTGATGGATTATAGAAGAGTTACTGAGACATCTCAGTTAGTCTAGAACACTGCAACTTTGCCTTGTAAAGACATCAAGATGTGGGTTACCTGAAAACTGTTCCTTTCAAAATCTGTTTTCCCTCAAAAAATGCAGTAGTTACCAAACACTGGAAGAAATAAAGATGAATGTCAGCAGGATAGATAAGTAAGCTGGTTCATCTAGGCAACAGAGTGTTATTCAGCACTAAAAAGAGATGAGCTGTCAATCCATGAAGGCATGGAGGAAACTGAGATGCATATGACTAAGTGAAAGAAGCCAGTCTAAAAAATGCTACATACCCTGTGAGTCCAACTGTATTACATTCTGGAAAAGATAAAACTGGAGACAGTAAAAGGATTAATGATGGCCAGGAGCTGGGGTAGGCATGAAAAGGCAGAGCACAGAAGATTTTTAAGGCAGTGAAACTACTCTATATGGTACTATAATGGTAGGTAGATGTCATTTTGGGGCTTCCCTCTTGGCTCAATGGTAAACAATCTGGCTGCATGTACAGGAGATGCAGGTTTGACTCCTGGTCCAGGAAGATCCTCTGGAGAAGGAAATGACAACCCACTCCAGTATGCTTGCCTGGGAAACCCCTGGACAGGGGAGCCGGCGGGCTGCAGTCCATGGGGTCGCAAAGAGTTGGACACGACTTAGTGACTGAATAGCAATAGCAACATGTCATTATAAATTTGTTCAAACCCAGAGAATGCTCAGCCTTGAGAGTGAACCCTAAGGTAAACTATGGACTTTGGGTGACAATGATGTTTCAGTGTAGGTTCATCAGTTACAACAAGTATGCCACTGTTGTGGGGAATGTTGACAATGAAGGAAGATGTTATGAGTGGGGAGAAGAGAAATATGAGACATACCTGTACCCTTCACTCAATTTTGCTATGAACATAAAAGTTCTCTTCATGATAAAATCAATTAAAAATGAAAATGCTATTGAAAGTTTGAGGCTTTTTCCATGTAAGTAAAGCCTTCAACATTACAGTCACAAGAGCCACCTTGAAGGGTAGTTGCTGTCATTCCTGTTCCTTTCTGACTGTGAAATAGACTCAAAGAGGCTGGAAGTTACCTTCCTTGAAGGCTCATAGATGGGAGTGGAACAGCTTAGAGGAAAGCCCATCCATCCTGTTCAGAAGTCTGTGCTTCTACTCCTTAAAACAGTATTCATCCTGGACTTCAAAAAGCTCATAATGCTAGACGGTTGACTTGAGCAATCAAAATACATACACACGAAAGAGAATCGTATTCTGCAGTTACAGATAAGGCAGATGAGCAAGATCGAAGCTGAACATGGTGAAATTCAATGTATAATATTGGATGATAGAGCAATTGTGGAGTTGGATAGAGAATACCATACGATTTTCTTGTAGGCAGCTTTCAGAAAATGTCTCAGCTTTAATCTAACTATACTTCAAGCCCCCTGCACCTATTTAAATTGTATTTTGACGAGTGCTAGGCTATTTTCTAAAAGTATAAAGCCTGTTTATTTTGGGATTTCTATATGACCCCTCCCATGCTTACCTACTTACAAGTTTCCTTTATAATCTGAGCATAAAATTTCCTTTATAAATTTGTGAAGCTATTCCAATTTGCATGCTGTGCTCAAGGATATCATCAGGATTGCTTTAAGGAAATTCCTGTGGATCTCTTTGGAATGAATTCCCACTTTTGTTCAATTTTACTATCTCTCCGTGCCACGATTGTGAAAGAACACGGCACCTCTCAGGAGGTCTCCATAATGAGATTATTGTTGTATAGTCACTAAGTCGTGTCTGACTCTTTTGCAGTCCCATGGACTGTAGCCTGCCAGGCTCCTCTGTCTATGGGGTTTCCCAGGCAAGAATACTGGAGTGGGTTGCCGTTTCCTTCCACAGGGTGTCTTCATGACCCAGGCATCAATCACACGTCTCCTGCATCTCCTGCATTGCAAGTGGATTCTTTACCACTGAGCCCCCCAGGAAGCCCCTCCATCATGCTGCCCCTTCTTTACTTTTGAGTTGTTGGTCCTGTGTGGAAGACGTCTTGGTCCAGCTTTGGCATGGGTAGAGGATGTTAGACCCTGCATGAAATAAAGGCAAGTTACTCTGAAACTCTCAATACCTGGGGCAACCAGGACTCTCTGGACCCAAGAGTAGAGCCTTGCCTAGTTTCCCATTCTTGTTAATGGGAAGATGTTCCCAAGGCCTTTAGACATTTTCCCTTAGTAAGAATTCATTCAAGGAGGGGTCTGCCTGCTGACTTGAGGCTGCCTCTGGCCATGCTCATTAGCTATGGGAATTTTCTTTCTACCGTTGATGACGAATGTGGAAGTACTTAATATTGTGCATCCGGCATCTGACTGCCTCGTGCTGAATCCAGATTCTTCCACATGTTGGCTAAACGACCACAGGCAACTCTCTGGGCACCTGTGTCTCCATCTGTAACTTGGAGATACTAGCCTACCTACTTGATAGGAATTTCATGAAACTAAATGGATTCAGAGATGAAAAATGCTTACAACATTGAGCCTATTTGTCCAACCTAGCTGACTAACCATTCACAATTGAACACTTATTCTGTAGCTGCATCAACCCCTAAATAGTCGTGCATTCAGCCTCAGCTCAGGGTGTCCTCTTAGCTTGTAATTCCCTCCTCCACCTCCACCTGTTGAAGGCTTACTCATATTTCAAGAGTCAACTCAAATACCACTTGTCCCTTGAAGTACTTCCTTTTCTGTGCACCTCAAGCTCTTTTCCTATAATGGCACTCATACTTTAATGCATTGTATAGTGGCACTTATGTATACCTAAGTAGGCATATAAATGTACGTAATTACACCTGTGTGTGTCTAAGTAAGGATTATGGGTGTGTGTGTCTGTGTGTGTCATGACTGTGTTTGTGTAGGTGTGTGTATTGATTCATATACTAATTTATTTAGCAGTCATTCATTACATGCCTATCAAGCGCAGTTCATCCTGTTAAACAGGGAATACAAGGTACATAGCCCCTGACCTCAAGAATCAAGCAATATACAAGGACGACTTTTTTTTTTTTTTAAAGAGGCAATATATGCTCTGATAAATGTTGAAATAATTTGGATGAGATACAAGGAGCTTCTATTATTGTATATACACACATATAAATGTGTATATTTATAGAGACATATGTATTTGCAAATATGCAACTGAAATTTGATGAAAAGCCATCTTTCTAAGATCATTTTCAGAAATAAATTTTATTTCAGAACCAGTCACAGCAGTAGGCTTTAAATAATGTATCAGGGAGTCATTTTTACATATTCTAACCGAACCAAGCACTGTGCCCCAGGGTTTTCACCCCTGAGTACTACATGCTTCACAATTTAAATTTGCTGGCTTTCTCATTCTGATGGCATCTCCAGCTTTCTGGCTCCCTCCTAAACTTTTCATACTCCTTTGCTAGGCTCTGTTGACTGAAAATATTCTCTATAACCATTACCATTGCATTTCTTCAGCAGAATCTTTTTATTCTTTTGCATTCAGTAGAATCACTTCATGTCCCCAGTGTGTCCTAGAATACAACTTGTCAAATATAATTTTAGAAGACCTGATCCATCCAAGTTTAACATAACAGAATGGCATTGTTACAAAGTATTTATGCATAGATGATTAAATGTATACTTTTTGAGTAAGCTCTGTAATAGACTGATTTTACCGATGCTGCTTTATTGGACACTTAGCATCTCCTTTGCCTTCAGGAGGTCTTGGCAGGAAAGTTGAGTTTGTTTAAGGTTTCATAATTTCTTTTTCATGAAAGATCATTGCCTTTGTTTCTCTGCTTCAAAATGGTATATCTACATTAAGCAGATGATTTAGTATGGAAACTGGACAAAGAACTGAAAATCATTCACTAAAGAGCTTACTCTTGAAAAAGTATGCAGACCTCATAGTTGTTAAGAGGTTATTTCTAGCCTGACTCTTTATATTAAAAAAAAAAAAAAAAACAGCCAACAATTATTTTAGTGCAAACTGAATCTTTTATGTTTTTTGTAGCCATGTCTAAATGATTGACATTAATTGATATAAATAGCATGCATGATATGATTATATTCTATAAAATTACTTTGTTCTTTCTTTCTCTTTCTATTTATCATCTGTTCTGATTGTAAATATGAGTAGAGAGATTTATTTTTGTCAAATGACAATAGAAACTATTTTTTGGTATTAGCATATGGGTAATTATTTTAGATCTCTACTTGACCCTCTATTCTGATAGTTCTTTTATATATATCAAATGTTATTTTTGTTTGTTTATTCTAACAGAATTTAGTCTGTTGTAGATCCGTTTGGAGTCTGTACTTAATTTGCCTCAAAGGAAATAAAAAATGCTCCTGTATAACTTACTAATGTAGACTAGAGGCATAGCTTTAACACTTGTAGCATCTGGTTTTGATGCAATCCTGCAGAATGTGTTTGCGAGTTTCAGTGTATTTTCTCTTCAGAACATCACTCTGTTACATTACAATCATATAAAATGTGCTGGATATTTATGTACAGACATGCATAGTGTTTGGGAGGAAGATGCTCCTCAAATAGAATGATTTGTCTTTACACACACGTGCATATCTGCGCTTAAAAATAGCCATTTGTGTTTATCACATACCTTTCCTCTGTTAGATACTTGAAGATACAATTTCCTCCTTTTTCAATCCTTTCCCCTGACTTGAAATGGATTTGAAATGAGACTTTAATAGGACTTCTCTTTTCCTTGACTCAAAGCATTCCCTTGCTTTTAGCCATTTTTATTCCCCATTCCATTGACTTGCTGGTCAGTGAGCGCAGAATTCTCTTTGCCTTCTTGGCTCTCAAATGGCCAGAGCAGGTGGGTCAGCTAGTCTCTGTCTTCCCAGTCCAGCAGAACTCTCCTTCCATTGTCTTTAGTGGGAGAACAGAGCAATGAATGATCTGCACAGGTAGCTGTGAAAAACAAGAACAGACTCGTTCCCCGGCATTTCCAATGAAATCACAAGTGTCCCACAAGGTGGAGGATAATTTGCATGTTGTGGCCACAGGAGCCTGTATGACTTACAGGCCTTTGGGGAATTCTGTCTTCATTTTTATTAACTTTAATTATAGGAGCACTATAAAATTTTCTCATTCTGTGTTGCGTGAAAAATGCAGAAGTTAATTGTTCCTGACATTTAATTGGTTTATGCTTCTCTCTAACAAAATCTTGGGCTGCAAGAGACGGGAAACTAGTTGGCATGTTTCTGTGATTGCTGAGGATTATATACCAAGAAATTAGTCTTTTTGTTAGTTCTAAGCAGTGAATGACAAATGCAGTTTCAGAAGTGTGGAGAGAGAAATAAAATCTGTGCATCTACATCCTACATATGCTAAAAGACTGACAAGGGCTTCCCCAAATGCTTTGTCTGACTTTGCCAGGATTGCTGTGGTTTTCCCATCATCATTGTCCAAGTTTAAAAATGACATATTTTTATACATTCGAGGATGTGTCTGGTTGTTTACAGCCCTGTAACAAGCCATCTGGACCCTTCATAACCTTTTCATACATTTTTTCAAATATATGAACAAAAAATCTGGCGTAAAGAAGCATAAGGTGCCTGGCCGTTCCCAATTATAATATGTGATGGCTTGAGGAAGTTGGATTTCAGCGTGGCACACTGCCTCTGATTTTAGGAGTGGTGAGATATTCTGGAAAGCATCCATCTACTGTGAGGTATTCTGGGCTTCAAGGGAGAAGATGATCAGCAAACTGATGCTAATTTCCATTTGACACGCAAGTATGGAGCATGTACCATATGCAGGACCAAGTGCCAACGTCATGGGGTGTGCCAAGGTGAAGGTGGCAGGCTCCTGGCCATCACAGAGTTTGTGATCTAGACGGAGGGATGTCCTTGGAGATGGTAACTCAGCGCAAGGCACACTGGTGAGTCCATGAACTTGAGGGAACAGAGAGGGACAGAGGACTGAGAACTTCCAGAGAGAAGTGTTTAGGGACCTTGTATCCTCTGGCCACCTTGGGAGACAGAACTGCACCAGCAGAGTGGGGTCAGCTCTCAGAAATGGGGAACCTGGCATGAAAACAAGCATCTTTGTCTGCATCTTCTATCCTTAGCTCTTCCCTCCCAGATTTGACAGGGCCCCAGGAAACCGATGAAGGAAATGGTTGAGGCAGTCTGAGTACTGGTTGGAAGAGAATTTCCAGACCCAGAGCATTTCGGAAGGGAGTAAGTTTATTAGGAACAAAGAGCAGAGATACTGTGGGCACTGCGAGTGCAGTGGGCTGACCTGAGAGTGGACAGTCTTTACGGGTTAGTAGCCCAAGACAAAGAGCATTCCTGCTGGAATGTTGGCATTAGGTGATTGGTTAGGGCACGATGGGGTGACTACTGGAGTTGGCATCTTTGCCTAATTTGGAGTCAGGAAGCCTGTGAGTGATGATGGGTGGTGGTGGGGAGTTGGCAGTGTTACAAAGGAGGTCAGTCAGCTATGGAGGTGACCTTAATTCTGGGCTCTGCTTCTGTAGCCTTGGGGCAGGACTCAATGGAAATTATGAACAAACCCAAAAGGTTAGATGCTGTTCTTTTGTCCACTTGTCCCAGGTTGTTTAAAAACAAATGGTCAGCAGCTTGTCCAAGTCTATTTCATTTATTTTATTTATTAAGTACTCCTCGAATTAGCAATCATAACCCTACAAAGTGAAGGAAGAAGAGAAAAACCCTAAATCTGTTACTTAGAAAAAACCCTAAATCTGTCTGCCATTCTTTACTTAGAAAGCACGAAAAGGCCCCTTCTCCTCAGAAAGTAGTTTTTCTCCATTTGTACCTTGTGGGAGTCATTAGATCTCATAAGTAAAACAAATAATACTCCTGGAATGCATGCTTCAGGCAGAGATGGTGGAGATGATTTCACCAGTCCAAGTCCTGTCTCTGGGGCCGGAGCAGGCTGGGTGGCCTCACTTGGCTTAGAAAGAGCAAAGGTTTGGCTGGCTGAGTAGAACAAGGAGAAACATGGACAGTCATCTGGGAGGCCATTTCCAGATGGAGTGATGATGCCTGAAGCAGGAGGCAGGTCCTGGTTTCGGTCCGGTTAGTGAGGACAGGAGGCTGAGCCAAAGCATCAGGAGGAAGATGTCAGCTAGATCAGGCATCATGGTCTAGAGGTGGGAGTCACGAGGAACAGCACAGAGCGAGGCCCAGAACTGGCACGTGACCTAGGAAACCGCGTCCCCAGAGGCCAGGCGGAGCCCTGGGATGTTACTCTGCAGTCCTCCCAGGCTGTGCTTGTCACGGGGTGTGGGCTGTTTACAGATAACAGCGCCAGGCAGGCAACAGCACCCTTATTCTTAAACAGTTTAGGATCTAGATGAGCATTTCTTAAGAGTACGGTCCATGGTCCCTCTGCATTAGGATACCAAGCTGCTTGTTAAGAGTGCCCATCTCCAGGTCTGACCATCTACCTTGAAATGTTGGACCACCTTCCTGGATGAATCTTAAGGATTCCCCAAGTTTGAATCTCTCATTTATAGATCATCTGATGAATGCATGATGATCAATGACCCAGATAGGGTCAGAGCTGGGACATAAGAAGTGATTGGATCAGAAAGTGCTTCAGTAGGAATTCAAGAGAAACCAAGATGAATTTGAGCTGAAGAGGTCAGAGCACAGTTTGAAAGATGTGAAGGATTTTATTCAGGGAAGAAGTAAGAACATTCTTGATGGGAGAAAAGGCCTAAATGAAGATGCTTAGGGAAAGTACCCATGGCTTAGTGGAGAATGCCATGAACTTTGAAGTAGTAATCTCACTCTAGCGATTTGTATGCCCTTTGACAACCATCTGAATCCCCATTTGCTCATTTGGAAAATGGGGCTGAGAAGAGCTATTTCCAAGGTTGTCATAAGAATTAAATGTAACTTGAAAACCGTTTAGCTCTTAGTACTCAATATTTGTAATTCCCCCCATACCCAGGGCTAATATTCAGTGAATCTATGTTTCACCATGGCATAGTTATACTTGCCTGCATTTGAAAAGCAAAATATCAGTGATTCCCTAAAGGTGAGGCTCAGCATGCCAAGACAAAGTGGATACAAATTAGGCTTGAAGAAGATTGGGGTAAGGAGGGAGGGGGTTGAAATCTGGTATGAGCAGAATAAGGATGACGTGCTTAAAGACTCTGACTGAGATCAGTTCATAGTCAGTGCTGCAGACTTGCAAGCCCAGAGCTCAGGACCCTGATGTTGCCACACTTAACGAGTTGTGTTTTCATCATTTTGATTAGTGACTCTCTACAGTCCAAGGGAGAGGCCTCTGATGTTAGTGCTATGATGTGATCTAAGAGGAAAAAACGTAATAGTTATTCAAACAGTGCTGTTTGTGTATTGCAAATTCCATGCTCTTGTGGGCTACCCCATTTTTTTTTTTTTCAATTTAAATGCTGACGCAGATCCCCTATTAGAGAGAAAGGGAGAAAGCAGACATTCCCTTCAGGAACAGTGTAGTAGAGTATTCCAAGTGCCTGGATGTACAAAGTGGGAAAAGGGGCTGACGATGCGTGGTTGTCCTGTTGGGGACGCGCATGGTGTGTGAAGGGGTGTGGGGCAGGTTTCCTTCCTGTTCATAACAAGCCCTGAAGAGTGACTCTTGCATCTCTCTTCCTTTGGAGGTTCCCTCCCTACAAGTGAGAACAGGGGAGGTTCGCAGAGTCCCAGGGCCCTAGTTCCCTTTATTGTAATCCCGGCCCCAACTACCAGCCACAAGGCTGCTGCCTCCAGCTCAGCCTTGTAAGACTTTTGTGTTTTGTCTTGAGGGCTGGTGTCTTTTTTTGGCACAGAGCATGGCATCCACTGAGTGTCTCTGGAACAACCTTGACAGAGGGAAGGGAATCAGTGGGTCTTGGCAGTTGGGGCTTTATTGAATTTGCCTTGAATAGTTACCGAGTAGTTCTGGCAGCAGCAGCATTCTCGATGAATCCCCCGGATTGATGATCGCATGTGTTTGCCAAGAACAGGAGAGGGAGATCAACAGAGTGATCAGGTTTTCTGTTTAACCTTGCGGTGTTCCTTTCTTCAACTCTAACCTGCCCCATGTTCTCCCCCTGCCAACTTCTTGTCTTGACCTCACACTAACCCCCGATTGTCCAGGGACCCAAGGGTGTCCCATGAGACCCTGCCATCCATAGTAGGGCCAGGTGTTCAAGACCATTCTGAAATACCTTCTCCCCCACAAATCTTAACAAATTTGTCTCATCACAACTTTTTTTTTAATTACAAAAAACTTTGGAAAACAGCAAAATAGAAAAACCTTCATCAACATATTTATGACACTCTTATTTCCATCTTCATTTTTCTTTGCAAGATGAAACCGAAGTAAGAAATAAACAAAAATAAGAAAGACTGAATGAATGAATGTATAGACTGACCCAAATGACAAACACATATTTGCTATCATCTCCTTGAGGTCTAACTAAGTGATGGATTGGCTAATCTGAGGAAAAAAAGATCACAGCATGATGGCTGGTAATATCTTAATGTATTTTCTCTAAAAGATGAAGAAATGATGCAGAGTCTTGTGATAATATCCTATTATGTAGCGATAGTCTGCCTGTTATTGGAACTTCTCTCCTTGATAATGCATCAGAACTGTCTCCTCGGTGGTGTTGGTTTCAATGTCCAGAACATGACCCAGAGTGGCGACCGTCCCCTTTGCTCTCTGACTTCCTCTTCACACTTCACCTGGAAGACGGTGCTTGGGAAGGCTGTGAATAGTCCTGCGGTAGCGATAGAGGCCCAGCCTGAAATGAGGGTTCTGGTCAGATTGCTCGCATAGGTTGGCACAGAGGTTCTCAGCAGAGGCATAATCCAGACAAGTGCTGTGTGCAAATGGAGGAGAACAGCTGGGGCCTGGGGAGAAGAGAGAGAGGCAGAGGGCTGAGTTAATGCCTAGAGCAGTGTGGATATCCCGCAGAGTGAAATATGTGGGGAGGACACAGGAATCCAGGGCAGTGAGCAGGTACAGGAGACACGAGCTTGAGGACAGTCAGTCAACAGCCAGTTCCAGACCAGAGTGCTTTCTAGTTGTCTCCTCAGCCCCTGTCAGGAGTGCTTGCCAGGTGGTAACAGGTCCTTACGTTTGTGGGTTAGGTAGGACAGAGGTGAGCTTCCTACTGACATTAATTTATTAACAAACCGAGTCAGAAAAGTAAAAGTTTATCTTGATTCTATAACTCCCTTCTTTAGGTCACCTGGATTCATTCCTTCACTTATTCCATTAGGAAATATATATGTGATATGTACCACATGCCAACTCTGTATGAGATCCTATGCAGAAAGTGGAGGTGGGGGGGATAAATGATATAGTCCTGCCTACAAGTGGTTAACAATCCTTCATGATAAAAGGTGAAAACATGCCCAGATAACCTTTACAGGTCATCAAGGCTGTGTGCACAGCAGCTGAAATTCAATGCTGGGTGAGCCCATCCAATGAAGGGATGTCTTCAGACATCTGGGGACTTCTCACAGGGTGATGGGGCTAAAGCCTGGACTCTGACAGACGGGAAGGAATACTGGTAGATCTGAGCCCTGAGTCACAGAGCATTTGGACATGCTCTATGCCTTGTATGTATGCCTGGCTCCTCCTGCCTTGTATAGAAAGTACATCCATCAAGACCTTTAAACCCCCAGTGTATGAACACAGATAAAATGGCTCAGATTAAGTTTACAGGGCTCTTTCTGTTTCATATTTTTGAAATAAGAAATAAGAAAAAAAAAAAAAGAAATCCATTTTGTCTGTGGACAGAGGGAATGAGAATAGAAATTCTAGATTGAAAAAAAATGACAATTAGTTTCTGTCTATACATATGTCCCATGGATTGCTTTCAAATCAAACCTCTGAAACCTGTCTTCAGCTGTTGTAGTTTATAGCACTGATGAGCAAGAGATGCTTTTAAAGGGGAAAAAAAAATAATGCACAGCAGGAAGTTAAAGTGAAATGTATTTTGGGACTGAAACACGTTTCTTGAGCATACTTAAATTGAGACTTTCTTTTTTAACCTATAAAAATAAGATAACTTTATGAAGACAGTAATACATTGTGAGTTAAAAATAACCCTCTGGTACTGCTGTGAATGGCGAGAATTTTCTTCTTGTCTTAGAGGACCCTTTTTCCTCCAAGACTTGTTTCTTGCCCTTACTTTCTGTAGGCTTCAGGATGTGAGAGCTCAGTAGGTTCTTGTTCTGAGCCCCTTTATGTATATGTTGATGAACTTCCGTTGTTGTTCAGTCGCTCAGTCGTGTCCGACTCTCTGCAACCCCAGGGACTGCAGCACACCAGGCCTCCCTGTCCCTCACCATCTCCCGGAGTTTGCTCAAACTCATGTCTATCGAGTCGGTGATGCCTTCCAACCATCTCATCCTCTGCCGTCCCCTTCTCCCCCTGCCTTCAATTGTGCCCAGCATCAGGGTCTTTTCCAGTGAGTCAGCTCTTTGCATCACGTGGCCAAGGTATTGGAGCTTCAGCTTCAGCATGTGTACTTCCAGTGAATATTTAGGGTTGATTTCCTTTAGGATGGACTAGTTTGATCTCCTTGCAGTTTAATAAATATTTGTGGCCTACGCACATACAGTGTAGTGATTACAGTTCAGTGTCTCCATCACCACGTAGTTTCCTTTTTCCCCCAATATCAACCGTTGCCCTGAGTGTTGGGCTAAAGCTCTCACATTATCTTAGTGGAGCTCTTTTCTTACATGGTTTAATACTCACACAGAAGCACTCAGTTCTGTTTCTCAGATTCACTTGAGAGATCTGGGACTAAGATTTGAGCTTCAAGTGTGGTTTTTAAGCAGCTTTCACAGAGCAGCTTGTGTCATCCTGACCACAGCATTTACATTCCACGGTGTTGGTAAGAAGCCACGTTCTCCAGCCCATCATGCAAACCTCACGCTTTTCCCATGACAGGAGAACAGAGAAGAGAGAACCCAGCTTCCTTCTAAAGCTTGCTCTACTGCCAGGACTTTTTTTTTTCCACTTATTTCAACTTGACAGAT
Source organism: Cervus canadensis (assembly GCF_019320065.1). Classification (NCBI taxonomy): domain Eukaryota; kingdom Metazoa; phylum Chordata; class Mammalia; order Artiodactyla; family Cervidae; genus Cervus; species Cervus canadensis. Next base: position 7,404,372 of record NC_057408.1, read on the forward strand.
TGAGTGAAAGCTGCATCTCAGTTGAAGTCTTTGACAATCTTCCTTTCCCCATTTGTAAACTTAGACACAGGTCATGGCTGAAGGGCCCAATAGGTGCAGAGAGCTAATTTAGACTGAAGTGCAGACTGATGAGCAGCAAAAGGATCAGTTTTTCTGACCAAGAAGGAGTCTGTTTTCCAGGAAGTAAATCCCCAAAAGAGAGTGAATAGCTTTCCAAATAAATCAATAACCACACCAGCAACCAACAACAAAAAATCCACAAGGCAAATATCTGTTTAATAAGCTTGATAATGTCTAACATCCACTGATAATTCTGAAAAGGAAATCTTTGGTGATCTGTTTTATTTAGTCTCTTTAAAAGGTCTGTGTTACCAACATGTGAATAGATGGAGATCTGTAAATAGCTTGGTTCTTGTGCTATTTTATGTTTTTAAATGACTTTTGGCATATAGAATTATTTATCTGCTTTTAGAGAAACTGAATTTGTAGATGAAGAACTAGCCCTGACCATAGCAACAAAAGAGGCCGTTGATATTCATTGAGGTTTATTGAGCACTTACTATATGCCAGGTACCATTTTCAATTCTTGACATGAGTCATCTCACTTAATCTTGACAGAAATCATATGATGTAGATGCTATTTTTACTCACATTCTAAGGATTAGGGAAACTGGGTTCAGAAATTACAAAAATAATATGTTGAAGATCATACAGTAAGTTGATAATGCAGTTGGTGCTATTATCCAGATCTAAGTTCTTACCCTTTCACTAAGTACTTACAACTGCAAAAGCAATTAGAGTCGATCTAAAAATTTCACCTCCTCATTCTAATTAAGAGGCGATTAAAGCCAAAAAAGCTGCAGCGATTTGTCCAAGGTCATATGGCTACCTCGTGACAAACGCAGGATGAGAACTTAGATTGGCTTGTGCCCCTTGAGGTCAATATATCCCTTTCTTGTATACTGTCTTCAGGGTTATTTCTCCCTATTTACTCTTTGTTCATTTTTGAGGACATTAATTTTTCAGAGAAAGAAAGAAAGGGAGGGAAAAGCGAAGACAGCAAGAGGGGTTGGAAGGAGAGAGGGAGGAAAGGAAAGAGGGAGAAGAGGGGAAAAGAGAGAGGAAGAAAGGAAGAAAGAAACAGAGGAAGGGAGAGGAGGAGGGAGGCAAAGAGGGAGGGGGATGGGAGGGGAGAGAGAGAAGTTAGGAGGGAAGGAGAAAGAAGTCCAGATTCAATCAATTATAAAAGTGAAATGTTGGCTTTACCTGGTGGAGGGCCTGAGTCTGGTGAGTCCTCAGCAGAGCTTCACGGGGAGCCAGAGGATGTGTGGCTGCAAATTTTGAAGAGAAATACACTTTGGTTTGGTTCTCAGATCCCCTGCCCTGGGCCTGATTCCTCTTGTGAGGAACAGTGTTTACGCTTACTCACTAGTTCTCATAGTCAGCTGCTTATGTCACAACACGATCACTCCGTTTTTCTTCATCCTTTCATAGCTCAGTGCCATTTATTCCTCTTAGAAATTAGAGAGCATTTTTTTTTTCACATTTCCTGTAGCACTCAAAGTATTATCTCACACAAAGTAGCATTATTCCTATCTGATATTGAATCTGGAGGCCAAGGCTCCACCAAACCAGCTCTGGTTCATCCAGGTCATGTCTCAAGGACCCAGTTGTCTGGGCTACTTTGCACACATCTCCGTTCCCCTTGGCCAGGCGTTTTGAATACCAGGGTCCTTTATCACTCTCTTTTAAAAATCTACTTGCATTTCTCTTTCATCCTTTCTCCCCACATCCTCTTCCTCTTTGTTCTACATCCACCAAAATGGCTTCGCTGCATATTTATCAGCTAATTTCTTTCTCTGCGAATATCCATTGGTGTCCTGCTTCATGGCTGCAAGGTGAGCAGAATTGTATTTAATTCAACTACTTTCTACAGACCTATTCTTTGACTGTTTTATGTGATGATTTCAGAGAAAGTGTCAGTAGTTAGTGCAGGAAAAGCTGAAAAAATACATTTCTGTTTTCGCACCATAGTAAGGTTAGCTGAAAATATAACAAAGGTACTTATCATTGTTACCCAGTCATTAAGTCATGTCTGACTCTTTGTGACCCCATGGACTGCAGCACGCCAGGCTTCCTTGTCTTTCAGTATTTCCCAGAGTTTGCTCAGACTCATGTCCACTGATTTAATGATACCATCGAACCATCTCATTCTCTGTTGCCCCCTTCTCCTCCTGCCTTCAATCTTTCTCTGCATCAGAGTCTTTTCCAGTGAGTTGGCTCTTTGCATCAGGTGTCCAAAAGTATTGGAGCTGCAGTTTTTGCATCAGTCCTTCCAATGAATATTCAGGGTTAGTTTCCTTAGGATTTACTGGTTTGATCTCCTTGCAGTCTACGGGATTCTCAGGAGTCTTCTCCAACCCTACAGTTTGGAAGCATCACTTCGGTGCTCAGCGTTCTTTATGATCCAGCTCTCACATCTGTATGTGACTACTGGGAAAACCATAGTTTTGACCATATGGACCTTTGTTGGAAAAGTGAAAACACAACAGAGGTGTTTATCATAATTTGGAGGAAAATTCAACTTTACAATATACATAGAAAGAATGGACTCAGGAAGAATCAACAGGAGATGCCCTTGACTCAGAGAAGATGTGTGTTTTAACATGGAGGATTGAAGCCCAGCAACAGTAAACTGCTCACCTGTTTTTGAGAGTTTAATGGATGATTTAATCAAATGTGCTTTTAATTGAGCTGTTTCCCGATGTAAATTATTATTGTCATCATTAGCATTATTGTTATCAAACTATGGCAGAGTATAAACTTGGTACTAGCCTTTTTGTGGGAGACAGAGAAATCTGTGATAATTAATTATAATTTTTAAAAATCTTTATTTCACTGAAATAAAGGACCAGACAAACAATCTAGCAAAGGGCTCTTGCTCTTCAATCAGCAGGTATGTTATTAATCCAACTACGTTTTCTTTAACCCCTGGAAAAAATTTGGGGATGCGAAGCGTGTCATTCAACAATGGGGATGTAATGCAGTGGTTAGTAAAGCTACACATATTAGCATAGTAGAAGTAATAGATAACCTTTGAAATACTCTGTCTGCAGAATTTTCATGATTTAGAATGGCAAATTCTGCAAATAGATGAATACTTTTGTCCAGTTTCTTCCTGCCATTATCACCAACTCCTGTTCTCTTTTTGGTCCTCTCATTCTGTTATCTAAACAATGCCATGCCTTTTCACAATTTTTATACATGTTTATGGGACACAATGAGTGACTGATTCTTACTTGTGCCCCATCAATAAAAGGCTCATTTATTGAATGCCTGATAAGCACTTGGCATTATGTTCAGAGTTTTATACACACTAGTTCATTTAATCTAGTCATCAACTCCTGTGAAAGGTGTTAGTATCTTTATCTTTCAGTGGAGAAACTGAGAATCAGACAGGTTAAATAAAGCCTCACAAACACCCAGCTGATAATTGACAACACTGGGATTCACACCAGAGTATTTGTGAATTTGAAGCTGGTCTTCTCTTTACCAGTTTACATGACCCTTTGAAATTTTTAAGACACATTTGGTGCTTTTCAGGATGCTAAAGTGCTCTAAAAGTTTGATATTTGAGTTTTCATAGCCTATGAATGAGTTTTCATTATCAGAGGTTTTTTTTTTTAGTTTATTTTGTTTAGCTATGTGAACACTTTTCACATGATCAAATGAATTTACCACTGGTCTCTTTGACTATATTGTTTATGTGTCTGAAATCCACGTTATCAACCTAAGGCTCCTCTGATGTGTTTTGATCAACTAAGTCTAATCTAAATCACAAGATAACCGTGTTTTTAAATCTCCAATTCGGTAATACTGTCATTCCCCGGGATAACACACATCCAGACAGAGCCCCATTCTGACAAATTTTGATTTAATTCTATCCAGCTCATTGCTGCATTTATTACCAGTCGCTGCTCTAGATATGCTACAACATATATTACTTTGGGGAATCCAGAAGTAATTAAAACCTGGTTCCCGCTTTTTAGAAGCTTATGGAGTAGAAGCAAAAGTAGACAGTGCTCATCCAAATCAAGAAAGGAATAGGGTACATAGGCTAGAAGGAAGGAATGGCTTTTGAGCTGGGCATGGGAGGATTTATTGAACATGAAACGGGTATAAGGTGTCCAAGAATGTTTATACTGAAGGAAAGAGAGCAGTCTGTTCAGAGCATAAAGGAGATCATTGTGGAGCATAAAGTGTTTATAAACTATACGGCAGTAAGAGTTATACATGAAAAGGTCCGAACTGGGACCAACCTGAGTCTTGAGAGCTTTTTGAGCCCCCAAGAGAAGCCAGATCTTAGGGAGGTTTGAAGCATGTAAGTAATGGGAACCCATCTTTTAGAAACATAATTCTGACATCTCAGTGAAAGGAAAGTGAAAACGGAGAGAAACTGATGATGGGAGATTATTCAGGGAGTTTCTGCTGTGGTCCCTGTGGGTGAGGATGTATTTCTGGACTAAAGTGACAGTGATGAGGGAGATAAAAATGTATGGATGGAACATTTTATAAAAAAGTAGATAAAACAAGGGTCTACTGTATAGCACAGGGAACTATATTCAACATCATATGACAAACCACAATGGAAAAACATATGAAAAGAATATATTATATATATATATATATATATATATCTGAATCACTTTGCTGTTATAGCAGAAACTAACAAAATACTGTAAATCAACTATAGTTCAATAGAATAGTTGCCATGCCTTAAAAAGTCTATTTATGCATTTGAAACATAAAAATATTTTTTTAAAAGGAAAGTGAAAAAATCTTGGCCAGTTTGATGTGAGGTGTGGGGAGAAGGAAGAGTCCATTGTGACTCCAGGGTTGTTGTCTAAGACAGCTAAGTAACCGGTGATTCTCTTTGCTGAGAAAGAGAAAACTTTGGGCCGACAGTGAGCCTGGTAGATGATGAATGTGGTTGAAAGCCTTGAGATGGAGGTAGGACTCTGTGGAGGATGACAGTAAAACTCTTCATTAATTCTCATCTCTAATGCATAATGCAAATGGCAAAGGGGAATTGTGCAAAACCTCTGTGAAATAAGCCAGTCTATAGAGCTTCCCAGTTACAAGATTTCCAATAGGGAGTTTTCAGTTAGAAACACAGTTGTTCAAGAAGAAATAAAACAATGCTGAAAGAATTCACGCAGTGAATTTAGTGATGGGGAAAACAGTCAAATAATACATCTTTTAACTAAGACAGTTCCAGGCTGCAGCTGAGAGCAGAACTGTTTTCATTGGACTCTTTAGAACACCTTCTGCAAGAGATGCAAGAGATGCTGGTTTGATCCCTGGGATGGGAAGATCCCCTAGAGTAGGAAATGGCAACCCGCTACAGTATTCCTGCCTGAAAAATTCTATGGATGGGGGAGCCTGGCGGGCAGCAGTCCATGGGGTCACAAGGAGTCAGGCACAACTGAGCGACAGAGCACACGCACCCACACACGCACACACAATTTCTTAGGTACCTTCTACTGTCCAACTCATGAGATGGTTGGATGGCATCACCAACTCCACGGACATGAGTTTGAGCAAGCTCCGAGAGTTGGTGATGGACAGGGAAGCCTGGCGTGCTGCAGTCCATGGGTTCGCAAATAGTCAGACATGATTGAGTGACTGAACTCAACTGAACTGCCCAACCCTTTAAAGCTTACAGTTTCTTTATTCATATGTTTTGATCAGAATAAGTGGTTTAGGTTCATCCCACAAAAATGGTGGGAGTCAGCCCATCACTTATGGACACGTACTGAATGAAGTTCATCTTAGGAAGATACTTTGATCTACCAGCATCAGAGAACTTGTTAGAAATGCTAATTCCAGGAACCTGATCCAAACCTACTGAATCAGAAATCTGATGCAGTTATGCTGGGAAATGAAATCTGAAATCAGAAATGCTGGCAGTGGGATCCAGGCAAGCTGGATTCTTAGAAGTCCTCCAGAAGATTTTAATGCCTGTTATAGTTTGTGTATCATTGCTCTGGACTCAAAGGCAAAAATTGATGAAAAGAAATCTGTGAAGAGAAACCAAAAAAGAAAGAGGGAGATAACTTCCAGGGGATGAACATTTTCTGGGGTCTCCAACAGGTAAATCTGTCTCTTTCAGTTTTCCACTGAACAGATATTTGTTGAGAATCCAAGTAGTGCCACTGGGGACTGAACAAAGTGTAGCATATTCACCAGGGGAAAAAACCCTGTGTTTTTTTCTGTGTGCCTAAATTAAAAAATATATGTGTGTGTGTGTGTATATGTGTGTGTGTGTGTGTGTGTGTGTGTGTGTATATATATATATATATATATATAGTTCATCTCACAGCTGAATCAGTATTCAGCTGTGTTGTGGTTTCAGAAAATTAGAGGGGCTTGATTGATGATGGCTCAAAGGTCAGCTGAAATCCTTGCTGAGCCCTCCTCCAGGGAGTGGGCTGAGAGGGAGTGACTTTCTCATCCTGACCACGAATCCTAAATTTCTGAGCCACAGCAGTCTTCATGAGACACACGCCTTTCTTCACTGAGCTGAATGACCACCCATGAAATATCTCACCAGTGAGCTCCATGTGACAGAAGTATCAAACCCCATTTATTTCATCCTCACTGCCTGATTCCACTGAACGAGAGATAGTTTTCTGTCCCTCTATTCGTCTCACTTCATGGTCCCTTGGAACTCAGCTAGAGAAATCATCCCTCAGACTCTTGACATCCTCGAAACCCAAGTGCATTTCAGTCAAGCGCCGAAAATGTCAGAACTGCCTCTGTGATTCCTTTCTCCTATTTTATCTCGAGCACAGCCCTTGTTGCACTGTTTACCCCTTTTATCTTCTCTCCCTGACAGCATTTTTTTTTTTTTTTGGTTCTGTCCAAGCTTTGAAAACATGGCCGCTCCTTTTTGTTGTCCCTTGTCACCAGCTCCCTGGGCTGCAATGACCACTGCTTATCTCCAAGGTGTTGTGTGTGTCTAGTTGTTTTCTTAATAATGTATCACGCTCACAATCAGGGGCAGACAGGCCCAGGGCTGGCTACCTAAGCTGGAGGTTTAGCCTGCTGACTTGGGTCTCCTTTGATATATGAGGACGTCTGTGGCTCAGCGGCAGATTTTGAGCATCTTTGATGTGCTCGCCTTATTCTGATTCGATGGGCAGTATGTGCCTTTTATACTCAAGAGGAACCAAATGAAGAAACATCCCTCTTGCTTCTCACATCTAATTTTTGCCTAAGTGCCCTCTGATGCTATTAGTGTAAAGGAGTGGTTCTTTTGACAATGGATAATATAATTTCACTACAGAAAAACAAATAATATCGCTCAGGCTGAATGTAGTCATTCATGAGGTCTTAGGCAGCTTTTTATCTCTCCCCTTTGCCTCATGTTGTATTTGCATAAATGGTTCTTTAATGTGAGGAGAATTGGCTTAAGATAAAAACAAGTCAGATTCTGAAAGAGGCTTAATGCTCAATAATCACTTACGGATGTTATGATTACATACCCTATTAATCTGTTTTTTAAAGCTACATAGTCAAAACCAAGTACTATGAGTGGATTTGTTCCAAAGCCTGCAGGAGACAGGAGTGCTGTGTGAAGTCACCTGTGGGTTGCACTAGCCCAGACGTCTGCTGACCTGGAGAGGCCGGAGGGAAATCGGCAAAGGGCAATTCAGATGCCCTGACTGTCCATCTTCCAGCTTCCCTCTGCTCTGTAATATCTGGCCACTAGTGGCACTTTAGTCCTGTCATTTGGCAAATAAATAAAAACTCAAAAGGATTTGAAGTGAATCATAAATGTCTATCTGTATGAATTCGTTTCCTCACCTTTCATGGTGAGGCAATTGATTGAACCTCTTCTTGGTTAATGAGGTTTACGAATATGACGGTTATATTCTTTTTTAATAATCTCAAATTTATTTAACCAGATACTTGAAAGATGTATATCTAGTGACATTTATAGAAAATCTATTTAAGTTACTTTGTGTTCTGTAATACTTAAAAAAAGCTAACTTTTTTTGCTTTTTTTTTTTTTTCTGCCCTGGGTCTTAATTGCTGTGTGGGTTTTCTCTAGGGGCAGCTGCTGCTGCTGCTAAGTCACTTCAGTCGTGTCAGACTCTGTGCGACCCCATAGACGGCAGCCCACCAGGCTCCCCCGTCCCTGGGATTCTCCAGGCAAGAACACTGGAGTGGGTTGCCATTTCCTTCTCCAGTCCATGAAAGTGAAAAGTGAAAGTGAAGTCACTCAGTTGTGTCTGACTCTTCCCCACTCCATGGACTGCAGCCTACCAGGCTCCTCTGTCCATGGGATTTTCCAGGCAAGAGTACTGGAGTGGGGTGCCATTGCCTTCTCCCTAGATGCAGCAGGTGGGGGCTACTCTTTGTTGCAGTGCTTGGGCTTCTGGTTGTGGTGGCTTCTTGTGTTGCGGAGCATGGGCTGTAGGCACGTGGCTACAGTAGTTGTGGCATGCGGGCTTAGTTGCTCTGGGGTATGATATGTGGGATCTTTCAAGACCAGGGATCGAACTCATGTCCCCTACATTGGCAGGTAGGGTCTTAACACTGGACCATCAGGGAAGTCCCATGTTCAGTAATATTTTTAAATAAAGTTCTCTGGCCTTCATTGAAACTCTTGGGAAGGAGGGAGGGAGTTTTAATTGCAGAATCATGTTTGAATATAGTAGCAATTTCTTATGTGTCTGTGGTGTGTGTGTTGATTTCATATGCATTCACTCATTTGAATCTCATTTGGGTTAAAAGGTCAAGGAAGTTATTATTAGCCCCATATAACAGATGAGCTCATGGAGACTTGGAGATTGTGGATGCTGGAACTGCGTTTGACCTAATTCGGTGCTGTTTATAGCATATCAAGTTCAATTTTGCATCGCTTACTGTGCACAATTTGGTAAAGAAATTCTTTCACAGATGCACTAAATATTGCTTATCCATCAAACAGAAAACCGTAAGGAGAACCCTGCATGAATTATAACATATTAGGAATGTGTTTTGTGATAGTTGATAAAAAAGCAAAGCTATAAAAATTGTAGCATGGTTGTGGCTGATCAAGAGATTGTATTTAACCTGTCCTGTATGTGTAACTCTAGACTTCTTTTCCTAAGTCTGATCAATAATTAACACTCTTGTACTTGGTCAGTCCTATTTTGTCCCCTTCACAACAGCAAATCAAGTAGATTTCTTTCATGTTTTAGAATAGAGTCTTTGATAATGGTTATATGGTGAGACTCAATTGTTTTGTTCCCCATGATCCCTGGGCATGACAGCTGAACCTGCATACGACAGTCAGAATACTGCAGTGCTAAAGGAGTCATGTCTGAAGGTTCAAGGGGTACAAATGAGATGAGAAGCATACGTTCCTAGTAAAATGTGAGATGTATGGCTGTTTTAATTATTGATTAGCAGACTTTCTCTCAGAATCAGAGAATCTCAGAAAATCCTTAGAAGGAATTGAGTGGTTATGGAATCTATCTTCTGATCAATACATAAAATCCTTTATTTCTCTACGTAAGCCTCTAGCCTAAGCTTGCTAGATAGCTAGACTTAGGTATACTATATTTTTTGGCTGTGTGGCTTGTAGAATCTTTAATTCCCTGGCCAGGAATTGAGCCCAGAGCCATGGAAGCACCATGTCCTAACCACGGGGCAGCCAGGGAGTTCCCTGACTTAGATATACTTTAGAATCCTGGCTCTCAAATGAGAGTAACTCCCCCACCCCACCCCGGATCATCGGGCAGTGCCTAGACATAGTTTTGGTTGTCACAACAGGGCATGCTAGTAAGTAGAGGTCACAGTGCACAGGAAGCCCTCCCAACACACACACACCCTCCACCCCCACAATCTAAGAATTATCTGGTCCAATAATGTCCAGAGGATGCAAGGTTTAGAAACCTTGATATAGATGAAATAAGTTGCTACAGTTACTCATAAAGTTCAACGCCCGGCAAAACCATGTTTTGAGGAAACACACCAATTAAACAGTGGTGATGTGCTACATTAAACTATTTTAGATGATTAAATCCATTCTCCAATTCAGTTTAGGCTTGTGTGCATATGTGGCAGTATTAATAAACCAACAGATTTCAAAATTTTTCTGACAGAAACCTTTTAAAAAGGGGGAATACTTTAGAAGCCTTGTAACCTTTTGGTAGGGCTTCCCTGGTGGCTCAGATGGTAAAGAATCTGCCTGCGATGAGGGATTTTATCCCTGGGTGGATTCCTGGGTTTTATCCCTGGGTGGAAAGATCCCCTGGAAAAGGGAATGGCTACCCACTCCAGTGTTCCTGCCTAGAGAATTCCATGGACAGAGGAGCCAGGCGGGCTACAGTCCATGGCGTCATGAACAGGCAGACATGACTGAGCGACTAACACACACGCTAATACCTTTTGTTACTATTTGCCTCTTACTAAATGTATTGTAAACATTTTTCTCTAAAAGTAAGAGCAAGATGTCCACCTTTTTCTTGTTACCACCTTAAGAATCAGACACCTGGCCACTGCCCTGCCCCTCTGAGCCCCCTTCTCTCTGGGGAGCCTCCCTGATTCTGCAATGACAGCCCCTTTCTCTGAGTTTGGTAGTGTTTTCTACCCTGGGCCTTAGCGAATATTCCTGATACCAGTAAATCTATGCCTGTGTATATGTGTCCTCCTCCATCAATCAGTTCACTTCTATTTTTAGCTTTCTCCCCAGAAAATCACAGTGCCTTGTGAAGACTAGGAGATGGCATCTTCTTGAAGCCTTCGCAGACTTGAGGTTGTCTCTCCAGCATTGCTAGCTTCTTCCCACGTGTCCAGTCATTTGCTGGCCCCACGAGGCCTGTGTGAACGCGGGTGCCTTTTCAATCCCGGCTCTAATCTCTTCGCCTTCTTGCCTGGCTAACCTGTCAGGCCATTGCCATTTGTAATATTTCTCCTTCAGCAGTTTTCCCTGCTACCTAGCTGATTGCTTTTCTGCACCAAGAAATTCCCAGCCCAATGTACCAGTGTGAGTGAGCATGTGTGTGTGTGAACATGTGTGTGAGTGTGTGTGTGTATGTGTGTGTGAGTATATGTGTGTGAGCGTGTGTAAGTGTGTGTCTGAGTGTATGTCTGTGAGCATGTGTGTGTGTGTGAGTATATGTGTGTGTGCGTGTGAGTGTATACGTGTATGCGTGTGTGTGTGTGAGAGAGAGTTAAATAGCTCTGTCTTCCTCCGGTGCCTTCGCGTGGACCCCCACGTGGCATTTTCCTACTTCTGAGCCGTCTTTGCTCTCAGGCGGGGCGGGCAGTGAGTTAGAGTCTGCGCCCCGCCTGGCGGCGAGGGTGGCCTCCTCGGCCGCCCCAGCGGACGGGCCCGCCCGGGCTCGCGTGGCTCAGCCCAGCTCAGCGCGGCTCGCCGCTCAGCCCCGCCGCTGTGTCCCCGCTCAGCCCCGCTCGGGCGCCCGCCCCGCTCGGACCTGTGTCTCCTCAGCCCCTGCAGAGCCCAGCGGCCTCTCCGTTTATCAGCGGCGACCGCAGTCCGCTGCCCAGCCTGCCCTCCCTGGCCACCGGCTCGGCTGCCAGGCTCTGAGATGGATGCCTGCCGTGTCCACGGTTGGGTATCTCCTGGCCCCGCTGGGCATGTTTGCTAAGAGGAGCATCGCTCTTGCTGCCTGTGTGGGGCAGGAAACTCCATTATAGACTCCCGGGCAATCTTCCACCTCCTCCCTGCAGCAGCCTCTGTGTGGGAGTGAGGGAGCTGTCGCCCAGGGGGAGGAAATTTCTGCCTCCAATAAAAGACTCACTTCCCACAGCAGAGTCAGGTGGGCCTTGACAAAGCTAGAATGACCCATGGCAACCGTCCTCCCCAAGAGGATTTTTGTCAGTTTCCTTTCTCTTCCTCTTCAGCCCAGAGTTCTTTCTGGAAACTCTGGGGTGTCCATCACACATGGATCATGCCACCCACTCAGATCTTACTTCTAACACATCCATTCTGATTTTTCCCTACACACTCCCAGGGGAGAAAATGCCATGAAAGTTTTCTAATGCCTATGCAGGAATGTCACAAAGCTCTTCTGGACTAAAGGGAGGAGGAAAGGGTTGGGGGAAATCTACAAGTCTTATGTGTGAACTTGTGTATTTTTTTTTGTTTTGTTTTGATGTGGACCATTCTTCAAGCCTTTTTTGAATTTGTTAGAATATTGCTTCTGCTTTATGTTTTGGTTTTTGGGCGTGAGGCCTGTGGGATCTTCGCTCCCTGATCAGGGATTGAACGCATACCCCCTGCACTAGAAGGCAGAATCTCAACCACAGGACCTCCAGAAAAGCCCCTGTATGAATATTTTTATAGAGTCTTCTGCAGAGCCCATTCCCACATTTATTAACTTAAAGCAGTAGTTCTCGTAATATGCATTCTAATACGACCTGAGAAGTGAACACGGTGTTAGATGAATCCTTCTGACTTTTGGTGAACTGAAGAGCCAGGATATCACAGGACTTCTGCACAGAGCCCTCCATTCTTGCTCCTGAATGTGTTGCCCATGGCTCGAAGCATCAGCTTTGCCAGGGAGTTTGTTACAGGGGCAGTCTAGGGACCTCCTCCAGATCTACCAATAAGAATCCCCATTGCAGCAAGATTCCCAGGTTCTCTCTGTGCACGTTAAAGGGTGAGACGCTCTGTTCTTTCTGTTACTGTGGTTAATCTTCAGAACAATCTTCTGAGGTGGTTATTTAGCTTCCCATTTTACAGATGGAAAAGTGAAAGTGAAGTCGCTCAGTCGTGTGCGACTCTTTGCGACCCCCTGGACTGTAGCCCACCAGGCTTCTCTGTCCGTGAGATTCTCCAGGCAAGAATACTGGAGTGGGTTGCCACTTTCTTCTCCAGGGGATCTTCCCGACCCAGGGATCGAACCCAGGTCTCCCGCATTGCAGGCAGATGCTTTAACCTCTGAGCCACCAGGGAAGCCCCACAGGTGGAAAAGCTGATGCCAAATGAGGACGAGATTTGCATACTGTCCCTGGAAATTGAATTCTTTCTCTACGAAGACCACATTTTCAGTAGGTACCATGACTGGATAGGTATTGATGGTGAAGTTAACATATTTTTCTTTCAAGGACAGTTTTAAATATTAGGAAAGTAAAGGTTCTTGTCTCTTTGAGTTGTCAAATTGTCAAATGGGAAAAAAATGTTAATGGGAGATAAGGCTCTTAAAGGCTCGACTGAGTGGAGGCGTGCAGGCGTATAGATAGAGTACGCCAACCCCCAAGATGGGTGGGCCAGGTTGGTTTATAGCCACAGACAGAAGGAGAACACACAGGGCCACTCAGCAGACTGGCAGTCCAGAGACGGTCACAGCAAGATAAATTATGTGCCAAGGTGACGATTACGGTGGCCGTTCCTCAAGGTAGCAGCTGGAAATAGGCTGGAACAGATGGAGCCAGAAATAGTGAAAAGGTTGTGGGACAGCTGCGGAGAAGAGACAGAGCAACAGTTTGAAAATGAGCCTCTGGAAGGCTAAAGATATGGACACACCCTCTGCACATAGGATTTTATAGGGCTTTTATACCCTAGCTCTAACTAGAGGTTTATCATCGTGAAAAGAAGAAAATTAATCCATGAGATATATTTTCAAATCCTATTTTGGTTGGCATCTCACAGGAGATTGGTTTATATGTTTTATTTTCTGCTATCCCAATTACTTTTCTTAGGACAATTTTGACCACTGCGTCCAGGACTGTCTTAAACCAAAATGACCATCCACCTATAGTCAAGAAGAGTGCTTAAATTAAGAACCTTTTCTTCCCCTTCCCATTTCAGTTGCAACGATATTACAACCCTCTGGGAATTCACTCAGTTGAAAAGGTTATCTATTTGAATTTTCATTTGTTCAGCTGTAAATGAATATTTAGACGCCAAATTCTAAACTAGACTGCTCCTCATTCTTTTTTGCAAATATTATTATTAAGAGCCAGTAGAAATAGGAAAGCTTTTAGGTAGATGGTGACACATATATAGACTCACTGATTAGATGCCACTGGTGTGACTGCAGTTAACCCTCCCTAGTTTGGAAAAAAACAGATTCCAGAGGCTGGAGTTTCTTTATGATTTGTCTGCTCACTTTCCCACTTCGCCGCTCCAGAGACACAGTTTCCGTGGCTCCACTGAGTTCTTGACATGCACAGAGTGGCTGACGGGCAGAGCTGCTTGGAGACGTGCAGAAATGACATTGAACACCACGGATTTGTGCCACTCTGGTTGGTCTCTTGGTCCTCATCAAGAGAGTCCTAAAGCACCATTTCTCTATGTGGTGTTGCAACAGATAGTATTTGGGGGTTACTAAGAGTGTTTTTAAAAAGATAGTTGCCATTCTGATGGCCCACCTGGAACCATGAAATGGAAGTTTATTAATTTTTCACATTAACTCAGTATCCTTAGTTTAGAGACTGTCTTCTCTTTGGAAAAATCGGCAAGATTTAGTCATATGGCTCACAACACTCTACACTGATTGCTCCAAAAAAAAGTTTTAAACTAATGTGAAAATGGAGCCTTTTAAAATTTACATTTGGGCACTGGTATAAACCAAGAACTCTTGAAAAAATCAATCCTCTAAGTAGACTGAGGAAGAAATTAAAGTGCGTATTCTTCACACCTAAATAGAATGAGGCGACAATGATAAAGCCATGCTGTGTATTTACTTAGCACTTCACATTTCCAAATGGCGCCACTATTTCATTATCATATCGTGTGCTCCACCTCTAAGCTTTGCAGACAGTCTACTGCTAAAATGCCATAAAATGTATTATGCAGCAAATGGGTTATGGTTTAGGTAAATTTAGGTAAATTGCTCATGGTCTTGACTGAACAGCAGTGAACCCAGGGGACCCATCATTTCCACCCTTCAGAAACTAGGAAGACTTGGAAAGATCAATTGAAGAGGTGTGAACGGGGGCTAAACACTTTTCCTCTTTTTTTTTTTCCCTAGCAAAAAGAATAACAAATTGTCTTACTACTGACTGAGCTCCTATTGCTCCTTCAAAGTGTGGGAGCCAGAGGGGAAAGGAAAATTAGGTTAAAAAAAATTTAATATACGTTTTCTTTCAGGTTTGGTTAAGGGTGTGCATCAGAGAAAGCACACCTAAACATGCCACTCTTTTTAATATTTTGGCAGAGCGGTGATAAATATATTTATATAATCTAATCACAGGGCAGATTGTAGGTGGGCTTTTATTACAATGATTAAATAATAGAGATGTAGAGTACATATCAATAAGAAAAGTCAAACCCAAAAGGGAGGAAATATGTCATCCAGAATTTAGGAACAC
Source organism: Cervus canadensis (assembly GCF_019320065.1). Lineage (NCBI taxonomy): Eukaryota > Metazoa > Chordata > Mammalia > Artiodactyla > Cervidae > Cervus > Cervus canadensis. The sequence continues at coordinate 7,419,708 of NC_057408.1, forward strand.
ATTAGTTTAATTTTGAGCATGGTACTTAGTCCCTGATCTCACCTGTTTTCTTTCCTCTAGCTCAAATATATGTGAGAGTGAAAAATGGCCTTATTTCAGGTGAGGCATATGGGCCATTATTGGCCATGCCTCTGTGTTCATAGTTCCCTCATCAGTAATTCCTTGGATAAGACACAGTTCCTGTTAAAAGGCTCTGTAGGATCTCAGTTGGAGTTGGGGTTTGAGTGTTGACATTTAAGATAACAAGGTCTGTGGAAGTTTTAAGACAGATGAATCCAGATTCTATAGCAGACTTCTGAGAGAGACGACATAGGATAGAATTTGTCAACAGAGAACTTCTGTCATCTCTGCCTGCCTAGAAACTGACAGAGCTCTCAGTAAATATTTTCGTATTAAATAAACAGTCTTTCAGTTATAAATGAATGAACAGATTAATAAATGAAAAAATGTCAAGAAAGGACTGGGGGTTATATGTTTTCCTGGGAAAGAAGGGACAGTATGCAGTTTATTAGGGAGATTAAGGCATGAACATGGATTTAAGAGGACAGTGGGACCAAAAGTATAAGTACCCCGCTTTTCTCTTTCACGTTACTGTTGCTGGTCATGCTGAGAGCACAGTCCTCAGTGCAGAAAGTCCCCTCCATCCAAATACAAACCTTCGAGTTGCAGGCTTTCAGAGATGTGAACGTAAGTGCCAGCCCTGGGGTGCCGGCTGTTATGCCGTACTCCTGTTCTTTTCAAGATACTGTAAGAATGAAAATGTTTATTTTTTGTTTGTTTTTATGTATGTATTACTTGTGTGAAAAATATTGTGAAACTATTATAGTACCGTACCGTATAGCCGATCGTGTTAGTTGGGTACCTAGGCTGACTTTGTTGGATTTAACTACAAACAAATTGGACTTTTGAACACACTCTCAGAACTCGTTTCTTATGTAGGTGACTCACTGTAGACCCCAGTTTGAACCACACACCTCTTCTATCTCCCTGCCTTTCATCAGGGCTAGTTACAAAGGATAGAATCTTCAAGAGACTTCCTTCTGACTAGATACACCCTCTCACTTTAAACATCTCTCCCGGGAAAGCCCTTTCTCTCACCTGCTTCAGAGTGAGAATCCATAAGGCTAGTTCTTAGAAGCTTGGGGAGAGTCTCTTGTGGATTTTCTTTCTTTTTATCATTTTTTTTTCTTTTTGTTTTTAATAAGTAAGGTCGGTATTTATAGTGCTGCTCCATCCATTCATTTCAGGCCCGTGAAAAGGGCTGTTTGCCTGCCCATTGAGTGTGAATTACAGGGTTGACATTTAATGGAGCGGCTTCCTTTGCTCATTGCCCTCCACAATTGAGAGATGAGTTGGAAGAGAGGGAAACTGCATCCTAAATGTCTCACACAATGGGGACGTACCATTTTGATTTGCTTTTATTTTTTAAGTGTAAAGTTTGGAAAAAATGGCATGTGGTATATTGACATTATTCTAAATTGCACTGTTAGGAGAACATTAAGTTTTTCATTTCACACTTTCTGAGTTTTAAGCACCATTGCTATATGGGGAAATCAGTCATTTTCTGATGATTCATGCACAGATCTGTACCAATCAGGATGGGCCATAATTATGCCAGGGTTCTTCTTTCACAGAAGCTCGTTGAGGGCACAGGAAAAGGGAAGCTAAAGAAGACCCATCCTGTGTAAGTGCTCTGTGTCAAGTCACAAACTATAAAGTTACATGTAGTTTTATAGTATAATGGAAATCTACTTTGAAGGTATTAGTGTTGTCGTAAACCACAGATAACCAATACAGTCATCTGGGGATCACTTGATAAGGACCTAATGGCAAATCTGTGGGCACATTTATCTTTCTCAAGTTTGCCTTGAGGCTGTGGATGTAAGAAAATCATCAATAGCATCTTCCTATGGTTAATTTCTGGAGAAGGCAATGGCACCCCACTCCAGTACTCTTGCCTGGAAAATCCCATGGCAGAGGAGCCTGGTAGGCTGCAGTCCATGGGGTCACTAAGTGTCGGACACGACTGAGCAACTTCCCTTTCACTTTTCACTTTCATGCATTGGAGAAGGAAATGGCAACCCACTCCAGTGTTCTTGCCTGGAGAATCCCAGGGACGGGGGAGCCTGGTGGGCTGTCTATGGGGTCGCACAGAGTCGGACACGACTGAAGTGACTTAGCAGCAGCAGCAGCAGCAGCAGCATTATGGTTAATTTCCTATGAAAATCATCGAGAGTTTGGAATCACTGATTTTTTTTTTAATCACCGACTTCAAGAGGAGCTCTAAAGTCATAGACATGTTCATTTCTCTAAGACTATTTATTTTAAGAAACAGCAATCCATACAGCATGATGGTGGATCAGGAAGAGAATAACAGGAGGCCCACAAAAAAAATGTGATGTGTGGCTGAGATATTAAAAGTGAGAAATATTTGTATCAATTTGCATGTGCAGCAGAGTACTGTGTCTGTGTTTTATTTGTCCATGCTTGTCAGGGTGTGCTTCCCTCCAAGACTATGAAATGTTGTTGTGGATCTGCTCTTACTTATTTTATTTTTACTTTAATTTTTATCTGGAGTCCATTGTTTTAAATCCTACTACCATTCAAAAAACCTTCCAAGACACAATTATTTCTTCTTGACAGTCTTCTGCCTTTCTCCCCCTCCTATTCAATGAGCTTACTGCTGAATTTTTAAACACTAGCATTTTCATCTCCTTTGGCTTGACATGGTCATTTTGGGAAATTTGAATACCATAGAGGTATTTTCTAACTTGGTTTGATTTGATCAGTGCCCTTCTTTAACCTTAAAGGCACAAAAGAAAGCGTTCCGAGCACCTTAAGGGAATGCGGCAAGTCGCAGGAAACAGAAGTTCAAGATGGGTCAGGTCCCACAAAGGAAAATTAAATGTATTATTCTCACACAACAAGGTTAGCAAATCATCCGCAAACCACAGCCACTCTTTCCTTCTTTTTACTCTAATGAGTTTAGTGTGCTGTAATGATGATACAGGCTTCATCAGAATTCTGCCAATGAAGGCAAATTTTCAAACTCCGTTTGCAAATGAGATCTGCACCATAAACCGTAGTCATCCATCACAGAGAAGTAGCTTGTGCCTGATAAAAGGCTGTTTGGGCAGAGTCAATCAAATGAACGTTATTAGAGCTTGGTATTACACTATCCTTAAGGTGATGGAGAAGGCATGTAATACAGTTATGGAATGTGATTTTTTTATGCCACTCTCCCTTTTGGATGACTAAACTGTATTCTATCAGAAATATCTCCGAGTCATACTCATAATTTTTGTTTAAAAAAAAAAGAAACCTATTTTTTTTAATCTGTCAAGAACAGTTAGAACTGTGTAGAGTTTTCATGATATAGCTAACACTACAAAGAAATGGTGTTCTAGCTAAAATTACAAGGCATAATTGTTGGTTATTAGTGAAAAGTACGCTGAGCACTTGTGCTAACTAAATGAAGGCAGATGAGAAATGAAGCTTTTATTGTAGCTTGGCCATGATTAAAGATCCTAATGATAACAATAAGATTTTGAGCTGGTAAGGTCTTTAGATACCATCTCATTTAGTGGTTTTTTAACTCTGATTTAGTGTTAGAGTCCACGTATCAACCACTTATTATATGGCATCAGGATATTAAAAAAAAAAAATCAGAGTTCAAGAGTGCTCATTTAGATACAGGTAGGAGTCCTTCTCCAGAAAAGGCAATAGCACCCCACTCGGGTACTCTTGCCTGGAAAATCCCATGGATGGAGGAGCCTGGTGGGCTGCAGTCCATGGGGTTGCTAAGAGTCGGACACAACTGAGTGACTTCCCTTTCACTTTTCACTTTCACACATTGGAGAAGGAAATGGCAACCCACTCCAGTGTTCTTGCCTGGAGAATCCCAGGGACGGGGGAGCCTGGTGGGCTGCCGTCTATGGGGTCGCACAGAGTCGGACACAGCTGAAGTGACTTAGCAGCAGCAGCAAGAGTCCTTCTCAGCTTTCCTTAACTCTTCCATCTGCCTTCTTCGATGGCACCCCTGAAACTTTGAAACGTGCTGATCCAGCCCATTTTGCAGAGATTAAAAACACTACTGTCCAAAAGTATTAATTTTGAATAAGGCTCCAGAACTTATTAATTGCAAACCAGATATAAAGATTCAGAAATCTGTTCTTCTACATATATACTTTCCCCACTCCCACTGTTCAGGGCTCCCCAGTTTACATTGTTCTGTGTTGAGGCCAAAATGCAAGTGCTTGCAGGGGCCAGGCAAGAACCAGGAATAAAGCAGTTGGTGGGCTGGGAAGCTCACGCCCCACATAAGGAGAGCAGCTGTTACACAGTTTCAGGTGATCCTTGTCCTGAGGAAACTAGAGCTGAGGATTCCTTGACTTTTTATTAAGCAAAAATTGGAAAATCAAAACTCTAGTGTAATAATTATGACTTTATACCTTAATTTAATGGTACTAATAATCAGAAACTACTATACAGGTGTGCTTCCCAGCTGGCACTAGTGGTGAAGAACTTATCTGCTAATACAGGAGAGACAGGAGACGTGGGTTCGATCCCTGGGTCGGGAAGATCCCCTGGAGAAGGAAATGACAACCCTCTCCAGTATTCTTGCCTGGAGAATCCCATGGACAGAGGAGCCTGACGGGCTACAGTCCATGGGGTCACAGAGAGTCAAACACGACTGAAGTGACTTAGCATGTATGCATTCAGGGGTACAAAACAGTTACAATCCAAATTCATCTGATACCGCTAGTCGCTGTACATAATTATGTGTTCATTGTTGTGAGGTGATGTGTTTATCAGGGACACTAAATATTAAATCACCTTTCTGATTAGTTTCATGAGGTTCATACCTTTATGTGCAGTCCTTAACAAGCCATCATTAATGTATACAGCAAAAATTGAGGATCTATTATACTAGTAGTAGCAGCAGTCTCTTTTACATGAAAAGCTCATATTCTCAGACTTTCCAGGGCTCATATTCTCACGAGGGGAGCTGAGTACACAAGAGATATTGAAGGAAGTTGAAAAGAGATAATAGAGATGTACCTGTGGTGTGGTGGGACCACCCAAAAAAAAAAAATAGACATGTATAGCACTGCTCAGAAAAGATTTTCCTAGGAAGTCATAAAGAAGGCAGAAGAGTTTACTTGACAGGCAAGAAAAAACAGAATTCATATTTAAAAAGGGATTGAGGAAAACTCATGTCATGATCAAGGAACTGCAAGTAATTTGGCATAACTCGAAGACTGGGAGAATGGAGAGAATAAAGATGTGAGAGATGAGGCTGGAAATGTAGATAACAGCCAGTCCATGAGAGGGTTTCATGTCTGTATGGATTTTGTTGTGTAACTAATGGGGGACACTATTGAAGAATTGTAACAAAGGTGAAGGCATCATGGTTTTATTCCGGAATGGTGACTCAAATGACTCATGTGAATTGGGAGGGAGGGAGACAGGTGGTGGAGGGCTAAGTATTGAAATATTCCAGGGTTTTGTGTTTTTTTTAATATTCATTTATTTGGCGGCATCGGTTTGTAGTTATAACACGTGGGATCTTTGACCTCCGTTGAAGCATGCAGAATCACTGGCTGTGGCACGCGTACTTTAATTTAGAGATATGGGATCTAGTTCCCTGGCCTGGGATTGAACCTAGGTCCCTTGGGTTGGAGTATGGAGACTTAGCCACTGAACCACCAAGGAAGTCCTGAATTATTCCAGGTGGTAATTGACAAGGGCAGCAAAGGTGGTAAGGTTGGAAGGATGGAGGGGAGGGGCTTGCCAGATGGAGATTCATAGGCTCTGGCTGCTGATTGGCTGAGAGAGAGGAAAAGGAAGCACTGAGGAGACACACGCAGGTTTCCGGCCGGGGAGACAAAATAACTGTGGCCCCAGGAGAGGACTCAGGAGTGGAGTTCCTGACCTCAGCCTGGAGGGGCCTGCGGAGTGAGGCTGCCTGCTCCAGATCTGAGGGGGCCGCTGGCCCACCACGTATCCAGTCACTGGTGTGAGGAATTCACCACCAAACTGAGATATTTTCCTAATTTCTTCCAGCATGTTTTCCAAATTAAACTAAAATATGACTTTGACGATCTAAACATCATTATTATAAATGAAAAAAAACAAAACAACACTAATCTTCCTAGAAATAGCTCAGTCATTGGCAGACTTTTAAACCAGGAAGCTTAGAATCAACTGGATTATATTTTGTAGCGTAACACATTTTAATGCTAAAAACAAACAATAGCAAAGCCAATAAATGCCTACCAAACCCGACCAATAGTATTTCTCAGCTGATTTAACAAGCACTGAACTAGAAGATCAAGAGAAAAGCAAACAGGAGTCTTTTTTTTTTTTTTCTTATGAACCCAAATTGAACATGCTTGGCACTTGATTTTGCATTTGAATATGGAATAACTGACTTTATTCATACCAGCAGGGAAAAATTGAAAGGTATTTTTTTCCTGCTCTGGCTTAGCGTAGTGTTCAACCCAGTCACTTGTGTTGTTTTGAAATGTAATATTTTCCTTCTCCGAAGTGTTTTCTGAGTAATCATCTCAAAAACTCATCGAAACCCTTCAGTTAGAGAACTCGACTCTGTGGCAACATGATCTAAGAGAGAGCTATTGACCATCTACGTTTTAAAATGCCTGAATGTTAAGTATGGTTAAGAGCAAACATAATTTCTCCAGTCAGTAATCCAACAATTGTGAACTCACAGTGCATCACTGAATAATTAAAAAATAATGTGCTCTGTGAGGTCTGTGGATATTTTAGGGACAGGATACTTTTTTCTGTTTTTTTTTTTTTTTTCTAACAGTAAATGAATTTAGTTGGGGAGGGACATGCAAGGCAGAGATAAGTGTCAGAGCTGTTGCATAGTCATAATCAGGATATTATTAGGGGTGGGGAATGAGAGCAAGACAAACAAAACAAACAAAAACCGAAAAGCAAACTGATACCTCAAATTCAATCTCCAAATAGTACTTCCTTTCAAGGGAATTTATGGTTCTTGGTAACTCACAAGTAGCAGCCCCCTCCATCCACATAAGAATAACAATAGCAACTAATAATAATAACCATTTTCAATGAATGCAGTGGTGACATCAGCCTCTGATTTAAAATGTAGGTTTGGGAGCAGCAGGGATATTATTAGTGATACTCGATTTTCCAAGAAGATTATCCGTAAAGAATCCTACAGCTGTACTTACTCACCTCTTTTCATAGCATTATTATGTAGACACATATACTGAGAAAAACACTGTAACAAAATTTAGGAAACTGTGTAATTCTTTGTAAATACACCCACTTTATATATTCACATATATTGTATGCTCTTCAAATGCAAATGTTAAATGTTGTTTATCTGTTACTTCTCTACTTTTGCCTCTGTGTGTATATCCTTAAGGTAATAATGTGTTCAGATGTTCAGTTTCTCTAATATGAGAATGGTTTTTGAATATGTGAGTGGGGAATGTTTCAGTGAAATGAAGGGACAGAAGAGACTCAGAAAAAGTGATGCTTTGCTTGGGAATTGAGGTTCTGAGTAGCCTTTGAGATACTTATCTAGGACTCCTGATGGCCTAGTATCTGGCCCCTAGCTTGGGAATCTAGCAACTCTATTGGGGGAGGGTCATGGTTAAGAGATGATATTTCTTAAATATCCTGCATTAGAAGGATATAGAATCTAGAGCATGTAACCTTCTCAGCACTTTTGTAACTCCATATCTGTTTTACTGCTATTCAACAGCCTCAGTGCTTCATCTTAACTTGAATTAAAAAGGGATAATGATAATAAATTTGGTAGGATGTGTGTATGCTGCTTATGTACCACCTGTGGGATCCTGCAAGTCTACAATGTCAAGTAACCTGATAGAAGCTTCACCATCTTTCTTCTTTTTCTGACTTCAATAACTCCATCAGCTACCTCTTTGAATCATATAAGGATTCTTCACTAGCTTTGGCCTTATATTTTATTCACCTTGTACATAAATGCATCTGAATTGCTGCTTTTATTGTTTTGCTGATAATTCTGCTGGACAGGTTTTGTAGGACTCGGTATCATGGGTATGACACTTTCATTCTACTGTCTATGGCTAAGTTGTATTCCTGTGACATGGGTAATCTCATCTTGCATTCTCCATCTTGCCACTATCTTTTGGTATCGATGCTGCTGTGACAACTTATATGTAGATGTCACGGAATCGTCCACCTTTGTACATATTGCGATGGCTAAGATGGAAAAGGGGGCCAGAGCAAACTCACCAGACCCATTGAGATTCTTTCCATACGTGCTCATTTGTGTCCCACTCTTTGCGACCCTTTGGACTGCAGCCCACCAAGCTCCTATGTCCATGGGATTTATCAGGCAAGACTACTGGAATTGGTAGTCCCCTTCTCCAGGGGATCTTCCCAGCCCAGAGATCGAATCTGTGTCTCTTGCGTCTCCTGCATTGGCAGACGGATTCTTTACCACTGTGTCACCTGAGATTCCTTATCTCCTTAGCAGTTCATTTACAGATAAGTTGAGCAGAATCTTGTATCCAATTTTAAATCGTGGGGTTATATTAGATTCAGGATAATGCCCAGAGAGACATTTGAATGTAATTGATGGATTTTTGTGGTATAGTCTCAGGAGCACTCTTTGCCAAATTCCATCCTCAGTTCTATCTGAGTAGTTCTGAGACTGTTATGCTGTTCATAGTAATAGCCTCAGAACAGTTTGGAAGCAGTTCACGTCTCCATATTATTAAGGATCTCAAAGACTCCAGTCCTCCCATGAAAACAAAATATTTCTGACAAATGGAAGAAACACAAAGGACACTTGTCTGTGCCTAGGGATTTCAGAAGAAGCAAAAATGCCTTTTTTATAATAAAGCTCACCTCCATCCTGGAACATAATGCTCTTACTCCTCTAGCCCTTTGATGATATTATCAAATAACATCATCCCCACAGTGCCAGTGCTAAAGATGGTGAGGATATCCAAGCAGTGTAAGATCGCTTTTGCCTTCAAGAGATCTAGGCATAAAGTTAGAAATCCATATATAAATACAGAGGCCTCCCAGGTGGTAACAAATCTGCCTGCCAACGCAGGAGATGCAAGAGACACCATTTCAAAACCCGAGTCAGGAAGATCTCCTGGAGTAGGAGATGGCAACCCTCTCCAGTATTCTTGCCTGGAAAATTCCGTGGACAAAGGAGGTTGGTAGGCTAGAGCCCATGGGTCCGTGTAGCTTGGCAGGTAGCTTGTAGCTACAGTCCATGAGCTTGGCAGGCTACAGACGTGACTGAGCACACACATAATTCAAGGCAGCGTGTGTTAAGTGTCAGTGATTCTGGGGTGGGAGATAGTTACTGTGTTGGTTGAGAGGCACAGGACGTCAGTGTATGCCAGGTGGCTGGAGTGGGCTTCACAGAGGAGGGAGCGATCCATCTGGACCCATAAGGCTGGGCTGGCTCAACTTTACCAGAATGGAGGCCGTTGGAGGCTGGGGACTGATACGTTCATCCAAACTTAAAAGTAGAATATGCTTTGTTTGGTGGAAAGAGAGTGCACTTTTATCTAGGGTAGAATGATCATAAAGCTGATAGTTTTTAATGACCGGCTAAGAATTTTGAATTCCATTCAAGAGAGATCGATGCCATGGAAAACTTTTGAAAACTTTGGGGAGGAAGGTTTTCTAAGGTTTATCTGCCCAGAGCTGATGGACATGGATAGGTGAGTGGAGGGGTGGGGGGTGGGGGGAGAAGGGAAGACTGCATTTCATTAGAGATGAGATGTTTCATTAGAGGTTTGTAAATGAGATCCAGAGTATTCACGTCAGAATGGGGGCAGAACAGAGGAGCAGACATGATCCTTATATGTTGTTTCTGCTTAGTGGAAGTATTTTAGTATTATAAGGTGAGACATCACTTTGCTGACAAAGGTCCATGCAGTTAAAACTATGGTTTTTCCAGTAGTCATGTATGGTTGTGAGAGTAGTTGGGTGAGTGCTAAGAGGGCTGAATGCTGAAAAATTGATACTTTCAACTGTGGTGCTAGAGAAGTCAATTCTAAAGGAAATAACTCTGAATATTCATTGGAACAACTGGTGCTGAAGCTTAAGCTCCAATACTTTGACCACCTGATGCGAAGAACTGACTCATTAGAAAAGACCCTGATACTGGGAAAGGTTGAAAGCCCAAGGAGAAGGGGATGGCAGAAGATGAGATGGTTAGATAGCATCACTAACTCAAAGGACATGAATTTGAGCAAACTCTCGGAGATAGTGGAGGGCAGAAGAGTCTGGTGTGCTGCAATCCATGGGGTCACAAACAGTCAGACAACAACAGCAACAACTTAGTGGAACAGGTCATCCTGAATGGTGTGAGTGATTATTTGGGCTATCTAATGTCCATATTCTATCTAATGTCCATATATCTAGTTGTTTCTGCAATTTGGCAAATGTACTGGAATGAATTTGAAGAATGGCTTCATGGGAAGTAAAATGGAGAAATTGTTTGTTAGTTTATTTTTTTAATTTATTTATTTTAAATTGAAAGATAATTGCTCTACAGTATTGCATTGGTTTCTAGCAAACATCAACACGAATCAGCCGTGGTTTGCCCATGTCCCCTTCTTGAACATTCCCATTTCACCTCTCTAGAGTGTTACTGAGTCCTGGTTAGAGTTCCTTAAGTCAGACAGCAAATTCCCATTGGATATCTATTTTACATATGATAATGTGTGTTTCCATGTTGCTTTCCATGGAAAGTATGTATAATGTATGTTTCCATACCTCGTACCCTTTCCTTCTCCCCCCAACCCCTAGCTGTGTCCATAACTCTCTTCTCAATGACTGCGTCTCCATTGCTGCTCTGCAAATAGGGTCATCAATACCTTCTTTCTAGATTCCATATATATGTGTTAGTTATATATGATAATTATTTTTCTCTTTCTGACTTAACTTCACTCTGTATAATAGGCTCTAATTTCATTCACCTTATTTAAGTATGAAAGCGTTGTGTCCAATTTTTGTGACCCCATGGATTATATAGCCCACCAGACTCCTCTGTTCATGGAATTTTCCAGGCAAGAATACTGGAGTGGGTAGCCATTCCTTTCTCCAGGGTATCTTCCTGACTCAGGGATTGAACCTGGATCTCCTGCACTGCAGACAGTTTCTTTTCCATCTGAGCTACCAGGGAAGGACTGGCTCAGATGCATTCCTTCTTATGGCTGAGTAATATTCCATTGTCTATATGTACCACAGCTTCATTTTTTGCTTGTTCCTTTCCTTAGGTTGGTAGCCATCATCTCAAAGCCATTTGCAAATTAGACAAATCTGTGGAATCTATTCTAGAAAAAAGAATACATAATTGTAAGTGAGATTATATATTCAAATTTAGGAATTTATGGAAACTTTCATGATTGCTAACTTAAGAGTTTCTACAGCAATGTTTCCTTAATGATTTCATATAAATAAATTCTGAATTATATTTAAAAATCCCAGGTAGGAGTGATAACTCTCTAGCATTTGCTCCTGGTTTGGAGGGAAGGGAAATAGCAATGAAAAGATATACTAAGGCTGCTAAAGCTTTAAGGGAAAAAAGTCAGGAATGAGCTTTTTATTCCACTATAGCCTTATTTGGGACCTTACTCTGATAAATCTAACATATTAAAGTAACATGACTTTACATGAAGAATTACTATTCAGCTGGAGAAAGAAAATATTATGGAAGGCAGAACAGTTTCAGAAACAAGGTTGTGTCAAACAGATTTGGGTAGAATAGAGTTACCTTCAGTCCATGTAATTTTCCTAAGTGCTAGTTCAAGAGGGTTGGCCAACAGCCATGTTATTTCATCATTTTTACAGTATGACAGGTAGGGAGTTACCAAGATGTGATTAAACTTGCTTCTATGAATGACAGAGAGGCTGAAAGGCTGCTCAAGAATAATTGCTATTTTTATCAATAATGTAGTTACAGTCCTTTGTAATCATACCCTTTCAACTTGTTCAGTAAATGCTTATTGAGCATCTACTATGTGCTCATGTTACTGAATGAATGAAGGGTTCCTCTGTGGCCACTTACAAAATTATTACTCACAAATAATAGAGAAGAAGGGACCTTCAATTCAATTTGAAAGTTGTACTTAGGCCGGAGATGAATGGAGCATGGGGGTACCTGATTTAAACATTAGTGAAAACCTAGCTTTGCTAAAATGGCAAGAGAAGTGGCTTCAGGCTGAGGTGGTTTCCTGTAAAGAGCTGCTTATGCCAGACGTTGACCTGTAGTCCAGGGGACCGTCTACCTGGTTTTCCCTGGAAGGCCCAGACTTATACCTAATGACCCTGTTAACCATTCACAATGCCACTTTGATCCTCAAAAGTGTTCTGGTTTGAACTTAGACTCTTTGGGGAAATGTCACCTTAGGCAGAATCTACTCGATCTGGCCATGTGTGCTTTACTAAAACTGTCCAAACTACTCCATGGCTGCCTGCAATATTCTGAATATAATGTAAGCCTCATAGGGATGCGTATCATTTCTGTTTTGTTCACAGATACATCCTCTGAGCCTTTCTTATTTTTGGAACTTAATAGATACTTAATAAATATGTACTGTAGAAGAGTGAATCTTCTAACACAGTTTCACCACTTGAGAAAAGTACTGCTATTATAGTCATCTAGAAGATTAAGAACAGCCCATGCTCATGAAGGCAGAGCAGATTAAATTTGAAAAGGATCAACAGGAAGCCAAAAATTTATTTTAACAGTTCAAGCAAATTACTTGGTTATTCGATTGCCTTTTAGAAATGTGAGCTGACTATGTTTATTTCACTTTTGAAAACCATTTTTAAGTAAATAAAATACAAAGATGGTAACATGTTTTCCTTGGTTATTAACGATTTGAATGGCAGCATCTACTATTGAAATAACTATGTAAAATGTTAGCATTTTGCTGCAGGAATGTGGTGAGGCAAGGATCAAGGATCTGTGACTAAGGGTACTGGTGAGCAGTTGCTAAGAACAGCGCCAGACCAAAGCATGTCTCCTCTTCCCTTCCTGCTCATCATGAGTCTACTGTATCTAGGCATCATATTTTGAGGAGATGACCTAGGGTATATCAGCCATATTCTTATTTTAACCCTGAAATCCATCAAACTTGGTTATCTTATTTTCCAGGATCCAAAAGATCAGAAGCAGGAAGTTAGGAAGAAAGCTGTTAGAGGCAGGCAGATTTATGGTAATGTGAGAGATCGAAACACTCAAAAAGAAGGCTAGGAATTCAAAAGGCATCATTTCTGAGGCCATTTGGGGAAGAGATAAAGAGCCTTGCATGCCCAGAAAGGATCCGCGTATTACAGCATCTCACAGTCGTTGTCAGTAATGATGGCCCTGAGCCATCAAGAAAAGGTTAAAGTAGGTTTACTGTGCTCTGTTCAATAGAGGACATAGTTTATAATCCATTTCAGTGATACTGGTGTTTTACTTGGATTCTTTTGGTCACAAATAATAGAGAGTTTAGTCCTAAGTACATACTGAGAGAAAAGTGTGTGTGTGCATGTGCGTGTGTGTGTGTGTGTGTGTGTGTGTGGCGGCGTGTTGCGGTGTGTGTGCTCACCTGGGGATTAGATATTGCAAGTAAAAGTGATCAGGACATCTCTTGGAGTCACTTGAGTTAGCCTGTGGGCTGGCCACTGACTCTCTCTTTTGTTATTCCCTGGTATCTTTTTTAAAATATAAAGTTGTTGCAGAAAGGGGATCCCTTCCAGGGTCCAAGAGTGGACTCTTGTCTAACACTTGGAGATGAAATGTCTAAGCAGGTACATGTGCTGACAAAGCAAAAGGTTTCACTGCGACAGGGCCTCTGGGCAGAGCGCCGCCGGTACTGCTCTGCCGTGTCTCAGGGTTTGTGGTAACGGGGTTAGCTTTCCAGGTTGTCTCTGGCCATTCACTTTGCTTGTTTGCTGTATTTGGTCTGACCCTAGGTCATTTCTGGTAGCGCACACATCTGCGGCCAAGATGGACTCCATTGTGAGCATTTCTGGGAGGTTGGCAGGGCATATTATGGGCTGGTGTCTCCTCTCTCCTTTTTGGCCTCTCCCAAGTTTTCCCAGTTAGTTTTCAGTGATAGCACCATATTCCTCATAGGAAAATCCTGTTGGGAGATAACTCATGAGGGTAATTATTACCATGCCTGGCCAAAGTGGTCAGTTTTGGCTACTAGTTCCTTAACCCTACCTCTGTTTCTTTCTGATTGTGATCCGTCATCATTTGGGTCTGTCATTACCCCTTTTAGACTGTCCTCTCAAGGATTCCTTTCCTTTCAAATTTCTGCTTCTTATTCTCTCAGGGCTTTTCTAATGAAATTCCAAGAAGGAGAAGACAATTTTTCCAGTTAATCTTTTCACACCGGCTGTGTTATGGTTTGCTGATTACTCCGTGATTTGCCTGCTCTGAGATCAACTGCCTGTTCATATTCCAATTTGCATATAGGAGGAGTTAGTGGATTTGTTTATCTGGTCTAATTCCAGTAATCCACTAAGCAGAAGCTGCAGACAAGCTGGCTTCACATGAACTCCATTAAAGGTGTGGTGAATACCTGAACAGGTCCAAAAATAGATCAGTGTCCCAAAATTTTGAAATTTAGCACAATGAGTTTCAGTAATTTGGAAAATTTGCTTTAGGTGGAAATACATCCCATTAATATTATGCAAATAACACCCTACTCTCTGTATACTTCAGGCAAGTTGTATTAATAACTTTAATATGCATTGTGGCTTTTATCCTGTTACTAATCTTTTTCCCCTAAATATTTGAAAGCAACTTCTTCATTCTTCTAGCCCTGTCTTGTTCAATCATAAGCATGCTGCCAGAATCCTCTTTCATGCTAAGAGGTAGATGTGATTGATTGATCATTGTCCTTACCATTTCCTTTTCTGCTCGTAATTTCTCACCAAGATTCATCTAAACTGGGGTAGATGCATTTACATCTGTGGAGGCAGGTCCCTGTTCCAGGAATAGATGAATGTGAGCTATTGGTGCTGGCAGTATTAGAATTAAAATATGTATATATATATATATATATGTATATATATATATATTCGAATAAAGTGCTCAGAACTGTGATTCATGTCATACACATCCAAAGAATTATACTAGCAGTATTGCATACTGAGGCACAGATCTCCTGTTGTGTATTTGCAACACATAGTTATTACACACCACATGCTCAAAATGTTCTGGCTCAGAGCACCACCAAAGCTGGGCCAGGAAAATTAAAAGTTAACTTTAAAAAATTTTTTTTATTTTTGAAATTATTATTTAAAATCTCCTGAAGTCACAATATGGAGAGATCAAAATGTTGGTTTTGACTTTTATATGGAAGTGAGGGTGAGGACGGTGGATGCTATAGTTTTGTCAGTTCTCAGGGACTCCTGTTGGCTGATATTCATTGAGTGTTGGCCCATGTTCTGTGCTCTAAACATCTCAAACATGTTTGCTAATCTTAATGCTCACAACAAAACTTAGCTATGAATGACCCCATTTTGCAGTTGAGGAAACTTTGACCCATAGAGGTTAAGCTTCCTAGGGTCACAGAATTATTAGGTTTGGAAGTTGGGATTTCAAATTTAGCCATTCTTACCTCTTCCAGTAAAAGTCTTGATTTGTGCCTGGGTCTGGGTTTTCCCCTGGAGAAGGAAAGGGCAACCCACTCCAGTAATCTTGCCTGGAGAATTCCATGGACAGAGGAGCCTGGCGGGCTATAGTCCGTGGTGTTGCAAAGAGGCAAGCATGACTGGGCAGCTATCACTGGGTTTCCCAGATGGTGCAGCGGTAAAGAATCTGCCTGCCAATGCAAGAGATATGGGTTGGGAAGATTCCCTGGAGGAAGAAATGGCAACCCACTCCAGTATTCTTCCCTGGGAAATCCCATGGATGGAGAAGCCTGGTGGGCTAAAGTCCATGGGGTCACAAAAGAGTCGGACATGACTGAGCAACTAAAAGCAATAACAGCTTGCTGTAACAGGCGATTAAAGCCTACTGGCCAGGGTGGTTCATTTAGAATCTCCCAGTTCTCGTCAAGCTCCGTCATTTTATACATTTATATATTTAAAAGGTAGGAACCATTTCTCATGGAGACAAAAATGTGTCCTTCCAATTCTTTAGCTGATCGGAGGCAGATTTGCTTGGGACTTGGGAAGAAAAAGAGAGGAGGAACCTTAGAAATTCTTAGTAGTAGATTTTGAGTAAAGACCCAGTGTCTCCGAAGAGAGTTATCCATGGCCTTTGAATGACCAGGGAGGAAACCAATAGATGAAGAGGATGAAGGGGAATTGGCAAACAGAGCTCCACTGAAATGTGAGAGAAGGAATAGGTTGAAAATTATAAGACCCTGCATTTGAAAAATAAAACAAAAAATAGAAGAAATTCATTTATAATTTTTGTTCAATCCATGTTAATAATCCAACAAAATAAGCATAAATGTCATAGTAGGAGTTAATAAAGGAATTTTAACTTTATACATTAAATTCTTAATGAAGAGTTTAATGGCTAGCTACAACAAGAAGAAGAAACTGGATGAATAAAATAGGATGAAACACACTTGGAAACAATAGTGCTAATACAAAATGAATCATTTGAATAGTCTAGTGGTATTTTTAGTTAATGTAGGAATTGTATGCCATGGTTCTCTGACTAATGCCAGCAACCCTTGCTGTTACAGTGGGAATACAGACAATAAACTATGGAAATGCTTTTTCACTTCATGGCTATTGGAAATATTATTGTCAGAGTTAGTGTCCAGGTCCTTGAAAATGCTGGAAATGAAATTAACCTTTATAGCTAAATGTTTGTTAATGCTTCAATTGAAAGGCACACTGAAGAGTCAATAGCATTCTCATAAAGGATCAAAGTAATTACCAATAAATGCAAGCAATAACATAACAAATAAACATATTTTAGACAAGGTGAGGGTCAAGCTTCCTCTTTTGTGTTAATACAGTAAGTTGATGAACTGTATAGTGACCATGGTCAATAGAAATGGAATTAATTTAACAATGTAATTATTTCTGCTAGTGACCACAAAATAAAAATAGTGTATAGCAGAATGAGAGAGAAAAATTTGACTCATTGCCAGAATATTCTCTGATATTATAAAATTAATCTTAGGCATCTCATTGTGGGTCATAAAGTGCACGTGAGCTTAGTTGTTCAGTTGTATCCGACCCTGTGGCTCTGTGGACTGTAGCCCGCCAGGCTCCTCCGTCCATGGGATTTTTAAGGTAAGAATACTGGAGTGGGAAGCCATTTTATCCTCCAGGGAATCTTGGGTCATATAGTACATATACGTTTTTGCTTTACTTAAAAAAGTTATCCTGAGCTGACTTCGTGAGCACTGAGACATAGGTTTTCTTCAGAGTGAACTTTATCTTTTGCTTCTGTGGGCTCCAATGTATCAAACTATCTAGAAAATAATTTTTTCATAAACCATGACAAAATTTACTAATGATGTTTTAAAAGTTCTTCAGCTCCAAAATACTGTACCTGTGAAAAAGTCGGTGTAAGAAAAAATTCCTGGGATTCCTCCTATACTGTGTTTTTCTAAGCTTTTCAGCTGCTACTCTAAGGAGATGTTTTCCCTGTATAACTGAACTAGAAAGGGAACTGCTATGTGGACACGCCATGTGTCAAGTATCTTTCTTAACTCCAAAGTCACGACTTTGGAATGGTTGAACATGGATGATTAGTTTATTTACTACTCGTGAGTCAGTGACAAGAGAATAAGGGATTTCTACTCACTTGTTCTACAGCCACTTCTCTTTCAGGATGCTACAAATCACTTCATCCCTATAAATACCATTGCTTCCTTAGTTGAGGGCTTCCCTTGTGGCTCAGCTGGTAAAGAATCCGCCTGCCATGCGGGAGACCTGAGTTTGATCTCTGGGTTGGGGAGATCCCCTGGAGAAGGGAAAGGCTGCCCATTCCAGTATTCTGGCCTGTAGACTTCCATGGACTGTATAGTCCATGGGGTTGCAGAGTCGGACACTACTGACTTTCACTTTCTCCTTAGTTGACCTGTCCATGTTTTAGGGCTATGTGATTTCCAAGTTGGGAATAAGTTCAAGCTGAAGTTTTTGGTTTTGTGGGGGGAGTGGGGCTGGCAGGGAGGGCTGTGTTGGGCCTTAGTTTCGGGTCACGTGATCTTTCTTTGAGGTGTGCGGGCATCTCTTTCGTTTCGGCTCCTGGGCTCAATAGTTGTGACTCACCAGCTTAGTTGCCCCAAGGCATATGGGATCTTAATTTCCGACAGGGGTTGAACCCACGTCCCCTGCCTTGAAAGGTGGATTCTTAACCACTGAGCCACAAGGAAGTCCCTTCAAGCTGAATGTGAGGTGAGGGGGAAAAAAAAAAATCAGGTGTTTTTTTTTTTTTTTTTTTTTAATGACAGTCACAAAATGAGAGGTTAGAGGAAAATATTCTTGTATGTGAAGTTCAGTCAGTAATTAGCAACACTTTAAATTCAGTTGCTGTACGTTTTCAAAATAAGAGGGGGTTAAAAGCGTAAAGTAAAGGTGCAATCTGTTTCTGAGACATTAAGATTTCTGTGTAGTTTAAAAGCTGCTGGCCATTTTGTTCAATTACTCTGGTCTGCAGAAATGCATGCTTAATTAATAAAGCCAGGCCATAATCATTTATCTTGTAACGAACACCTTTTATGGATAGTCACTAATGAAGATCAGACTTCGCCTTTGTAGTTGTACCCATCGCGTGGTACAGGGGAGCCTACGTCATGATGATTGAGGGACAGGTAGATACCATGTGCTACATCATTTGGAATTGTCATTACGTATCCACGTTATCAAGTATGTCACACCAAGGTTTATTAATGGTGTACTTATCAAATATTCATTGTATGGCACTAACATTTAAAGAATGTGTTCTACCAAGCCTAATGGATCTGTGCTTTGACTGCCTGGGTTATTTAGTGAATTAATTCCAGGGAACAATTTGAAATACTGAAATCTGAGCTGATACAATATGTCATGGTCTACAACAGCTTAGCTACCATCTTCTTTGTGGAGAGTTATATGCTGTGTTGATAGCGGAGAGACGGCAGATAAACTGTGACATGCAGTAGGTGGCATGTACCTGTGACCACATAAACACCAACGCATGTGGATTCATTGTTCACACACACGTGCATAGTACTGGCCTCCAAACTGGGCCACCGTCTGATATTTAGGTAAGCATGCTAGGTTTGTTTTTAGATCAAGTCTTATGTTTAAAAGTATGTGAGGTGAGGCTTCCCTAGTGGCTCAGTGGTAAAGAATCTGCCTGCCAGTGTAGAAAACATGGGTTCCATCTCTGATCCAGGAAGGCCCTGGATCAGGGGTTGAACATGGCACAGAGCAACCAAGCCTATGTGCCACAACCACTGAGCCTGTGCTCTGGAGCCTGGGAGCCACAACTAGAGATCCCACAGGCTGCAACTACTGAAACCCGCGCATCCTAGAACCTGTGCAAGAGAAGCCAAAGCGATGAGAAGCTCGCACGCTGCAACACAGCGTAGCCTCCACTTGTTTGCCGTGACTAGAGAAAAGACGGAGCAGCAACGGAGACCCAGCCCAGACAAAAATAAATAAATAATTTAAATGTTTTGGAAAATTGCCTTAGAGGATTCAGATCAGTAGCTTCAATCAGGATCCCTGTGTAAGTTATAATGATGTTCTATAATCTTGTCCTGTTGAATCTTTATCGTTGCAGCGTAAAATAGGATTGTCACTCTGTTCCATGTTTCCTGTTGAAAACAGATTTCCAGCTTCTAATTATTTAAATATATTGTATGTGTTCATTTTTGGAAGCAATATTTACCTTAAGATGAAGCTTCAGATACTTCTGAAGGATCTATCCTTAGAACTCGGTTTACGTGGGTAACCTATTATATTCTAGTAGTATTAGAAATTGTTAATTTTATCATAATAATGATCATTAGCAGTAATAACTGCATCATCCTGCATTTATCATTCATCTCAAATAGATACCCAGATGGACATTAGTGAATATTGCAGGTTTTCTGTTGCTATCATGTGAAATATGTAGGCTCATTATTGTCTAAGATAGTAATGATGCTGTTTTCCCAGCACATATTTGAGATCTAGTGAAGATTATTCAAAGGGCCAGATATTTTCCTGGTAACTTTGTTAGTGTCCTGACTTAATTATGTATTAGGTGAAAAGTTTAAACGATACAGTAGTAAATCTACCTAATGGTATTGAGGTTTAAAAACTAATCAGACTTTCAACATTTAAAAGGTCCCAATGCATGACATTATTTTGAACTTAATATACTGTTAGAAAGATAAGCATTTAAGCAAAGTGGAGAAAATTGAAAAGTCACCTGGAGTTGATGGTGCTGTTTGATGACATATCTCTGTATCTGGGCTTCCCTGATAGCTCAGTTGGTAAAGAATCTGCCTGCAATGCAGGGGACCCCGGTTCAATTCCTGGGTTGGCAAGATCCCCTGGAGAAGGGAAAGTACTCTGGCCTGGAGAATTCCATGGACTGTGTAGTCCATGGGGTCGCAATTCACTCATCTATACATATATATGTTAAATGCAGAAAATACACACACACACACACCCCCCACACACACCCCGTGATAAATTTCATAGATGCTCAGACCTTAACCTGACTCACAGACTAGCAGATGTCACCTCTTATTTTACAGGTGAGCTGCTTAAATACATGAAAGTGACCATCCTTAACTCACAAAGCTGGGGTTAGAATCCTGTTTTCTAATACGGAGTCTGAGGTCTTTCTGATGTACAACACTACCTCCCAGGAGTATTATTCTTAGTAATAATTTATCTCGCATTTTCATTTTTACACTTTTTTTTTTCCCTCACAAAACAGGATTTCCTCTCTGATTTGTATTGAAGTGAATAGAATCTCTATTATCCTGCACTTTATGGAAATGCAACACATGAAGGGCTTTTTGTACCAGCTTTTCATTTCTGGTTCTCTTTGTCACAAAAGACTCTTCACTTTTGTAGTTGAAATCATTTGTAATTATGAATTGTGCTTTTAAAAATTCATCAATGAAATCTTTGATTTAAAAATGAGGTGCCAGAAGAAAGGCAGCAGAGGGAAGACTGGAATTTAATGCAGTAGAATAGTTACAGAAAAATCACAAAGGGGGAGCTTCTCCCCTGGAGTTGCATCTTATAAGGCAGCAGGAAAAATGAAGCCACGGCATTCAGTTGTATTTTGGAATTGTTATCCAATGTTATTTGGTATAGCAGTACACAGAAATTATCTTTGTGCCATATCTTAAATATTTGTGATAAATAAACCCACTGTACACAGTTTAGAGATAATGGGCACGTGGGGTCACCAACAGAAAAACACAGATATTTAAATACTCAAACCTCTTTTATTTTTTATTGTCTTTAATCCTGATCTACTGCACAGGCGTTTTATTTCAGGATCAGAAGTGAATAAATAACTGGATTTTGATAAATTCACTCCTTTGTTCATAATCATCAGTTAATTATAGCTCGCATACGATGCTTCAGTAACTCAGAGTCAAATATAATCCTACTCGTTTTGTTATATTATCATTATATTACTTGAAATATATATTATGATAATCATAGCTCTTGTATATACACACACACACACACGTGTGAAGTGAAAGTTGCAGTCGTGTCCAACTCTTTGCAACCCCATGGACTATGCAGTCCATGGAATTCTCCAGGCCAGAATAGTGGAGTGGGTAGCCATCCCTTTCTCCAGGGGATCTTCCCAACCCAAGGATCAAACCCTGGTCTTTCCGCATTGCAGGTGGATTCTTTACTAGCTGAGCCACCAGAGAAGCCCCTACATGTGTATAACTAACTATTATTATATATTCAGTCCCCAGGGAAGTATCACTGGGAACTCCTAGCTGTCCCCTCAAAGATCTCGCCCATCCCTACAGTCTCTACTCTTTAAAAATAGTGGGGGGAGAGGGAGACAGACGAGAAAGAGGGAGGGAGGGAGTGAAGGAAGGACGCAGAATTAACTCAGGACCCCATTGTTTATCTTGGCTGTAAAAGTTTGAGAGCCCAGGAGTTTGGTCTGTTCACCCTGCTGCAGCCTTTGGTCGCTGCTCATGGTGTCACTGATAGAGCCAAGTCCTGCGTCTTCACGCAGAAGCCGATTCTGGTGCCCTTGGTTGGTCCAGATCTGGCCAAGCCATGGAACTCGCCACAGCAAACCCCCATTCTGCTTCACACCCCATATTAGCTGAGATCCCCCCTCCAGTTACCGCTGTGACTGCTCCCTTGGCACCTTCACCATCAGTCCTGTCCTAACAACAGTTTCTCCAGTCTTTTCATTGAGCAAGGCTCACTCACCTAGAGCCTTCAGTAAAGGTCACCCTTGACTAAGCCTGTGAACCTCTAGCCTTTTTACTGAGCAAGTGTCACTAACCCAATAACCTTCAAATATGTGATATTTGGGGATCAATGACCTTTCCTGACAGCATGTCTTAGGTAAGGTGTCTGTGCTCATCAAAGCTTGCATTTCCTTCTTCCCAGAATCCTTAGACTTCTTATGAAAACAGTTCCTCCTTATCTCTGGTGATGGACATGAAATACCAGAGCTGCAGAAAACATCTATGAGATCTTCTCTTATACCTTTTTCTTGTTCTGTCTCTTCTGCGGTGCCTAACATGGGTCCCTTCTTGACCCACATTTACATAATTTCTGAATATGGCATTAATGATTCAGAATAAAGGAAATATACTTTGATGGAATGTGGCGATTCTACTCTTTGATATCAGAGGCGTGGAAGAAAATTTTAGATTACCTCTCCTCAGTGGTTTAGGACTTCCTAGGTGGTGCTAACAGGAAAGAACCCACCTGCCAGGGTCGGAAGTGTAAGAGACTCAGGTTTGATCCCTGAGTTGGGAAAACCCACTGCAGTAACAAACGACAGCCTACTCCAGTATTCTTGCCTGGAGAATCCCGTGGACAGAGGAGCCTGCTGGGCTGTGGTCCGTGTGATCACAAACAGTCGGACACGACAGAAGAGACTTAGCATAGGGCAGCACTCAGTGGTTTATCTCTTCTGTAAAAGGCATCTTGTAACATGCACCTTTTTTTTTTCAGTTTCTTGTTAAGGAACTTAAAATATTTTAGATTTATATTAGCCAGTATGCTGTTTTAAATACTCTCATTCCTGAAAAGGAAGAGGGAGTATTTAAAAAAAAAACATTTAATTGTCTTTTTTATTATTGCTTTTGGCTAGAATAATTATGTTATGTGAGCCTTAAAAATGAAAATGGAAGTTAAGCCCTAACAACTCCTGCTATCCTGGGCCGTGTGATTTGCACAGCAATGAATGTGGTTTAAACTCCCAACCTTGAATCATCCCATAAATTAGTTCTAATCTTTTCTTACCCTGTGGTTATAAAAGGTCCATAGTATCAAAACCTCCTGTCACCTTCTACTCATTGAATTCTCTGATCCCTCTCACATCATCAGCTTACCCTTTCTACTAGGTCATTCTCATCACCACCCAGCCTGCTGGTATTTTCCCAGGCTAATAAAGTCAAAACCATCCTCTTGTGATCCCACTTTCCTATCTAGATATTGCCCCACTATTTTGCTCCTCTGAAAACCAAAACTTCTTGAAGAAGCTTTTTGCAAAAAGTGTTATTGGTGGGGGGGGGAGGATAAATTAAGATACTGATATTGAAACAGGCACACTGCTGTATATAAAATGGGCTTCCCTTGTGGCTCAGTGGAAAAGAATCCACCTGCCAGTTCAGGAGATACAGGAGACATGGGTTCAATCCCTGGGTCGCGAAGTTCCCCTGTAGAAGGAAATGGCAACCCACTCCAGTATTCTTAGCTGGGAAATCCCGTGGACAGAGGAGCCTGGTGGGCTACAGCCCATGGAATTGCAGAGTTGGAAATGACTTAACAGCTAAAGAGCAACAACAGATATCTAAAATAGATAACCAGCAAGGACCTACAGCTTAGCACATGGAACTCTAGGCAATATTTAACCTATAAGGGAAAAAAAATCTGAAGATACACACACACACACACACACACACACACACACACAACACACATATATGAATCATTTTGCTTACACCCAAAACTAAGACAGCATTGTAAATTGATTATAAGTCAATCAAAAAGAAAATTTAGAAAATATTATGATTTCTCACTCTTTTTCCCTTTTTTTTCTTCAAGCCAATAGAATGTGCTTCATTCTTTGTGTCAAAGCTGCTGGTAGTCAGGTCTCCAGGGGTCTCCATATGGCCGAGCCCAGTTCTGACTTTGGCTGCTGATGGTGCTCTTGCCTTTCTGGTCTCTAAACACTGAAGCACCTCAGGATTCAGCCTTGGGTCTCTTCTCCAGCAGCATTTACTGTTTGAGGGATCTTATCCAGTGTCCTGACTTTAAGAATGCTTCAGATATCCATCTTATCTCTATCTCAGAACTCTCCTCTCTAAACTCTTTTTCCCATCAGCCCACGTGTACATCAAATGGACATGTCAATCTGAACTTGTCCAGAACCGAATACATAATCTCCTTATTTCTCCAATCGCTCTTCCTGATGTCTCCATTGAATTATTGAAAACTCTTGTCCTTTTGATTGCTTAGGTCAAAATCTTGGTGTCATTCCTGACTCATCTGTTTCCCTCCCCCCACACACATATCTAATCCATCTGCACATTCTATTGACTGTGCCTTCAATGTGTACATAGAATTTAACTACCTTTCACTCCTTGTACTAGTCCACGTCATCATCATCTCTTAACAAATTTATGGTAGTTACCTCCTAGTTTGTCTCTTGACTTTTACTTTGGCTGACAACAGTCATTGTAAAATAGAGCAGAGCAGCCAGGGTCCCTCTGTTAACCAGTAAGGGGGAGGGGGGTCCTATCATTTCCCCATCCAAAACCCTCTAATAGCGTGTCCCGGCTCAGAGCAAACACCAAAGCTCTTCCAGTGCCCTAAGGATGCTCTGCGATCTCTCATCCTGCTTTATCTCTGAACCCGTATCCTGGAATTCTCACCCTGGCCCGCCCTACTCCTAATGCACTGATCTAATTTCACCCCCAGCCACCATGCTCACTTTCTTTGGCCTGTGGTCCTTCTTCCCTTGCTACTGCAGGACAGTGTGGTTCCTCATCTCTTTTTTAGGTCTTTGCTCAAATGAAACCTTTTTTGTGAGCCTGTCCCTGACAAAAACTACCATCCTCCTCTACATCTCTATGCCCTTTCCCTTATTTTTTCTTCATAGAATTTGATAGCACGTGACGTACCATGTATCTTTAATGTGTTGTTGTTTATTACCTGTTTCCCTCCTCTGAAATGTAAACACTATTGTCATAGGGGTTTATGTAAATATATTTTGTTACTTGCTATCTCCCAAGGGCCTGGAATAGTTACAGTAAACATCCTGAAATCATTTATTGAATGAATGAATGAATGAATGAATGAATAATAGACGTCCTCTCTACTTCAGCCTCTCCTGGCCATTTCTGGCTCTGACCATAGCCCTGCACAGCCCCCTGGCCTCCTGCCTTCTCCCATACTTGGTGGTGAAGCCATGGATTCTCAGGAAGCCCAGCTGGATCCTTTCTCCTGCTGGGTCTGCTGTGCTCTCTGCCTTCTGTGTTCTCAACACACAATGATCATAACCGTAAAGATCTTCACAATAGTTACCAAATTCACCGAATGCCAGCTCTGTCCTAGGTGTTATGCTAGACTTTGTACATGACATCGGTTCTAACGTAATCCTTACAACCCAGGAACAGGTCTGTGGGGCTTGGTTCTCTGCTCCTATGATTCTTTCTGGTGTTAGACTTTGATCTATTGTGTCCTGTTTTCCCTGGTAGCTTCCAGTCTAAGCCATGGCGTTCTCTCCTGCTGACTTTCAAAACTAATACGCCCTTTTCTGTGGCACTGACCACCTCCTGGGAGCGGGTCAGGACCAGAGATAAGGAACCAAGTAGAAGATCAAGGTTGGTTCAGTTCAGTTCAGTCGCTTATTCGTGTCCGACTCTTTGCAACCCCATGGACTGTGGCACTCCAGGCCTCCCTGTCCATTGCCAACTCCCAGAGCTTGCTCAGACTCATGTGCATTGAGTTGGTGATGCCATCCAACCATCTCATCCTCTGTCATCCCCTTCTCCTCCTTCAATCTTTCCCAGCATCAGGGTCTTTTCAAATGAGTCAGTTCTTTGCATCAGGTGGCCAAAGTTGGTTGAGGGCTGATTTTCTTAGGGACATCAGCAGAATAATCATGTTGAATACTTGCCATGGTTTAGGGACTGTGCTGAGAACTCTGTTATTATCTCATTTAGATGCTTAGATTCTCCCCATTTGACCAGGGAACAGAATGAGTCTTAAAAGTTTTTAGCAACTGGTCCAAGGTCTCACTACTAACTGCTGGATACTGGGTGTAGGATTTAGATCTTGGTAATTCAAGCTCAGAGCCCTTGATCATAACAGGTGGCTTTTGCTGGAGGTATATCTGCAGGCAAATTAATTGGATTAGCATTTTTCAGGTGCATACACTGTGCCAGGCGCTGTACTAAGGGTAAGGACATCATCTGAGAAGCAGGAGGAGAGATTCTTTCTGCATTAAACCTTGCAGCTAGAGCAGGTGGAAAATATTAAGTAATCATAAACAAAGACTGAAATTTTTACACTGATATATACATGGGTCACTGAATACTTTTGGAAGCGTGCCTTCCCACCATTTGGTATATAATCTTTATAATTTCCCTTCAGAAGAGGCCCATCAGACTCTGATTGTGGGTCCTCTTCAGCCCTTAGAGCTTTATTTTCTCAGAAATGATTACTATTTCACTGGTAACTTACTCTTCTTATGCGCATGTGTTTTGTCTGCTTAAGAATGCTATATCATCAGCCTGTAGAGATTTTCTATTTATTCAGTGATTATTTCCGTAAGATTCTTACTTTTCTTTCTTTCAAACAGAATGTTCTCAATATATGCTCACTGAATACATCCTACGTAAGGAGATACTTTTTTCTATACGCTCCTTTTGAACGAGAAGATGAAAGTACAGTGGGTAGAGAATTTATCAAAAGCCATGTAGCTGGGCATGGAATTAGAACACTCAAACATCTGAGTTTAGTATCTAAAATGTGTGCTTTAGTCCCCTGCGTCCTTAAGAAAGATATTCAGATGTCAGCAGTAGATAAATTGTAATAGAAGAGGTGTAACTAAGCTCTCTGTGTGAAGAACTGGGTCTTATAGAATTAAGCAAGCATATTCATTAGGCACTGAGAACTGGACAGTTGCCCATCAAATCTTCACTGAGCTTGGAAAAACGACACGAAGTAGAGATTTTTAATTTGCAAGTATCTACTTGACACATTCCACAGGTGAAAATGTTGGTTTCCCCGCATCCGCAGGGGGCTCAGATGTGTCCTGACAGTTCTGAGGCTCAGAACACAAACCATCACTTTCAACTCAGGTTGGAAAGCGTTGACAGTGAAAACCAGAGGGGGTTTCTCTGTAGGCAGCTGGCACTGCCTGCTTGGTTTTCTTGTTTTATTTCTTCCCATGGAAATTATATTTCTTATACCTAAGTTTACTTTTTAAAGTGGCTTTTTTCCAGAGCAAGAGAAATCCTGCCTGTGCCCCAGCTGAGTTTTTGAGAGACAGTGTGCTGAGTTGGGCTTCCCTGGTGGGTCAGACAGTTAAAAAAAAAAAAAAAAATCTGCCTGCGATGCAGGAGACCCAGGTTTGATCCCTGGGTCGGGAAGATGCCCTGGAGAAGAGAATGGCAACCCACTCCAGTATTCTTGCCTGGAGAATCCCATGGACAGAGGAGCCTGGAGGGCTAAGGTCCACAGGATCGCAAAGAATCGGGCACGACTGAAGTGACTCAGCATGCATGCTTGCACGTGACTGAGTTGATATTGCTCCTTTCTTAATTACATCAGAGGAAAATACAGAAATATGGAGGCTTTTAAAAGAGATTCTTTTTGTATTAATTTGATAGCCAAGGATTGTTCTCTCAGACTAAGGTGACCAGCTGTCCCAGAGCTCAAACTGGGGAAGTACAGGGCACTACCAGAGAAGCTAGCTGTCCCCGTTAGGTCACTCTGCCAAACTTTGGAGTCACTGCAGTCTACTAATTAGGAGGGACCCTCACCTGTTCAGTAGGTCCTACAAATTAATAAATGGTTACAATTAGTCTGCTTTTGATGATATATTTTCCAACAATTAGTGGTGAGGTAGTTGTTCCTAAAGATGAGAGGAACTGATTTAGGCAACTCCCAGCCAAGGATCACACATCTTTTGCTGACTTTTTTCTCCCTTTCTTCCGGCCTGTAAACTTCCCTTTCATGTTTTCAAGCCAAAGGGCTATTTCTCGGCAAGTGCACAAGGGCAGTCTGTGGCCCTTTATTTCCTGAGTCTCATGGCCATTAGAGGTACAATGGCCACCTCCTGTCGCTGGGCTGCCTCAAGTTTTATGCCCTCAGGGACGCCTGCATCATAACTGATCTGGAAAGAGGCTCAGACCCCTTATCCTGACAAAGGAGCATCTGTTGCAGGTCTTTTGCCTGAAGTGGTTCTATTCAGCCTTTTAAATCACCAGCCCCATTGTTCAGGGTATTTCTTGGGAAAGGGCATGTGTACACTCTGTTTGTTTAGTTAATGTAGAAAACGTCTTGCCTTAGGGTCTGTCACCTCAAGACTGATCACAATGGCAACAATAACAACCCCATCACCAACTTAAATTTATCTATTTTAATTTGATTTTTATTTTGTATTGGAGTATAGTGATTCACAATTGTGTTAGTTTCAGGCATGCAGCTGAGTGATACAGTTGTTCACACACATATATCCATTTATTTTCAGATTCTTTTCCTATATAGGTTGTTAGAGAATATTGAGTAGAGTTCCCTCTGCTATATAGCAGGTTCTTGTTGATTACTTATCTTACATGTAATTGTATGTGTAACATCAGTTCGAAACTCCTAATTTATCCTCTCCCCCACACCCCACGTTTCCCCTTTGGTAACCATATATTTGCTTTCAAAGTCTGTGTGTCTTAAATTGATACAGCTCTTCCTGCCTTTCCATGTTTGGGGCAGGATAGTATTTCTCTTAATTCTAGTGTGCCCACAGGGGAAACAGCTGATTATATGCATTTTATAATTGATAAAGCATGCTTGCCTTTTCAGGGTGAACTGGGCTTTGATAAAAATGAATTCAACGCTTGTTGATAAATTGCATTACTAGAAATAGTTATTGAATTATCTTTTCTCATATTTTATAGTCAAGTAGTTTCATTGTTAAACTCAATAAAAACAACTTTCACAAAACTAGGTGCATGACTTACTGCAAGCCTGTCTCCCAGCTCCAGGCCTTGCATAGAGCAGCATGCTTTCAAGATCTTTCATCTAGCCCTATTTCATGCTGAAATAGGGGTGTGCAGCGGGAAGCCAAGAAGACCCTGAGTAACATGTCCATGGTTGATCTAACATATCAATAATAGGGCTTCTTAATGGACACAGTAAAAATTCACATAAAATTGTAATGCAATCTGAAAAACTTCAGAGAACATTTAACCTTATGAAGTCTTTACTACCCACTCTGTTTCTTAGATGTTTGGGGCTATTTGTTGAGAAGATGCTTCAGGGAAGCAGTTTCAGAATCCTTGGTTCTAGTCCATTTTAGTCTCTTGTATGTGGATGCACATTCTGTACCTTTCAAAAGATTTGTTGACCTTGATTGGTACTTATCTTGATTGTAATTGCAATATTGGCAATTCTACTTAAATAGCAAAATTCACTGATGACATTTCTTCCTTATAATTTAGGCTGAAATGAAACTACATTTAGTCTTCTGTAGGTTTCAAATTAGAACACACTATACAGTGAGTCTTCTGAGTTTCCACAATAAAAAGAAAATGTATCTCATGGTTTCTGAATGCTTACTCTCTATCAAACACTTCGCTAAGCACTTTATGTATGTTTGTTAAAAGTGCTGTGAATTGCCTTCATTACTGTCTTCACTTGGAAGATGAGAAAACAGAGGCTCAGATGCTAGGATCAACTTGCCCAAGAAGACACAGGGGGCACAGAGCAGGGCTGGCCTTGCAGGCCCAGGGAGCCTGAGCTGTGGTCCATGTCCGCAGTTACTTGTTGTTGGAGTATTTCAAGAACAGTTCCTATAAAGAAGATGCTGGACGATGAGTTCTACTGCTTTGATGCAAATTTTACATACGTAGATATTCATCATAAATCAAAGGAGAAACATGGTTACACTCATTCATTTCATAGAGATTTTATACCCAACCATAAGCGAGGCTCTGTGGATGCAGATATCAGTGAGGCTAGTTCTCTTCTGTGGAGAAGCTCGCAATCTGGTGGAGAAGGAGACAGGCTTATAGATAAAATATGAAACAATCAAATTGTGACAAGATGAAAAAATATGAGCCACAGGAAAGGTGGACAGAGAATACAGCCCAAGAATATGTTACCACACAGACTTAGAATTCATATGGGGCATTGAGATAATGTAGTGACCATAAAAAATGTCCCTCAAAAGGGCTGAATATAATGAAGGACAAGGAGGAGCAGAGATGAGGATAAAGATGGAATAAATCTCAAGTGAGCCTTTCAGACTCACAGGATAATTTTGCTGGACTCATTGGAAGCATTTAATTGCCAGTTCTTACTAGGTTCTGAAATCGATTTCATTGGGCAACCTCATCCCATGCCTTCAAGCAAAACTTCCAAGTTAATGGTAGCATTTGTTTCTCATTAATTTCTGTGGTTTTCTTAATGGCCAATTTGAAGGCTTATTAATAGTTAATATGTTTAGCATTATAAGCATTATCATTAACAAAACAGATGCAAAATTACTACTGCAAACAATGATTGCTGTGATAAAGAGCCAAGGGACTTAAACAGTGGGAGAGTTGGACTGAGTGAACCCTCAGAGGGCCAGTGATGTCCTTCCAATTGTCTTAGTGTCCCATGACTGCAGACTGCACATCTATTTCAAAACTCACTGATGTTAATACATTAAACTTAAGTTTTTTTAAGATATAATTTAAACAGGTAAGGGTTTGTTTAACTGCTCCTCTCCTTTCTTAAGGACCAGACCTGCAGTCACTACAGTTCAGTTCAGTCGCTCAGTTGTGTCGACTCTTTGCGACCCCATGAACCACAGCACGCCAGGCCTCCCTGTCCATCACCAACTCCCAGAGTTTACTCAAACTCATGTCCATCAAGTCGGTAATGCCATCCAGCCATCTCATCCTCTGTCGTCCCTTTCTCCTCCTGCCCCCAGTCCCTCCCAGCATCAGGGTCTTTTCCAATAAGTCAACTCTTCACATGAGGTGGCCAAAGTATTGGGGCTTCAACTTCAGGATCAGTCCTTCCAATGAACACCCAGGACTGATCTCCTTTAGGATGGACTGGTTGGATCTCCTTGCAGTCCAAGGGACTCTCAAGAGTCTTCTCCAACACCACAGTTCAAAAGCATCAATTTTTTGGTGTTCAGCTTTCTTCACAGTCCAACTCTCACATCCATACATGACCACTGCAAAAATCATAGCCTTAACCAGACGGACCTTTTTTGGCCAAGTAATGTCTCTGCTTTTTAATATGCTATCTAGGTTGGTCATAACTTTCCTTCCAAGGAGTAAGCGTCTTTTAATTTCATGGTTGCAATAACCATCTGCAGTGATTTTGAAGTGCCAAAAAATAAAGTCTGACACTGTTTCCACTGTTTCCTCATCTATTTCCCATGAAGTGATGGGACCAGATGCTGTGACCTTAGTTTTCTGAATGTTGAGCTTTAAGCCAACTTTTTCACTCTCCTCTTTCACTTTCATCAAGAAGCTTTTTAGTTCCTCTTCACTTTCTGCCATAAGGGTGGTGTTATCTGCATATCTGAGGTTGTTGATATTTCTCCCGGCAATCTGGATTCCAGCTTGTGCTTCTTCCAGCCCAGCGTTTCTCATGATGTACTCTGCATATAAGTTAAATAAGCAGGGTGACAATATACAGCCTTGATGTACTTCTTTTCCTATTTGGAACCAGTCTGTTGTTCCATGCCCAGTTCTAACTGTTGCTTTCTGACCTGCATACAGATTTCTCAAGAGGCAGGTGAGGTGGTCTGTTATTCCCATCTCTTTCAGAATTTTCCACAGTTTATTGTGTTTCACACAGTCAAAGTCTTTGGCATAGTCAATAAAGCAGAAATAGACATTTTTCTGGAATTCTCTTGCTTTTTCGATGATCCAACAGATACTGGCAATTTGATCTCTGGTTCCTCTGCCTTTTCTAAATCCAGCTTGAACATCTGGAAGTTCACAGTTCACATATTGCTGAAGCCTGGCATGGAGAATTTTGAGCATTACTTTACTAGCATGTGAGATGAGTGCAATTGTGCGGTAGTTTGAGCATTCTTTGGGATTGTCTTTCATTGGGATTGGAATGAAAATGGACCTTTTCCAGTCCTGTGGCCACTGCTGAGTTTTCCAAATTTGCTGGCATATTGAGTGCAGCACTTTCACAGCATCATCTTTCAGGATTTGAAATAGCTCAACTGGAATTCCATCACTTCCAATGGCTTTGTTCATAGGGATGCTTTCTAAGGCCCACTTGACTTCACATTCCAGGATATCTGGCTCTAGGTGAGTGATCATACCATCATGATTATCTGGGTCATGAAAATCTTTTTTGTACAGTTCTTCTGTGTATTCTTGCCACCTCTTCTTAATATCGTCTGCTTCTGTTAGGTCCATACCATTTCTGTCCTTTATCGAACCCATCTTTGCATGAAATGTTCCCTTGATATCTCTAATTTTCTTGAAGAGATCTCTAGTCTTTCCCATTCTGTTGTTTTCCTCTATTTCTTTGCATTGATCACTGAGGAAGGCTTTCTTATCTCTCCTTGCTATTCTTTGGAACTCTGCATTCAAATGGGAATATCTTTCCTTTTCTCCTTTGCTTTTTGCTTCTCTTCTTTTCACAGCTATTTGTAAGGCCTCCTCAGACAGCCCTTTTGCCTTTTTGCATTTCTTTTCCATGAGGATGGTCTTGATCCCTGTCTCCTGTACAGTGTCACAAACCTCCGTCCATAGTTCATCAGACACTCTGTCTATCAGATCTAGTCCCTTAAATCTATTTCTCACTTCCACTGTATAGTCATAAGGGATTTGATTTAGGTCATACCTGAATAGTCTAGTGGTTTTCCCTACTTTCTTCAATTTAAGTCTGGATTTGGCAATAAGGAGTTCATGATCTGAGCCAGTCAGCTCCCAGTCTTGTTTTTGCTGACTGTATAAAGCTTCTTCATCTTGGCTGCAAAGAAAATAATCAATCTGATTTCGGTGTTGACCATCTGGTGATGTCCGTGTGTAGAGTCTTCTCTTGTGTTGTTGGAAGAGGGTGTTTGCTATGACCAGTTCGTTCTCTTGGCAAAACTCTATTAGCCTTTGCCCTGCTTCATTCTGTACTCCAAGGCCAAATTTGCCTGTTACTCCAGGTGTTTCTTAACTTCCTACTTTTGCATTCTAGTCCCCTATAATGAAAAGGACATCTTTTTTGGGTGTTAGTTCTAAAAGATCTTGTAGGTCTTCATAAAACCGTTCAACTTCAGCTTCTTCTGTGTTACTCGTTGGGGCATAGGCTTGGATTACCGTGATATTGAATGGTTTGCCTTGGAAAGGAACAGAGATCATTCTGTCATTCTTGAGATTGCATCCAAGTACTGTATTTCAGACTCTCTTGTTGACCATGATGGCTACTGCATTTCTTCTAAGGGATTCCTGCCCACAGTAGTAGATATAATGGTCATCTGAGTTAAATTCACCCATTCCAGTCCATTTTAGTTCACTGATTCCTAGAATGTTGACACTCACTCTTCCCATCTCCTGTTTGACCACTTCCAATTTGCCTTGATTCATGGACCTAACATTCCAGGTTCCTATGCAATATTGCTATTTACAGCATTGGACCTTGCTTCTATCACCAGTCACATCCACAACTGGGTATTATTTTTGCTTTGGCTCCATCCCTTCATTCTTTCTGGAGTTATTTCTCTGCTGATCTCCAGTAGCATATTGGGCACCTACCAACCTGGGGAGTTCCTCTTTCAGTATC
Source organism: Cervus canadensis (assembly GCF_019320065.1). Lineage (NCBI taxonomy): Eukaryota > Metazoa > Chordata > Mammalia > Artiodactyla > Cervidae > Cervus > Cervus canadensis. The sequence continues at coordinate 7,453,875 of NC_057408.1, forward strand.
CTATCATTTTGGCTTTTCATACTGTTCATGAGGTTGTCAAGGCAAGAATACTGAAGTGGTTTGCCATTCCCTTCTCCAGTGGACCACATTCTGTCACACATCTCCACCATGACCCGTCCGTCTTGGGCGGCCCCACAAGGCATGGCTTAGTTTCATTGAGTTAGACAAGGCTGTGGTCCATGTGATCAGATTGGCTAGTTTTCTGTGATTATGGTTTTAGTATGTCTGCCCTCTGATGCCGTCTCACAACACCCACTGTCTTACTTGGGTTTCTCTTACCTTGGACGTGGGGTCTCTCTTCACGGCTGCTCCAGGAAAGCGCAGCCGCCGCTCCTTACCTTGGAGGAAGGGTTATCCCCTCACAGCTGCCCCTCCTGACCTTGGACATGGAATAGCTCCTCTCAGCCCTTCTGCGACAGCACAGCCGCTGCTCCTTGGACATGGGGTAGCTCCTCTAGGCAGCAGCAGTCACTACAGGTAGTCTGTTATTATGCATAGTTATTTTTTTGTTGTTTTTTAAACTTTTGGCCACATAGCATAGCATGTGGAATCTTAGTTCCCCTCCAGGGATTGAACCTGAGTTTCCTGAATTGGAAGCATGAAGTCTCAACTGCTGGACTGCCAGGGAAGTTTCATTCTTATGCTTAACTTTTGACCACCTACATTGTTTATAAACTGACAACAAATTAAACACCTAATGTATGCTGACTTTAGATTTTTATTTATCACTGAAAAAAAAATTAAAGATATTGCTGTTAGCCAATAGTTTGATTTAGACAACTTTGCATGTGGAAAAATGTTTATTCAATTCTGTGAATATTAAGACATGCTTATTTTACAAGAATGAGTGGGAAACTGGAGATCAATACTCACACCAGTGGTAAGATATACAAGTCTCATAAACTTTGATAATTACAGAAGAAATTAGTTTTGACAAAAATGATGAATGTTAGCTTTAATTGGACGTTCATCTGACTTAGGTCAGTATGGTAATCATCCCCTGGAGAAGAGAATGGCAACTCACTCCAGTATTCTTGCCTGGAGAATCCCATGGACAGAGGAGCCTGGTGGGCTACAGTCCACGGGCTTGCAAAAGAGTCGGAAACGACTGAGCGACTAAGCACACACGTGGTAACCGAGACATGCTGACTACTGTGGCAACAGAATCTCAGCAGTGGAATCAGTGCAGTAGAGGTTTTCAGGTGCTCACGTTATAGCCGAATCGGAAGCTGTGGGTAGCTCTCTGTTCCATGAGGTGATTCTTCTTCTTGTGGCCCTGCATATCTGAAGCCTCACAGTCTCCATCAGATCTCCTGCCTCCAGCTGGCAGATGCGGGTGAAGGACAGGTGGAGATCACATAGGAGAATTTAGGGGGAAGGCCTGGGGGTGGCAGGTATCACTTTTACAGACATTCTTTGAACAAATAGCAGTCACGTGGCCCCAGGGAGTCACAGATGTGCCTGAGCCTGTGCTCTGGACAGGAAGGAAAAGGGACATGGCACTCCTTCGGTCATGGTTGCTCGGGTGTGTGTGTGATTGTGAAGAAACAGAAAAAGATGGAGTACCCCGTAAATACTGTCTGAATTTTAAAATTGTCCATCAGAAGCAAATAGAGTCTAGGATTTGATGATTTGTGGCACTTTAGGAATAGACCTGATCCTCCAACCACCATTGCCTTGCTCTGATATATGTCCAGAGGTCTCTAATCTTTTTGATATCAGGGACCAGTTTTATGGAAGACAGTTTTTCCAAAGACCTGGGAGGCGATGGTTTGGGGATGATTCGAACACATTTATTGTACATTTTATTTCTAATCTAATGCCACCACTGATCTGACAGGAAGGGCCAGTCCATGGCCCAGAGGTTGGAGACCCCTGAATTGTAGGCTGCTGTGGGCTTATGGAAATGGGAATAAAAATAGATATCCAGTTAGGTTGCAAGTAGCCTCCCCTTCCCTCATAGCTCACTTGGTAAAGAATCTTCCTGCAATGCAGGAGACCTGGGTTTGATTACTGGGTCAGGGAGGATCCCCTGGAGAAGGGAATGGCAACCCACTCCAGTATTCTTGCCTGGAGAATCCCATGAACAGAGGAACCTGGCGGACTACAGTCCATGGGGTCGCAAGAGCTGGACACGACTTAGCGACTAAAGCACAACCTCCCCTTTTGCAGGCATTGGGTTCTAAAGAATTTAAAGAAGAAATATAAATTGTGAGTATTTTTCCTACAAGGCTTTGAATGTCCCTGACAAACCTAACTTTCTGTCTGATATTCTAGACTTTTCTATCTGACTGTCAAATCTCTGGTAACAGCAAAGAAGGGTTCTGTATTTTTAATTTAGTCAATGTATCTTGGGATTGACCAGGACAGTCATGTTGGAGTAACACCTTCAGAGAGGCAGAAGGGGAATTCCAAATTCCAGGATAGAAGAGATTTCATTGGAGGGATTTCCAAGCAAGTGGGAAACTTCCAAATGATTAAGTCAGGAAGCCCAGCGATTTCCCACAGAAGTGTCCCTCTGTGTTGGCTAAATCTCCACACACAATGTAAGCACTCTCCAGTGGGAGACAAAATATCATATTCCCTGACAGCTTTAAAACAGTATAAAGCTATGAATCGGCTGTTGATCCTTTTATCACAATCATTGTCTCTAGAATTAGATGTTGATCTCCTGAAGGGCAGGGTTCTAACCTTCAAATCTAATTTTGTGTCACAAACACAGTACAAGTTAAAGAACTGTCCACTTACCGTAACAAATAGGCAAGCTCTGCCGTAAGACGCTTAAAAAGAAGAATCTGGCCTCCAACACTGACCTCCTGGTGCAGAGGCGATCCTCAGTCTTTTTCTCAAGCAATGGGTTATATGGGTTCTACTCTCTTCTCAACCCTGAAAATAGAATGTCAACTCCCTTCACTGACTGCTTTCTTCTTTGCCGTGTAAAAGAGAACATGTTGGCCTTTTTTCATCAGCGTTTGTTGTTATTGAGTGTTATCATTTATGCCTCAGGATCAATCATGATTAGACTCAACAAATCATCTGTGAAAGACTGCATTCTATTGACCTAGGCAAATCCAGACAAAAACAACAGAAATTATTCTTCAGCAGCCCCTAGCTCAGGATTATGGTAGAAACTTGAAACCTATTTCTAAGCTCAGTGTCTTGCAGGAGGAAGGAATTGGATGGAGCTAAATGGAAGGAAACCCACAGTAAATATCTGTCAGAATGACGGCCGAGGAGACAGGCTCTTCTCATAGGTGTTTCTAAGCCCTGCAATCAGGTGAGCCCTCCAGAGCCTTTAAAAAAAAAAAAAAAATTTCATTTTACTCATGAAAAATTGGTATTCTCAAAAGTTTTGGAATACTTTGGGTGACCTTGCTGAACCTTGAATTTTCATTATTGTTTCTCTCATATGGAAATGTTTGCAGCTCTGTCTTACGTGAAGGGCAGAGAAATGAAAAGAAATCTGTGATAATGAAGTCAGTTTTCATTGCAGAAGAATGACCTCATTGCTTCCTGAGACAGCAGAGAGGGAGGGCGGGGTCTCCTGCAGACCTTCTGGAGGTTGCCCCATCACACAGAACTGCTGGACCAGAAGAAGGTTACATAGATATCCCAAAGTGTTTTCTTTTGTTTTTTAACTACGTTGTCAGTCACACAATTGCCTGAATTCATGCTATGTCTGGAAGAACTTTTGTAAAAGAAGATACTTCTGTGCAAGGTGTGATGGTTCTTTACAGCAGCCTTCTCCAACCTTTTTGGCACCAGGGTCCAGTTTCATGGAAGACATTTTTTTCCCATGGACTGGGGAAAGGGATGGGGTGATGGTTTCCAGATGACTCAAACACGTAACATTTCCTGTGCACTTTATTTCTATTATTATTACATCAGCTCCACCTCAGACTGTCAGGCTTTAGACCCCTGAGGTTAGGGACCCCTGCTTTACAGGATGTCTTTTATCCTGTGGTAAAATAGAGGTGTACCAGCAAATTCTTTTTACCCTCGTGCACAGAACTCCCTCCTGTGCTATTCCCCTGCCCCAGGGGGCTTCCCGGCTCGTCCCTGGTGGCTCAGATGGTAAAGAGTTCGCCTGCAGTGTGGGAGACCTGGGTTCGACCCCTGGGTTGGGAAGATCCCCTGGAGAAGGAAATGGCAAGCCACTCCAGTATTCTTGCCTGGAGAATCCCATGAGCAGAGGAGCCTGGCGGGTCCCAAATTGTCTTACACAACCGAGCAACTGACACTTTTGCTTTCAGCGTGTTCCCCTGTGGCTCAGTGGTGAAGAACCTGCCTGCCAGTGCAGGAAACCGGGGTTCCATCCCTGCGTCTGGAAGATGACTTGGAGAAGGAAATGACAAGCCACTCCACTCGTTTGGCCTGGCAAATCCCATGGACAGAGGAGCCTGGTGGGCTACACTCACAGGGTCGCTAAGAGACAGGACTGAAGCATCTGAGCATGCACGCGCACACACAAGCAGGGAACTGGGGTCTCCTGGCCATCCCAGCCTCCCCTCCGTGCAGGCCCACTGTCTGCACATACCTGGCTTCTCCTCTAGGGGGCGCCATTCCCACTCCTCTTTAACCCCATCAGACTGATTCCTCTTAATTCCTTTCCTTTCAGTGATCTGCTTGTCTGACCAAGCAAATTTGTTGAACTGTGTAATGGTGTAGACTTAGCCTTTCTATTTATTTCACCATCACTTACTGCATACCTATTTTGCGCTGGCCTCTAGGGAGCAGTAAATGAATAAGGTCTGATTTGCTTCTGAAAGGCACACAATGGTCTAGAACCTGGTATGTTATATTTCTCTGTAAACAGGTTTGTGTTGTAAAGGACTACAGAGGGCCTTAAGCCAAAGGAACAGAAAACATTTAGCTGTCGTGAGGTATCACCTGACACCAGTCCGAATGGCTATCATCAAAAAGTCAACAAACAATAAATGTTGGAGAGGGTATGGGGAAAAGGAGATCTTCCTATACTGTTAGAAGGAATGTAAAGTGGTACAGTCACTGTGGAGAACAGTATGGAGGTTTCTTAACAAATTAAAACTAGAACTACCATATGACCTAGCAATCCCACTCCTGGGCATATATCCAGAGAAAACCATAATCTGAAAAGATACATGCACCCCAGTGTTTATGGCAGCACTCTATTTATAATAGGCAAGACCTGAAAGCAACCTAATGCCCATCTTCTATTCTCAAGAAGATGTGCTATGTATGTGTGACAGACTATTGCTTAGCCGTAAAAAGGAATGAAATAATGCCATTTGTAGCAGCTTGGATGGACCTAGAGATTATCATGCTGGGTAAAGTAAGTAAGACAAAGACAAATATCACATGATGTCACTCACATGTGGAATCAACTTTTTAAAATGATGCAAATGAAATTATTTACAAAGCAGAAACAGACGTACAGATATTGAAAACAAACATGGTTACCAAAGGGTAAATCTGGGTTGAGGGAGGGATAAATCAGGTGCTTGGGATGAACATGCAGACTCTGCTATAGACAGATAACCAAGAAGGACACACGGATTAGTACAGGCAAGTCTCCTCAGTGTTCTGTGATAACCTACAAGAGAAAAGAATCTACTGAAGAATAAATATATTCATTTGTGTAACTGAACCACTTTGCCGTACCGCCGAAACTAACACATCATTGTAAATCAGCTCTACTCCAGTAAAATGAAAAACTCTGAAAAGTTAGCATTTCAGGCATAGCTAATAGGGCCATCTTTTTGTTTGGGATCTAGAGGAATACAGATGGTTGGGGAACTCATCCAAAACTATAGTGTGACTGTAAATGTGATAGCCCACAACACAGCCTCCATGGACTCAAGTTTTAGCTATTTGTTCATAGTATCACTTAGGGATGGGAGGGAAGGCGTAACTGACAATACACACTTTCTGTGCTTGCCTACTAAAATAGCCACCGTATAGTAGCATGTGTTGAAGAGCCTCTGGGGGTGTTCCAGTCATCCGTGGCCTTCCCTCACACGTTATATCCCTGGAGATGCGTGGAATTCAGTTTTCAGTGTTGCTGATTCAGTGGACTGAGTTTGGTGGATGTGCTGGCGGAGGGAAATTCAAAGGCCAGCACTGAAATCTACTTTTGGCTTCAGATGCTGTTGTCCTGCTGCCAAATGAGTATATCATTTTCATGAATCACTGTCTTTATTCTTGAAGAGAGAAGAAAGTTCTTCTGGGTAAGCTGACCGTAACCATCATGAGGGTGACCTCAGTGTTTTTGGCCCAGGTTCAGGCTTGCAGCCCATCTTCACAGAGGATTGTAGCGCTTTTAATGCGGGACAGTATTTGACAAACCCCAGATGCACATAGGAAGGAGGCAGTCAAGCGGTGGAGGATGCTGGGCTCGAAACTGGTACAGGAGGATGAAAATAGCAAAACCCCCTTGATTGGATAAGTTGTTCACCTCTAAGCCCCGCCCCCTGCCGTGGACCCAGTCTTTCACGGTGACGCCAGTCACGCCTGTCCACTTTAGGAAAGCTTATGCCTCAAAACCTAAAGCCATACTTGGAAATGTTTCTTCTGGAAAGTCCGTTACTAATGAGCAAAGTTCTGGAAAAAATCGAGTTGTTTTCAAAGCCTTCCAGTGTTGGAAATGCAGTTCCCTAGATGGTCCTGTTGTTTTTAGAAGCTGCTTTCTGCTTTGAGCTTAGGGGCTCATGGTTCAGTGGAAAGGATGCTTTGGACTTCTGGAATATGTGGGCTCCAGCCACGCTGCCAGGATTATGGTTGTCAGAAGCCCCCAGCCCTTCGTGCCTGGCTCTCAGCTCACCTTTTAGAGGAAGACTGGGGCAGCCTGGACTTCCATGGTTTGCTTTTTTTTTAATAATTTTTATTTTATATTGAAGTATAATTGACTTACAGTATTATGTTAGTTTCAGGTATATAGCAGAGTTTTCAAGTTATATATATATATATATATACACACACACACACACATATATTTATATATATACACACATAATATCTAATTCAGATTCTTTTACCATATAGGTTATTACAAAGTACTGAGCAGAGTTCCTTGTGCTAAACAGTATGTCTTTGTTCATTATGTTTTGTACACAGTTCTGTGTATATGTTAATCCCAACCTCCTAATTTACCTGCCCCCTACCTTTCCGCCCAATAAGTTTTCTAAGTCTGTGAGTCTGTTTCATTTAACATACTACATCACCTTCCTCCATGTTTAACTTGAAGTCACTTATCTTCCTCTAGGGCCTCTGTTTACTTTGTCAATGGAGTCTTTCTGGCCAGAGACTCAATTGGTCCTATAAATTAACTTTGAAATAGTGAGCAAGGAGGATCCACCAAAGCACCATCCACTTTCTTCTGATGTATTTCTCAGGTCCAGCAAAGAGCCTGAATTCAGCTGACAGGTCACATTTTGTTTTAAATCAATGGATATGGTCTTGCTAAAAACTTTGCTGTCTCCAGGTGCTTTGGGATTAATCCTATTGAACCCTTTATGGGAACAACTTAAGCAGAAGAAAATCTCTTCAACGTTTTGTCCTTAAATTCTAATAGGCTTATCAGAGAAAAATAATAAAGCAATTCGTACAACATTACCATACTGGTGTAGAGAGATAAGGGGGTATAAGAAGAAGGTGGACACTGTGGTCAAGAGGACAGGAGATTTTAAGACTTACCAAGAGAAGAATACAGGGAAAAGTCCAGGATTCCAGATGAACCAACTTTTCAGGCATCCTCTCTGCCTTCGCCATGTCTGCTGATTTCAAGCCTGTTGGAAACATCAGTTTAAGAAGTTTAGTTTGAGATAGTAATGAATTTAAATGTCAGGCCCTAGGGTCTCTTGACCTTGGCTTCAGTCTTGGTGACAAAAGCAAACCCTTCCGTCCCCCACTGAACTCACTGAATCTGTGTAGAGTTGCAGAATTTCATAGGTCAGGAAGTGGAGGTCCAGAGATGTGAAGTCAGTTGTCCATGACCCCACAACTTGCTAGAGAGACCCAGGAAACAACTCAGATCTCTACCCCTCCAGCTGGTTCTTCCCTTCGGTGCTCTCTAGGCTCAACGAGCCCAGGCAATGACTTTCAAATTAGGTTTTGGAGGACAATGGAATGGGGTCTCCAGACTGGTTTTCTTTACTCTGTTGCTTAATGGGCTTCACTATTTGGTCTTTAATATTCTCATTTCCTGAATTGGTGTTCACTAAAGTTTGTGGTGGTTGTTCAGTCGCTCAGTCGTGTCTGACTCTTTGTGACCCCATTGCCTGCAGCACACCAGCCTTCCCTGTCCCTCACCAACTCCCAGAGCTTGCTCAAACTCATGTCTATTGAGTCAGTGATGCCATCCAACCATCTCATCCTCTGTCGTCCTCTTCTCCTCCTGCCCTCAAGCTTTCCCAGCATCAGGGTCTTTTCCAATGAGTGGGCTCTTTGTGTCAGGAGGGCAAAGTATTGGAGCTTCAGTTTTAGTCAATTATGCCTCTGCTATTGATATTCTTCTTTAGGCTTTCTCTGATTTGAATAAGAACCTATAGAGAAGTTCTGAGGGAACTGAACTCAGCTGTAAACATGCTGCTGCCAGCTCCCCACCCCCAGAGTAAAATGTGAAGAAGCTGATGTTGAATCACAGGCATTCTGGCTGGCAACCCAGGAAATGCTTGATCTGCCTGCAGTTTACTTTCTCCGTATCTAGAGATAGATAATACTTAAGCAATTTTATGGGGATGTTTTAAGGCCTTTCTACTGACTTCCAGATGGAAAATAGAATGCGTTCTAGACACATTCAAATTCAGTAGTAAAGCATCAGGGTAAAGCTAATATGAAAATAACCGTTTGCAAGAAAATGAACACAAAGCTCCCACAGTGGCAGAAAATAATGTGTGCAAGGTGGATAATAAATAATACCATTAAACCCTTGTATCATTCCCGCTTTCTGTCAAGGTAAAAGACTTGATATTTATAGCTGGGCCTGTAATTACTTTTGTGCTTGAAACAGGAAAAAATTGGGTTGGTGAAGCAGGAAGGTATGAGCCAAGTGTTTTGGTTTTTTTTTTTTTCCTCCCCCTGTGGAGGTGGAGGTAGAGATGGAATGAGGTTTCATTTTCCTGAAAATAGAAGGGAGTTCTTATTGCCTCTTCTTTCTGCCTGCCTCCCAGGAAAGGAAGAGTTGTTCCATTTCAGTCATTAGGAAAGATTCTTGGGCTTTCCAAGCTATGTGGTAAGGAGATTATAGAAGAGGGTGTGGATAAAAGAGGTGGGGTGGTTAGAATTAAGGGAAGGTTTGTAGAACAAAGGACATATGTTAATTAAAGGTAATAATTCTAAATTTCCCCAGTGTCTTTCTGTCTAGCAGACAGATTGTTGTTTAGTCGCTCAGTCGTATGTGATTCTTTTGTGACCCCATGGACTGTAACCCACCAGGCTCCTCTGTCCATGGAATTTTCCAGGCAAGAATACTGGGGTTGGGTGCCCTTTCCTTCTCCAGGTATCATCCTGACCCAGGGATCGAACCAGCATCTGCAGCATTGGCTAGCAGGCTGTATATCACTGAGCCACCAGGGAAGCCTCAGCCAGATAGATTACTTGCAACTATTAGAGCTCGGATCTTAATTTCAATCAGGGTTCTACCCCCGTCAGTCCCATTCCCGCCCTACTCTACCTTCTATGATCATCCATATTTTAAATAAAATCATTGGACTTAATTTTAGCAGGAAGACTCGTTCTCTTCCAGATAGCAATTGCATGCACGCTTTCGAAAGAACTTTGATACTGTCTTGAAAGATCTGAATCCTTAAACAACCAACCGAAGGAAAGCTCTAGAGATAGATACAAGCCAGCCGTCTCAACAAAGTCAGCTTTCTCACCTACAGCACAATCTCAGTGAAAATCAAAATCGTCCTCTGTGAGTTTCAAGGCTAAAAATGAGATGCTTGTAGCTTCGGCACCTGAGAGCTTCAACCATAGTTTATATTCCATAAATGTAGATACGTTGTCTCTTTTCCCTTTTGTTCTTTTTCTTTCCTTTCTGACAGAAACCATTTGAAGTTTTATTTCAAATCATCTGGTTTGTCTGCGTAATGAACCTCAGATTGAGACTCGCGATCGTTTTAAGGGGAGTGTGTGTGTGTGTGCGTGCTCACGCATTTGTGTGTCTTCCTGTTGATGTTTAATTAAGCTGATGTGAAGTGCTCTCTGAGCCAAAGACAGTGGTTTTTCCTTTACTCATTTAATGTTGCACAGATAGGGTGAGCCTCTCATTTGTATAATCTGTCATGTAATACCATTGCCTTTTAAGCATGCTGGCTTAGTCAAAAGCATTCATTTAGATGGGGATAAAAATTTAATTACACCCTTTGACCTTTACACATCTGTTGGAGATGATGTAGTGTCTTGGGGAGACGGCATTAAATGAGCAATGTTTCCATCCTAGTTCTGGGTCTGCTTGTAACTGGCTGGGTGACTTTGGATAAGCCACTTCCCCTGAACACCAAAGTCAGTTAACTGTAAAAAACCTCATAGTAGAATTTTATTTCCCAATCAATTATGAGTTAAATTCTGGTGGTAAGATGGGCTACGTAGAACTTATAACCTAAGCATGAGAATCATGTAAATGTCACTTATGAGTGCCTTGGGGAAAACAGTAGAGAACAAACTAAAAGTATGATAGGATGAAGTTTTGCTTCTGTCTTTTAGTTGTATGTGATAAAAGCCTGATTTTAACAAGTATAACAAAAATAGTGGACTTATGAGCCAACCATTTCCACGGCAGTCTTCATAACACGAAGCCATCGTGGCCTCAGAACTTGGTAGATCAGGCATTTGTGATGCTAGGATTTTCCATCTTTGGTGCCCCCTGCAGTTTGGATTCATCCTGTCTTATGATGTGAGTCAGTCGCTCAGTCGCTCAGTCGAGTCCGACTCTTTGCAACCCCATGGACTGTTGCCAGCCAGGCTTCTCTTACGATGAGTCAGCATGTTCCACCAGGTATAGTACTGGTGGCTGATGCCTCTTCATGGCTGATGCCGCTTGTTTTAATGCAGCTTAAATCTTCATTTTCTGAAAAGGAATTGACTTGATGTTGAAGCCTCCCAAATCTTGAGAAGAGGTTGGATTCCGGTATGGTTAGATGTGTGGCCCTATAGCCATGAACACAGTCACCCTGTAGTAATATGAAGGATGGGGGAGGGCTAGCATCTTTTTTGCCCATTCATATTACCATCTTCTCGACTGCATGTCAGAGCTTCCCAGTATCCCATTATTGAGCCCCAGCAGGAAGCATCTTATACTATGAACATTATCTTTCTTCCTGTCTTAGATGAAATATGCCTTTTCCTTTGTCCTGAATCCTCAGATCCAAGTTTTCTGCTAGGCTAATCTGATAAATTAATCCCTGCTGAGGGATTTTTGGTTAATCATGACTTAAGGAGCTAATACTCTCATGGGTGCATTCTCACAGAAGCCTGAAACATCTTTAATTGTAGGAGGAATATTCAGTTTTTACCGAACACATAGTACATGCAAGGAAAGCAGTGTGCTAGAAATGTGCGTCTTGCACAGGCAGTTGAGGTATGGCTTGTTGGTGTGGGAAGGAAGCTTGTTGGCCCTGGTATGAGATTGCTAACACTAGGCATTATCTTTAGGAAAGCTGGTTGACTTCTTTTCCTCAGTTTCTCCCTTTGAAAGTGGCGGGTATCGTAATAACTACCTCATAGGGCTGTTGATGAAAATTAAGCAACTTGTATGCAAATGTGTGTGATGCTTAGCACAATATCAGACTCCCTGTAAAGGTCCAGTGATTCTGCATTTTAAATGCTAAAACATATATAGATTATCTTTGCTTAAGAGGATGGATTTCATTTGCCTACTCAACCCATATTTCTCAAGTAAGCTCTTCTTTTACTGCTTCTGTTAGGAAAGTCATCTACCACCAAAAAGCCGCTTCATCATTTTGGAGAATCTAAGCACCCTGTGATCATTTTATTCTTTGTCCTTTGGCGTTTTGTTTTGTTTCTTTGTTTTGTACTATGTGCCTCGCGGAGATCTTAGTTCCTTGACCAGGGACTGGGGATGAAACCTGTGCCCCTTGCCGTGGAAACATGGAGTCCTAACCACTGGGCCACCAGGGAATCCCCTGTCCCTTGGTCTTAACTTGACATTTCTCCTACAGCTTGTAGTTTATTTAGATACGATTTGGCGAATGTCCCTGGACAATGAAATCTACGCAGCCACCTGTAGATCTTCACTGCGCTCCTGTCTGCCTGCCTTCTTGTTCTCTCTCTTCACTCCCCGCGTCCCCCCACCCCACCATTCTGAGTCTTATTTCAAGCGGTGCTCTCTTCTTCACACACTAATTCCAAAATTATGGTTGTTAGCTAATCCATTCAAGTGCAATTTGAGTACAAATGCAGGCAAATTTTCCTGTTAAATTTTATATTTTCTCTATCAACATAGCTAAAAGAAAAAAAAATCAATAGAGAAAATGAAGACCTCTGAACCTAAAGTGAATCTCTGAAGAACACTTTCTGTCTTGGGTTCTGAGCTCTGCTTTAACCATACTAAAGGAAACTATTTCGTAAACTGTTTTTGTTCTCAGATCTGAGTTATTTCTTAATTGGTACCAAATCCTATGCTTATAATAGAGTCCATCAATCATAAAGGATATGCTAACATAAATGGAGCCCTAGGTCTATGCTACATATTCCATATAGTTCTCTTCACAGCATAGTCACATGTGTTAATAACCCTAAGACTCAGAGCAGTGAAAAACGTTCCCCCTGAAAAAAAGAATTTTTTCTGAAGTCGCATAGGCAGTGAGTATGCAAACTGAGATTTGGACCCAGATTCCAGTGTTAGTTGCTCAGTCGTGTCTGACTCTTTGTGACCCACAGACTGCAGCCTGCCAGCCTCCTCTGTCCATGGAATTTTCCAGGCAAGAATACTGGAGTGGGTTGCCATTTCCTTCTCCAGGGGATCTTCCCAACCCAGGGGTCGAACCCAGGTCTCCCACATTACAGACAGATTTTTCATGGTCTGAGCCGCAAGAGGAGCCCCAGATTAGCCTAAATCTAAGGGACTTGGTCTGTCTGTTCTGCTGCCCTCATTCAAGATGGTATCAGCCTAATATTCCAGAAAAAAAGCAAGCATTTCTAATTTATTAAATAGAGACAAACATATGACTACTTCAGTTATCCACCTATTCTAATTCATTTGCTTAAAATGAAGATTCTTCTCATGTTTCTTAAGGTTATTAAAGTGAGACAAGGAATATAGCTGTAAATGACCAGCACACATCGCTTGATCTCTTGAGACATTTTCTTCAGGGAAGATCTTACGAAGTTCAAGCTCTTGTGTCAGTAAGCAAACCTATTCCTCAATAATGCAGTGTTGCAGAGCTGTCCCCAAAGGTTGATGGTCCCGATGGATCTCTTCGTGCCATTTTCTATAAAATAATGATGATAATAGCACCAGTATGATGATGAGCTTGTTGTGAGAAAAAAAAGTCATTAATATATTTGTAGAGCAATTAGAACAGTGCCTTGTTCCTGATAAACACTCATAAAGTATTAACTATGCCAATTATTAGAAATACAAGGAGGTCTCATGAATGTCCTTGCTGAATTTACCCTTTGGCAGCCATAAATCTAAAGGGTCTGTCATTTCTGAAGCTGTAATAATTTTATTTGGCTTTCTGCATTGTCAACCAAATTAGCCAATTCACTGTAGTATTCAGGACTTGGATATACCCCAAAGCACGTTTTTTTCAAAATCTTGTTTCTAGACCTAGACATCATTTTCATACACCTATTTTGAGTAGGTCAAATATTTAAGAAAATCTCTTTAAAATTACTAAGAGCAATTTATTCCTCTTTCAAAATTTTCTATCACAATGTATCATGGTAGAGGCTAAATTAAAAATCTATTACCTTTAATGAGTGTGTCCTTGAATATCTCATCTACTCATTTCATGTAGAATGGAGATAATTTTCGTAAGTAAGCTCAGGCACAGCTAAAGAAAGCAAACACACTTATTGAGGTTTAAATATTTTGCTTCATTTTCATGCAAATTAATTTCTTCAAATTCTTAAACTTTCTTAGGCTTACACAGGTGTTGGTTCAATCTATGGGAATGAAGACTTGACACAAAAAATGCACTTATTCTAAGATATGTGCCAGTCTGGTGCTTTGGGGCAAGGCTGTTTTCTCAAGAATTTCCCAAGTTTCCGCTTCTTTGGACATCCACACATTTGACCCCCTTCTGCCTGTCATAAGTAGTCTTGGGCCAGTGTTTTCCAGCTTATATCACTTGATGCCTGGTGCTACCATGAGTGGTTAGACCAAGTTTTTACCTGAACAGGGAAACTTCTATCCCTGCTATGACTATATTCCTACACATCTCTACCCCAGACTAACTCTGATTCCGAAGCAAAGTAAACTCCCCAAAATGTCAGAGTGGTGGCTTTCAGCTTCTGGCTGCCTCTAGTGGTTATGTTTTTAAACCAACATTAAGTTTATACATAATTTTCAAACTCTTTCAGTTGTACAAGGTTTGGCAAAACATATGCCCAGCACCCCTCCCACCTTTTCTTTTATAAGAAATGTTGAGATTAAAGCAGGAACTCTGCTTCCAAGTCTGACTCAACTTAGGTTCTCAATGTAGCTCTGGTACTAATGTGTAACCGTGTAGCCTCAGTGACCGTATCAGTAGAATGGGGATAAATAGTACACTCACCACAAGATTGGGAGAAGGCAATGGCAACCCACTCCAGTGTTCTTGCCTGGAGAATCCCAGGGACAGAGGAGCCTGGTGGGCTGCCGTCTCTGGGGTCGCACAGGGTCGGACACGACTGAAGTGACTTAGCAGCAGCAGCCCCACAAGATTATGCTGAAGGAAAAAGTGAATACAGCACCTAAAACAAGATCTGAAATGTAGTACGTCCTAGATGAGTAATTTTAACATTATTTCATTTTAGTTAGATTTATTATATTAAATACTAGATCTTTTACTAAATTATTACCACAAGTATTGCTGTTCCTCGAAGGTAACTGCTTTCAATTGTTTAGATGATTATTAATATTTTAACATTTACTGTCATGTCACGAATTAACATACCTGTATTGCTATTTATTCATTTTTCAGTTTTCAGGATTCAGTTTTATGGAAGATAAGGATTTGGCATTTGGCTCATCCTCTACCTTTGTCCTGTCACACTCAGCCTCCCATGCATGCAAAGCCACGCTTACTTTCAGACAGCCACGCTCACAAAGCCACACTTACTTTCATTTTTAACCCTCCCAATATGTAGCTAGATTGTAATTTTGATTAGATAGGTATTATTTATCTACCCTATTGTGGCCTAGTAAATCTTACTTATCTTTCCATTTCAAACTTTCATTTACTTAATGATATCTGTACCGGCCACTAACTCAACCCATACTATATGCCAATTGTCTAAATCTCCTTTTAAAATATTGAGTTGGCTTAAAAGGTTGCTTGGGTTTACAGGAAAACCTGAACAGACCTTTTGGCTTACCTGATGTTATTGATACCTAGAAGTCTTCAGTTATCCTCGTCTTCTGGAAGAAGCTTCTTCCAGAGCCGTTCTCGACTGACAGCACAGTTATCTTTCTGGGATCCCCCTTCACTTCCATCCTGATGATCCTCTGCCTCAGCTACCATTTCCTCATCTCTTCGTATTTGTGTCCTAGGGTTACTCTAAAAAAATCATCACTAACGTAGTGATTGAAAACGGGGGGAATATATTCCCATTCAGTTCTGGAGGCCAGGCTTCCCAAGTCAAGGTCTTGGCATGGTGCTGCTACCCCCAGGGGTCCAGAACCATCCGCCCTTGCCTCTCGTGGCTTCTGGTGCCTGCGGGTGTGCTTTGCCTCGGTTATCTTGCAACTCTGGTCTACTGCCCTCTACACGTGGCCATGTCCCGGGTGTCTCAGCCAAATCTGCCTCTGCCTTTCTCATAGGAGGACAGCCTCATCTCAATAGCTTTAACTTAATTATGTCTACAAAGACCCTTTATTCAAATCAAGGTGCATTCACAGGTTCTGGGAGGAACTATCATGCAGGTGGCCACCATTCAACCCACTATACCCTTGTCTTCCTTTCTCTTGGCAGGTCGTCCAGTCTGGAAAATCATGCCCTCAGTTCTGGAAATGTTCCTGATTTATTTATTTATTTTTAATGAATTCCTGTCCTGCATCAGTCACTTTCTGGAACTCCTAATGTTTGAATGTTGAACTTCTAGTGGTTTTTTTTTTCAATGTTCTTCTGTATTCTCACCCATTTTATATGTTTTGACCTTTGTGCATTGCTTCCTAGGAGGTCTTTCTCTCACATCTGTTTCTGCAATCATATACTTTTCATATCCAAGAGCTCTTTTCTGTTATGTGAATGTTCCATCTTTGCAGTTTTGTATTTTTGTTCAATGGAGGTGATTTCTTCTCATGTCTCTGAAAATATAGATATTTTTCTTACATGTATTTTTTTTCTTAACAGTTTTTCCCCTAAATCAGTTCTCTTTCTTCTGGATTCTTTTACTTTGCTTTTATTATTGGGTTGGTCAAAAAGTTCATTTGGATTTTTCCATCAGATGTTATGAAAACATCTTATGGACCACATTCCATAACATCTTACAGAAAAAACCAAGTGAACATTTTCGGCCAACCCAATGTTTCACACTAGTTATTTTCCTTAAATGGGGATCAGGAATAAAGAAAAGTAACCCCAACTTTACAACCATATGCCTTCTCATAACTTACTTTTCCTTCATTCTGTTTAAAACTAAATTCTGTTCCCCTGGCTTGGAAGTAATAATTATCAAGCCTGTCCTCTGCAGTCTCCTCCTTCTTGGGGTTTGGTTGATCTTTGCCCCTGTCTTTCAGAGCAGAGAGGTCTAGCTCCTCCTGGCATTATTTTTTATTTTCCTGTAATCTGAGAGGAGTGATGGAACCTCAACACCCTCTCTAGGAAGAGGTCTCTGCTCTTGGTTGGTCGTAGCTCCTCCTGGCATTATTTTTTATTTTCCTGTAATCTGTTTTGCCTGAGAGGAGTGATGGAACCTCAACACCCTCTCTAGGAAGATCTCAAGTAGTCTTATCCTGTTCCCAGTCAGCATTCCTTCATCAGCTTCTGCTCAGGTGTAACTTAGTGGAAACGTCAATGTCGCAGTAGTCAGAATACGTGGAAACTGGCCAGATTCTATTACCACCAGTCGTTAAGGTCAGAGGGCAAATTTTCTTGCTCCCCTCACCGCCCCCCCCAAATTAACTGGTTTTGGTGATGTCATAGGTTCTTTTTTTTCCTCTGACCTTCTGTGATATTATGTGATGCTTCTGTTATTCTGGCCTTTGAGATTTGTTAGCATGAAGATCCCACATGATGACGACTGATCTGTCCCATTACTGAAGCCAGTAACAGTCTCTCTTGTGACATGACATGCCGTTTTTGTTTTTTTTTTTGTTTTTTTTTCCCCGTGGTTCTGGAACTAGACTGTATGGGGCTGAGCAGTCTTGACAGTCAGCTTAAATTAATAAAGAAATATGGTAACTGACAGGGGGTCCCACACTGAAGGCGCTGAGAAGATTGCAATAGTTCCAGCGGTGTGGAAGTGGTTCTTAACTTTTTTTAAAACCATGGAATACCGCAGCAGGCGGATGCTTATAGATTAATAATCACTTTGCAACGCTGTGGGAGAGCAGTTATCCGTCATTGCAATATGGACGGCATTGCCAGAGAGCATTTTAGGAGGTTTGAATGCAGAGTGCACTGAGACGGCAGCAGGAAAAGAGTTATTTCTCCCGTCCTATGAGATGTATTTTAGTCTAGCAGATAAATTGTATCATTCGGCGTTTTTATGCACTGTCTGGCTGTGTGTTGGCACTGACAGCTTTAACCCACCCCGGCCCCATTACGAGGTGCTGTGGCACAAACGGCAACTCGTGTTGAGGCTCAGCAGACTTGAGGGGGAGACTGGAAAATGAGCAGAATCTCTTCCTGCCGAAACATTTGTACCCCCAAAGAGAAGAGAGTCCTTTGGTAGTTCTGGCTTACTAGTAAAGGAGAAATATATAATGACATGGAAATTTGGAAAACAACAGTACATTATTATGAGTATTTCATTTGGTATAGTTTATTATAGTGCAATGAAAATTCCAGAATACATCAAGGCATACTAAATATTTAGAGTTCAAAGAGCAACAAACAATTTTTTGAAGTTCTATTGATTTTTTTTTTTTTTACAATATTGCTTCTGCTTTATGTTTTGGTGTTTTGGCTGCAAGGCACATGGGGTCTTAGCTCCCCAACCAGGGAGCGAACCTACACCCCCTATATTGGAAGATGAAGTCTTAACCACACGACCACGGGGAAGTCCCCAGAGCATATTTAAATGGCAGAATAGCAATGTAGTTAAACATGCGAAACAACCTTTTTTTCCAAACGAAAAATGATAATTCAACAATGACTATGATTTACAAAGTTAATAAAAAATAGGATGGATAATTTTTCTTTGAAAATAAATTTTATATTACAAAGTAATATAATTTGGGGATATAAAATGCAAGCACACAAGAACAGAAGAAAAAAAACACACACTATTACTACTTTTCCATCCTTTCCCAGATGGGAATTATTTTCCAACCTATTTTACAAGGTGGTAGATAATAGCCTACACTAAGCTTCCCTGGCGGCTTAGTGGTAAAGAATCTGCCTGCCAATGCAGGAGACATGGGCTCGATCCCTGGGTCAGGAAGATGCCCTGAATGAAAGAACTAGCAACCTACTCCAGTATTTTTGCCTGGGAAATTCCGTGGGCAGAGGAGCTTGATGGGGTACAGTCCATGGGGTCAAAGAGTCGGACATGACTTAATGACTAAACAATAACAAAGATAATGGTTGAGAGCAGTGTTTCTCAGACTTTAGTGGGCATCAGAATCGCCTGGAGGGTTTGTTAAATGCAAATGGGAGACACACCAGGGTCTGTGATTCAGGAGGCCTGTGTGGGGTCCCATTTCTAATAAACTCCAACAGATGCCTATACAAGTGGTATGCAGGTCAGTGATGTGAGTAGCAAGGATAGAATTCAGAGTTATGGATTCCTAAAGGCGGACCTCATGCCTTCATGTAGCCCTCCAGTGATTCTGCAACATAGAAAACAGTTGATCTGTACCAATTAATCAAATGGATTTGTATGACTTCCTGGAACACACTGCGTGATAGCAAAGAGACAATCACTGAAGCCGCCTGTTTCCCCTTTAATCACCACAGATGGAAAATCTAGTTACGCGACCATGGGAACCGGGAAGAATGCGCTCAGGCCTAGAGAATGTGTCCCTGGCTCATTTTCTTTCATTACCATGTTTTACTCATCAGAAACATAGAGTATGGACCACAAATCTGTGAGCCTTATATCTGTTAATTATTGACTAGAGGAAGGCTTTATGGCAAATGGTGGGTTTCAGCTCTAATAAATAATGGGGTTGGTTCTGCCCAATGACAGATGTGTGTAATTCTCATTAAAGTCAGTGGCAGTTACACAAGAGCATCAAAGCAGAACGGTGTCTTTTACAGAATGTTCTGATTTGGTAAATTACTCACTCTCTCTCAAATAGAGGAGACATATGCTATTGTTCTCTGTGGGGAACAGGGAAAACTCTTTTAGGCAGGATGCAGTTTCATATTTTAGACTTAGAATGCACAGCTCAGAGACCACATGAAATGCTTTCACCCAGAAACCTTTAAACAGACAGGAATTAATAGCTGTACTGAAGATGCTTCCAGAACCATGCTTTGGATGGGGAGAGTTAGTGGGTGACTGGATTGAATATCTGCTTACCTCTGATTTTCTGAATATCAGGTGAATTCAGTAGTCCTTGCTGAACTGTGACAATAGTCACTGTCTCATCACTATGAGTAACTGAGAAATCTAAAGGGCTTTCTTTATCACTGTAAAATATATCATAGATGCAGCTAGAAAGGCTGATGGGTGATAAATATTCTTCCCTGGTGGCTCAGATTATAAAGAATCTGCCTGCAATGTGGGAGACCTCAGTTTGATCCCTGGGTCAGGAAAATCCCCTGGAGAAGGGAATAGCAACCCATTCCAGCATTCTTACCTGGAGAATTCCATGAACAGAGGAGCCTGGAGGGCTACAGTCCGTGGGGTTGCAAACAGTCGGACACGACTGAGCAACTAACACTTTCACTTTCACCTGGACACTCGTAAACTGAGTTCTCATCCTCAATTTATCATGGAGACTGTCTGTACTTCTAAAGTGCTTCAGTTACCAACCGCATCTATAAAACTGAGAGAATACTTTCTGCCAGTCTGTCTCCCTGGGATGCTGTGATCAATAAAAGTGGAAAGCATGTTGAAATGATAAAAAGCACTAAATTAATTAGAAGAATAAACATTAGAGGAAGCATGCAAATACCCACTGTAATGGCCCTTAGACAATTACATAAACCTCTACTCCCTGACCACCAGGAGAGTTAGCATGTGAATCTCCTTTGAGATATAGTTAGTCTTTTGGAGCCAGAGAAGATCTTCCCTAGCATCACATATTTAATCACCAAAGATGATGGCACGGTTTGGATACCATGTGTATTTGACCAACTGTCCCTCTCTCAGCCAAATGTTTCTTTAATTCTTAATCAGCATTGTATCTTCCTTGGTTTCAGAATAGAAGGGGGTGGAGCTCTAAAAGGAAAGAAACAAAAAGGCAATTTTGTGTATCTTCTTTGTGGGTTAGTTCTACCACCCTTCTCACTTTTCTCAGAATTATTCCTCATTTCTTGAGACTCTCCTTTCCTTTAGTTAACTACGTTTCTTCAGATGCTCCGGTACTATAATCATCCACAGTTTCTAACAAAAAATTTAGCCAGATATAGCCGATTAAATACAATTTAATTTAAAACTAAACCTCAAACTTCCGTGAAGCAGTGGAAACAAAGAGAACGGGAAACAAAGTCACTGTTTTTTTTTTTTCTTTCATCCAGTATTAATATGCAAAAGCATATTAATACATACTCTCCAAAGGGGAACATGTGACGGGGAAACAGGTTGGAGGATGCTTAATGTGTTCAACACTGGTATTGATGTAGGATAACCTATAGGGAGAAACGAGAGAGGAAAATGCATCCATGAAACCAGATTTGACCACTGCCTCACCTGTTTCTGTAGAAGTCTTCGTGTGGATGGCACCGGACTGGCACAGACTACTGTTTAATCTGTGGGATGCTCCAAACATACTCGGGAATGCGGTACAAGTCTTATCCTAGAGACACTGAAGCTTCATTATTATTCGAATGCCAAGTTTTGAGCTCCAGAGAAGCCACCTGCCACTTAACTGCTGTTTCTAGGCAGGGGGCAGGTATGACTGCTTTCTCGGAGCAGGGGGCTTGGGGGTCAAAGAAGTTCACTGTGCTCTCGGCATACCCCCAATGTGGAAAGGGTGTCTGCGGGGTATATGGTATTAGAGCTTTGGTTTATCTCAGGGGAAATTTGGAAAAGAGGAATTCGTGACAAGACGTTAAAAAGCCACTGCCTCCTCCTTCTTCCTCTTTCTAGTCCTTGTCCTTCTATCCTTCCTTCCTCCTCTGTCTCCTCTCCTTCTCTCCCCTTCCTACCACCCTTCCTCTCCTGCTCCCCGTCCTCCTCTGCCTCTCCCCACTCCTCCTCCTCTTCCTCTTCTTCCTTTTTATTTTAGAGCTCTGACACTTGTGGTGTCATGATTAAATTTCTCTGATAGTACACTGACACTACCCCCCACCACCTCCCCACCCTCACCAACCTTAACCCTTGTACAGTATTTTTCAAATATTCATGGACCCATGACTCCCTGCTTAAATTGCTCACTCTGATTCCGTAAGTCTGAGATGGAGATTCTTCATTCAAACAAGCTCCCAGATGATGATGGTGCTGCTGGTTGAAGGAAGGCCTCTATGACTTTAGGAAAAGTATGGGAGTTTAGATTGCTACCAAACCTCTTAGCTCAATCTGGAAAGCTCAGAAAGATTTAAATGAGAAGATCCATATTCTGATTGGATATCACTTTTCTACAAATATTCTTATGCATTGTATAGCCCTTGCATTATTAAGTAAGGTTTTGATACTAAATGTATAAGACAGGCAAAATAAAGCTAAATACATGAAGGAAGATAGAAATAAGCATTGCTTGGTGAGACCTCAGAAATGTGAGAAGTAAATCTGTCATTTGAATGAGAAGAATTGGTTCTCAACAGCCTGCATCTTGGAGAAGGGACACAGTCTTTCCTGGCCTTGATCCTGCTCACTGCCGGCAGGAGAGCTCTGCCTTTTTAGCTGTTATATTCACAGTGGATACTTTCGTTAATAGGTCCCACATGGTTGCAGATGTAAAGGATGCTGCCCCCAGCAACACGGATGAAACTAGAAATTGTCATATTAGTGAAGAAAGTCGGAGAAGGAGAGATATCATATGACATTGTTTATATGCAAAATCTAAAAAAGAAATGATACAAATGAGCTTGCAAAACAGAAACAGACTCACAGACTTAAAGAGAACAAACTTATGGTTGCTGGGGCGTGGGGGATGGGAGGAAGGGATCATTAGGGAGTTTGGGGTTGGTATTTAAAATAGATAACCAGCAAGGCCCTAGTGTACAGCCCAGGGAACTCCGCTCATCGTTGTGTGGCAGCCGGGATGGGAGGGGAATTTGGGGGAGAATGGGTAGATGAATATATATGGCTGAGTCCCTCTGTTGTTCGCCTGGAACCATCACGGCAATGTTAATTGGCAAATGCCAATACAAAGTAAAAAGTTAAAAACATAGCGAATGTTACCCCCTGTCCAAGTGAAAATCAAGGTCATCATCACTCTGTGAGACAGGGCACACGCAGGATAGAGGCTTCACCCTGGAGTGAAATCCTCTCCTCTGGATTTCTCGGGTTGACGAGTCTGAGGCCCGAGTCTGAGGCCCGACCCTGCTTGTCACCTGGTGTGACCTCGTCCAGCCCATTACCCCTCACGGTATTTGCTATTGAACAGTCAGCACGAAGCATGGATGGTCTCTTTTTATAAACATTTATTACAAGCACCATAAACATTTTGACACAATCTTCTTCTTTTATAAGTTTTCTGTAAATATAATTAGAGCAGATATAAATCAAGATGATGGCGGTCCTTCTCCAGTCTTTTGATGTTCCCAGGAGTGCTGTTGGGCTCTTTAATTGCTTCCTAATGTAAAAATATCATTGTTAGGAAAGCATAAATCATGGCAATTTTGCCCCACTAGAGGCTAAAAGCAGCACAAGATGTGGTCATTAAGATATACTAATAGATCTGGCAGTTTCTATAATAGGAGCTTTTAACAAGGTAGAAATAATGACCTGCTACAGTGAAACAAGAGAGAAAATAATGAAGTTTTTTTTTTCATGCAAAAGAGATCACCTACTTGAAAAGCATTAGCCAGTTAACAGTAAGAGTTTTATTTCCCTTTTTCTTTTTTTTTTCATTTCCCCCCCTACTCACAGGGTAGCTTGTGAAATATTGGGCTGACCAGAAAGTTTGTTTTGGTTTTCCTATAAGGTGTCAGGGAAAAAGCTGAAGAACTTTTGACTGGCTCAGTACAACTCTGGGTTAAGAATAGCTTCACACCTTGTGAAAACCAGCAGGGTCTTTAGTTTGGCACTTAATTCCTTTGCTTTCATGGCCAGAAACTGAGAGTGAGACAGATAAAGTAGCTGGTCTTAGCTAGTCGGGAGCAGAGCTGGAGCTCCAGACCCGGTACCTGCTTCCAGGCAAGTGGCTCTTTACATTTAGCTAGCCTAGTCGTTCACCAGAGATTCTCAACAAATTTTAAATGATTAACATTGTTATTTAATATCTCCTTCCCTTTTCCCTGATGTCTGACTTCCGTATTTATTTTTAAGACTTAATCAGAGTTGGACATCACTGATAGTGTTTATTTGGCATAGCAGGAAAATATTTGATTTTGGATACTGAGGAGAAAAATCCCATGCCCCCTTTTGAAGGACAGAGAAAAGATTGTGTTCCCATACCAATAACCATGCTTCCTCATGGCTTCTAAAGTTAAAAGAGGGCTCTGTGTTAAACTGGAGTTGCGTCTTTCAAACCTGATGTTTAGGAGCTCTATGCAGGGGGGGGGAAAAAAGCAATTTCCCCCTTGATGCAGATTTAAATTCAATTAGTATTAATTAGAATTATATATACACACAGGAGGTGGGCCACACTGCAGAGGCAAACACCTTCAGTTGTATTTACATGAAGTCTTTCATCAAAGGTTCTCGGAATATTTTCAGGCTATGAATTTTCCTTTCTTATTTTACAAATGTCTTTTTCTCTTTCATTTCTACCCATTTTATTTATTCATTAGTGGAACACCTTAGCTTAACACCTAAGCATTAACATAGGTTAAGGCTCTAAGCTAGGTAGTAAAGACAGAGGCTGATCATGACCTACTTTTTATTTTTCCAATGGAATTGATATTCTGGTGGAGGAGAAATACAAAAGTCAGATATGCAGACAAATATGTATATGACTGCAAATTGGGCTGTGATCCATGGAAGGACATGCAGGTGCTGAGAGAGAACGGGTTTTGGTATATTATAGAGTGATCAGAGTACTTCAGATATAGAGAAGAATATTTTTAAAAGGTCATGAGTTAAAGACAAGGTCAGCCTGTTGGGAAAGAGAACGTGTAAATGGTGAAATTGGAGTATAGATGGTGAGGGACTCAGAGGCACAGGATGAGGTGAAGAATTGGGCAGGGAGCTGACCCCATATGCCAGGGTGAGGAGTTTGAACTTGTGACTTAACCAAAATAAAAAGTTAGTTGTTAAAGGATTTTAAGCAAAGCTAGGCTTGTGATCCTTGTAACTTTAGGTTTCTACCTTACAGTGTTGGTTATGTGAATCTGTGTTATGTGATCAAACGGCCTAGCACTGTATGCATTCTTTATGCCATTGTTAATTTCCTGGTTTTGGTATTCACTGTAGTCATGCAGGACACAACTGTTGGGGGAAATGGGGTGAAGGGTATGTGAGGACTTCTCTGTACTGTGTTTGCAGTTTCCGGTAAATCTGCCATTATTTCAAAATTAAAAGTTTTAAATATTGCTCTGCAGATACTTGCAGAGAATGGATTATCATGAGCTCAAGCAGAGATCACTGGGAGGCCATTTCAGTCGTGCTGGTGAGAGAGGTGGAGCATTTGATGTGAGGAATTGGAGAAAGAGAAACTCAAGAATACTCAGGATTTTTGCTTCAGCAGCTGGCTGGATTTACAGCTGCTGTCTGGATTCAAATTGTTGATGTGTATTGGTTTGGGGATGGCTGGGGAAGAAGAGAATAGTGGAAGCTCTGATGTTTGGGGTATATATGAGACATTTAAATGACCATACTTACCTGGAGCTCAAAGAAGTAGTTTGGGAGGTGATGTAAGCGTGACAGTTGACAGGATATGTTGAGAGAAAAAAAGAAGTCTGCCTCAGACCATGCCTTAGGGAAATCCAGTGATTAGAAGTCAAGAGAAAGCAGCATCCAGTGACATAGGATGAAAATCAGGAGAGAATAGTGGTATTTAAACCAAAGGAGGAAATTATTATTTCACAAATGAAGGAGTGAAAAGTTAAGTGGTGAATTAGTGTTTATTAGATTTGGCAGTATATCATCGTGATTATTTTGACCAGAGAAGCTTGGGCTAATGGAGTTGGTGAGCATTTGGAGAAGATATTAAATAGACAACCCTTGAGAAGAGAATCAAGAAATGTAGCATCACAGAAGTTGCTTTATGAAAATCAGAACATTTATAAATATTGGTGGAAGCAGTCAGAGTAAGTGCAAGACTGATAATGCGGGAGACAGGAGAATCTCCCAAGGTCTTTGGGAAAAGATGGTTCAGGCTGTAGGTATCTCCTTATATGAGAGCATGATCTTAGAAGTAGGGATGGCAGGAAGAGAGGAGAAGAGATAGGACTCTGCAGGTAGCTCCAAGTTTTATTTGTAAAAGATGGAAACATTCAAAATGCATTAATTCTTTTTTCTCACTGGAGTGTGACAGGAGCTATGAGACCAATAGGAAGTAGTATGGGGAAGCTTTAATATGGAGGTGGGGGAGTGGATGTAATATTTTATCATCATGACTAAGAAACTGAGGCTGCTACTGCAGAGTTCTGTTGCCAGACAGGGTGTGAACATTTTCTCCAGAAATGTTCAACTCCTCAGGGAAGACACATGAAAGACACATGATAGAGTACACAGCTAGGGTGGGGCTTTGGCCAGACATGTGCTTCTGCAAAAGAATTGAGGTGCAAGCAGGTGGTGGCATTTGCGAAGTCATCCTCATGTTACCCTGTCAATCGTGACCATCATAGACACCCGGGGCATGAGTGGAAGGGCAATGTTGAGAAAGAGGTTGCGAAGATGGATTCATTTGCTGATCACATCATGGCAGTTCTAGATCATGCAGAGGAGGGACCTGGAAGGGAGAGGAGGGAGAGGGAGGTAGATAAATATATCAGATTAAAAGATAAGGTAAGCAATAAAGCAAATACTTTGGCCAAAGCAATACTTTGGCCACCTGATGTGAAGAGCTGACTCATCTGAAAAGATCCTGATGATGGGAAAGATTGAGGGCAGGGGGAAAAGGGGATGACAGAAGATGAGATGGCTGGATAGCATCACTGACTTGATGGACATGAGTTTGGGTAAACTCTGGGAGTTGGTGATGGACAGAGAGGCCTGGTGTGCTGTGGTCCATTGGGTCGCAAAGAGTCGGACACGACTGATTGAACTGAACTGAACTGAATTGAAGAAATAAAGAATGACCGAGGAAGTTTGATCCTGGCAGTGAAGTTTATAAAAACAACCATCCCTCAGGGTGTTTTGATCATGATATCTGATGGTTTCAAAACTCTAATTTTCCTCTAAGCTCATGTAAGTATAAGATGCCAGCTTGGAAATCAGGAGAAAGAATCATTCTGGAATTGCTATCACACCTGGCAAGCTTACCTGTCCTCCTTTAAGAAACCATTATGATCTTTATTTAGCTAGGTGATTTACTTTTTTTTGTTTGTTTGTTTCAGGAAATAGGAGATTTGATTTTTTTTCTATAATGTGCTTATATTCCTGAAATTGCTTTAAAAAGAAATCTGGAAATTTTGATATTATGATCTTACCAGTTAATTTGGTGATATTGGCATGATATGTCTTTTTCTGTTTCTAAAATTTGTAGATTTATATGTCTTTAATGTTTAACCAGTCTGATATTCTTAATTGTTTAATTTGGGGAATGTTTAGTCCATTGGAACTTGATTAGTGACATGTTGGGTTTCTATCTATTATCCTTTGTCTATGTTGGTCATAGTGATTTCAGTATTCTTCTCGCTTCTTTCATGCCTTTGTAAAATTAATCATTTTATAACCATTCCATTTTCACTCTAACAACTTGTTATATATTCACTTGTTATTTTGTATAGTGGATAACCTAGAGATATTAACATTTGCCTTTGATTTATTACAATCAAATTCAAATTATTCCTGTCACTAATGGTAGTACCTTTGACTAATTTAGCTGTATTTACCTCTTCCTGGTTTTCTGATTTCTGTTATGAATTTTAGTTCTAAATACATTCAAAGCTCACAGGACGTTAATTCTCATTAAAATATAGTTACCCACATATTTACTCCTTGTTTTCGTCTGGCGTTTCTTTGTTTCTTTCTGGGTAAGTAACTCCCTTTAAAGTTTTCTTTGGTGCAGGTTAGCCAGTGATAAACTCAGGTTTTGTTTTTTTTGAAAATGTTTTTATTTTGTGGGTTTATTTATTTATTTTTTTGAAGCATATTTTTTCAGGATGTAGAATTCTAAACTAGCTGTTACTTTCTTTGACTTGTATCATTTCTGTGGAGAGGTCAGTTTTAAGTTTATTGTTCTTCCTTTCGGGGAAATACCTGTTTTCTCTCTCTCCCTCTCTCTCTCTCTCTCTCTCTCTCTCTCTTAATGTTTTTCTTGGTGTTTGGCTTTTGACAATTTGGTTATGATATGGCTAATTTTGTGTTCTGTGTGTGTTGGTGGCATCTTGCTTGGAGTTCACTGAGATTCTTCAATTTGAGAGTTAATATCCTTAATCAGTTTAGAAATTCCCTATTGATTATGTCTTCAAATACTGCTTGTGCCTCATTTTTTCTCTCTTAATAGTATGCCAGTTACTTACATGTTATATATATAAAGTGTGTGTGTGTATACACATGCATAGCATCTATCATCTTTTATTCACTTTTCCATATTTTCATTTAAAAATAAATTGCTGAAGTTTTTTTTATGAACTTATTTTACTATCGTTATTTTACGTAATGTCTAACTGCTGATAAACTCATCTTTTAAGTTCTTAATATTAGTTATTATGTTTTAGAGTTTTGACAGTTTCATTGGATTCTTTTAATAAATTCCAGTATTCTAATGAAAGTTTTCATTCTTTGCATCTTTCTTTTTTTATTGAACTTGTTCTTTTTATTTTCTTGAACTTCTAATAAAAACACCTAGCTCACTGTGGGTCTATTTCTATTGTCCTTTTAAAATGTTAGTTATATTATCTTATATCTTGTCATATAATTTTTGATTGAATGCTCAATACTGTATATAAAAAATTTAGTATTCAGCTTCTGTTATCTTCATGTTCATAGATTCGCTCATTTCTCTACCAGAAAGATAAAAGTTGGGGCTGATCAATTTAACCCAATAAGAGACTGAACCGTTTCAAATTTGTTTGCAGTTTTTCCTATTTGTTTCTGTTCTTAGGATGTAGTCCTTCAATGGTTTTAACAAAGAGCCTGGTGTGATGACTTGGGCCCCTTCCCAATTCCCCACTGAGTTTCATACTCTACTCATTGTCTTCTCAGCAGGCAAGAACTGCCAAAAAAAAAAATCCATTTTGCTCTTTAGTTACTTCATAATTAAATTTTTATTCTTCTCTAGGACTTCAAAATCTGGCATATGTCTTGAGAAAACTGACATTGTTTAGATTTGCTTTTCCTCTTCTTTGTAGGAACCTGAATGTTCAAGTCTCCATTTTTGTCTTTGAAAGACCACAAAAAAAGTTCTACTGGTTTCTCTCTTCCCCTCTATAGGTCTCTGCCCAGACAGAACGTGGATTCTTAGGTTCTTTTCAGACACCAAGAATTGACAAATGCCCCAGGGAAAAAGCTTTTGTAGACTATCAACTAACTGTTGTAAAGTTCTCATTTCTCTGAAATGTTGACTCCTTTAGTTCTCATCGCTTCAGCAAAAATCTAATACCTTTAAAATGATTTTTTTTCCATTGATTTTTATTAGTTGGAGGCTAATTACTTTACAATATTGTGGTGGTTCCTGCCACACACTGACATGAATCAGCCATGGATTTACATGTGTTCCCCATCCCGATCCCCCCTCCCGCCTCCCTCTCCATCCCATGCCTCTGGATCCTCCCAGTGCACCAGCCCCAAGCGCCCGCCCCACGCCTCCAACCTGGGCTGGTGGTCTGTTTCACCTTTGAGAAATCCCATCTTTTCCAGTCTGTCTTTGCAGGAACTAGTTTGCCACGTGCTTAGTCGCTCAGTCGTGTCTGACTCTTTGCGACCCCAGGGACTGTAACCCACCAGCCTCCTCTGTCCATGGGATTTCCCAGGCAAGAATACTGGAATGGGCTGCCATTTCCTTCTCCAGGGGGATCTTCTGGACCCAGGGACGTCTCCTGCATTGCAGGTGGATTCTTTACCCCTGAGCCATGGGGAAAGACCCTATACAATGGTTATGTAATTTAAAAAAATCTAGTTTGCCACAGGCTATTCCATATTGCCTACAGAGGCAGGCATTTCAAAACAATGTCATTTAACAAAATAAATCATCCCAAGAGATTTTTTTTCCCTTCAAGAGAAGGGGCTTGAGAAATTTTAAAGGCTTTGGATGCTAGGTTTCTTTGCAATCTGGAGTTTCATGATGCATTTTTCTAGACAATATTGCTGGCCGGTAAGAGTAGTGACTCTGGTGTCAGGAAATTCTAGCTCTGGCTGAGTGACTGGACTATCTGTACAGTCTTATGCATCTCACTTTGACTTTCCATAAAATGGGGAGAAAGAAACCCACTTCTTATGTTTGTAAATGGGATTAAAGGATGATATATTTATCAATCAGTTACTTTTATCATGCTAAATGTTATATATGTATACATAATAACATTGTATATATTATATATATATATATATATAATTTCATTTTAATATGCTGTGTACCATAGTGCATAGTAAGGATCCAGTAAGGGACAGATGGTTGTTATTTATCTTGATTATAATCCAGGCTCTATTTTGGCTTCTGGTGAAATCACTGACTACCCTTGGTCTTGTTCCATATTATTTGCCCTTTTAACTACAGGATGTGGGTAATGTAAATATAGCCCAGAAATGATTTGTTTACCTTATGACACTAATATAGTTTGTGCTGGATTTGGCAATCAAAAGTGTATAAATCAGCAAACCCCACAGATATGTAAAGCCTAATCATTTATAACTTTGGTACTCAGAACAATGTAGACACATGCAGTGTATTTTCCATATATTTTTCAAAATAGCAGAGCTAGTTTTATGTGTGGGCTGAATAGGCACTTTATGTGAAAATAAAGAGGTGCTTTATGTGAAAATATCAGAAAGTTGCTAGGGCTCCATCCTTAAAATGCCAGGTTTTCCTTTTTGGTTCCAATGACATCTTGGGCTCTTGCCTGAGGAATTTACACCCAGGAACTAGCACATGTGTGGTTCACAGGTTTGGAAGCCTGGAGCCTAGGTCTCAGCGGCTCCTGGGGTGGTGTTTGCAACTTTATTTTGCTGGCCCTGTATATCTGATTTGATGACATCTGTTAAGGAGACAGTGAAGGGAAGATGTGCATAGGAAATCTCAGTGCATACAGGCTGCATATCAGTGAGCTGAGGCTGCTGTTACTTTACTATTTATTTTGTGGCCTTTGGGGCTTTGACAGGCAATACCCAATCTGTTTCTCATCGGTTTAAATCTCAATATTTACTTTTAGATGTTTTACTGTAAAAGCTTTAAAAAAAAAGAAGGTTATAGCTTGTTCATGTCTTACAGAGTTGGCCTCTTGCACATCTCCACAAAAGAGATTTTGGTATGACATATAAAGGAAATATTTTTATATTTCCTTTGCAAAGAGTCATTTACATTTAATGAAAAAAATAATGATCAAGAGGAGCAGCATAAAAATGAAAAAAAAAATGAACTTAACATAAGCTACAAATCTCAGTTTTGACATCTTTTACTTCTAACAGTGGTTTCCAGTGGCCAACACACAAACCAGAGGTTGCCTTTATGTTTTTGTTCTAACAGTCCCTGTTAGGGTCTGAGTTTTAAATTTTAGGTTGAATCCAAAGATAATTCTGTGAGTGGTGGGTGCTGATTATCCAGTTATCCAGATCATTAAGAAAGATGTTCTTCTAACGAAAAACTGGCATCTTAGATGAAATAGATCTTGACCTTCCTAATCAAGTGATGGTTCATATATAATAAGACCAGCATCACCTGGAGCTTGTGAGAAATGCAAACACTCAATCTGCAGCCCATGTACGCTGACTCCTAATCCGAAGTTTAACAAGGTCCCCAGGCGGACGTATGCACAATAAAATTAAATCACGGATCTAGACCGAGGGCTGACAAATCTTTCCCATAAAGGGTCAGATAGTAAATATTTTAATGTTCCAGGCCAATCTTTGTCACAGCTACTCACCTGCTCTGTCACCACATGAAAGAAGCCACAGATAGTTCATGAAAGAATAAGTGTGACTGTGCCCCAGTCGAACTTTATCTGTGGACATTGGAATTGGAATGGGATGTAATTTTCACATGTCACAAAGTGTTACTCTTATTTTGGTGTGTGTTTGTTTTTTTTTTTTTTAAACCAACCATTTGAAAATGTAAAATCTGCTGTTAGCTCACTGGCCATACAGGAGGAGGTGGCAGACTGGATTTGGTTTGCTATCCCCTGAGCATACTGGATGGCACTCTTGGTAAAGAATTCGCCTGCTAATGCAGGAGACGAAAGAGTCACAGGTTCGATCCCCGAGTTGGGAAGATTCCCTTTAGAAGGGCGTGGCAACCCATTCCAGTATTCTTGCCTGGAGAATCCTATGGATTCTGTAGCCTGGGGGGCTACATTCCCTGGAGTCACAGAGAGTCAGACATGACTGAAGTGACTTAGCACACATCCGAGCACACTGGAGGATATTGTTTGCTTTACTTCTGTAAGGATGCTAGCTGCCCTCAGTACCCATCTGAGTTTGCTCAGGTTGGCATGGAAGCATGTCTGGACCGGAGGGCTTAACCAAAGAAATTTCCTTCTTTACAATTCTGCAGACGCGGAGTCCTAGATGGAGGTCTGTCAGGGTGTGCTTCTGGCTTGCAGGCAGCTTTCTCCTTGCTGTGTCCTCAATGGTAGGGAGAGAGTGAGCCTTTTGGTGTCTTTTCTCATGAGAATATTACCTACAGCTGATTCATGTTGATATTTGGCAGAAACCAGCACAATTCTGTACAACAATTATTATTCACTTAAATAAATAAATTTAAATTTAAAAAAAAGTTCATTAATCTTATTGGATCTACCCTTAAGACTTCACTTGGCCTTAATTCTTGTCCACAGGCCCTACCTCCAGATACAGGCACAATGAGGCATGCAGCTTCAACAGGAATTTTGTGGGATGCTGTTGAGACCATGGCAGTGACCAGCATACTTTTCTCTCTCTAATATCTTCTCCCATTGCATCACCCAAATCATCTCTGTCATCTGGGATGCCCCGTTGTCCTTGTCAGCTCTCTCTCTCCTTTGCTGCTTAAACCAAGTCTTATTTATTTATGATAGTACATCCTATTTCTTCAACAAAATTGCAGGGTCTTGGAATTCAGACAGTGCTGATCAAGAATCCAAAGTTCAAATAAATTTAAATTACTCAGTTGAGCTGACTAGTTACTGATTGCCAACTAGAAAGGACCCAGCCTGATCTTTCTCATTCTTGAGTCTCTCAGTTGGCTAAGTGATTTCAGATTCCCCAAGCGTACTTTTGGTCTATTTCCTCATCTTTACCACGGGGGAAGAGTTGTGAAGATACATCTGTCTTCTCTATGGTGGGATTAACGGTTATTCATTAGAGGCTCGTTTTGAAGAATCAGTGCTCTAGGATCTGGCACATAGAATGGACTTGGGCTCTGGAGACCTGGCCTATATAAACCTTACTGTTTCCCCTTCTTTCCTGTTGCAGTAAGATAAACTAGTCCATTTTCTGGTCTTCAGATGAAGTCAGTGTTCTTCCTCCCCTTCCCTACTCCTCCCCCTGTTTGGCAGCCATCATTCACACAAGATCCTTGCTTAACAGAGACCTTTCACTGCACTTTATTTACCATTAATGTTTCAACATTGTCAACTATCAATTTTAAATATTCGGTCACAGTGAGTTGATTCTCCAAGGAACCATTCTGTGTTGTTCCCTGCTGTATATTTCCTAGTGTTTTGCCCAGTCCCTTTTTAATGACTCCCAAGACAGAACTTCCCTCACTTGCTTTGGAAATGTTTGTATTAGTGGCTCCTGGTGCAGACAGATGGGGACTCGGGTAGGGGCCTCATAAATCATTCTCAAGTGTTATCTATGTCACAATCACAATTTAAAGCCTGAGGGGAGAGTGAATGACTTAGGAATCAACCCTGTATATTATCTCATCTGCTTTGCTGCCTTTCTGCTGCGATTGACATGAATTAACAACTTTCCCTGTTTCACTCTTCCATCTACTCTTCTACTTCCTCCATATTTCCAGCTGGAGAGGGGGTCCCTGATTAACATAATTGTGGCTAGGTTTTCTGCTCACACCAAGTAGAAATTCAGGTGACAGGGCACAAGTGTTCCTGACGTGTTAGGGACATTGACCACAAAATAACCGCACCCTACATTTCCTACTCAAGATAAGCTCTTGTAAAATGCATGCAAGCAACGCAGCATCGAGCCAGGATGCATGTAGAAGACTCATGAATGGCAGATGAAGACTGAACAGAAACACTCTGAGCAGAAGCGTTTAGCATCCAGAAGCAGTGATCACTTAGGGAGGAATTCGCCTCTTGGTGTTTCTTTCATTCTGGATTTGTCAATATGTAAAGTAGCAATGCTGCAGAATTTAATTTGGAATAAGTAAAAATGAAACAAATTACAGCCACTGTAATGCTCGTTGTGGGCAGCGTGGGACAAGCTTCCTTTGTTGTGCAATTATTTTGATGCTAGTGACTGCTTCGTTAGCTTCCAGATTGGTTTTTTTGCTCTTTTCTCTGATCTTGTCTTCCCATGCAGAAACTTCAGATGAGTACAGTTTTCTAGTAAAAATTAACTTGTGTCATTTAAAATAATCATACATGAACTTGAATTACATTTAATACTAGAGCTCTGGAATGCTATTTCAAAATCTTATTATTTAGAGAATGTTTTTAATTCATCTGCAGTGAGAGAAGGTAAGAATACTCCCCAGTTGTATAATCTTGAGCAAGTGACTTAGATCCTCAGTTTCCTCAGCTCGAAGATGGGGATAAAACCTTGATCTCCCTAGGGAATTGAAGTCATTAGGAAATGTATACAAAACACTTGTAATTGACATATGCACATGTTAGATGATCAGTCCTTTCTGATTGGTGTCCTTTTTATTTTGACTGTTCAGAGTAGGAGCTTTGTAACATGTGACTTATGGTGAGGGGCTGAGGGCTTTGGGCAATGACCATATTATCAACCATGTCTATGTGACCAAACCCCATGAAAAAGCTCTGGACACCAAGGCTCAGGTGAACTTTCCTGGTGGGCAGTACTCCATGCCTGTTGCCACACATTGTTCCAAGAGAGGCTAAGTGCTGGCTCCATGACTGCTAGGAGAAGACAGCTAGAACTTCCCGCCAGGTGTTTCCTGGATTCTGCCTTATGTGCTTTTCCTTTTGCTGATTTTAGTCTATATCTTCCACTGTAATAAACAGTGATTGTGAATATCAAAAACCAAAAGTAGCAGCATTAAAATTATAGCAATGCCCACTTGTTCTGATATGTCATGGAGTCAACCAAATAACTGTGTAACATGGGGGTGGGGGGGATGTGATCTCTTAGTGAGAGCATCTTTAGTTGAAATCTTTGTATGCTGGTAATTTTGTATTAGAGATACTTCCTCAATTCCCATTCAGCCCAGTGCATGGGTTTGCACATTATTGCTGAAATGATAAGCAGCAGCACTCTTTATTCCTGAAGACTCTCAGCACACTTTTATTAAAGATGGAGTGGGTATCTTCAAAGAATTGGAGTATAGTAAATTGTGCAACAAATGGCATGCCAGAATCAATTTACTGCAGTCCCCCAAGCACAATCACTTTCTCTTTACCAGTCTCCAGCATGAGCCTCTAAGCAAACCTTATATGCATGTATCACACACAACTGAGTGCCTTTATGTCGTCTCTCTTAAGCAGAAGTTTATGCCACAAAAGGTAATGTAAAAAAAGAGAAGAGCTATCAAATGGAATTTTAGTCTTCTGAATTGCTATTTGGGAAAGGAAGAACAGATGGAGTCGTGGAGGATCAATGTGAGGAGGGTTCTTGGTGATTGCAACTGACTTCTTAACAGATGAAGACAGTGAATCACAGAGAGTGGAAGTCATGTGCCCAAGAATTTCACTTGAGAATGGAGGGGCCAGATTTTAAACCCATGTTTATCATCTCTGGGTCCCCTTTTATCTCATCTATAATATGTTTTTATCAAAATTTCTTGGTGGGTACTTCTCCTTATTAGTTGTGCTTAAGGTGATATTAAGGGCTTCCCTGGTAGCTCAGATAGTAAAGAATCCGCCTAGAATGCAGCAGACCTGGGTTCGATCCCTGGGTTGGGAAGATCCCTTGGAAGAAGCCATGGCAACCCTCTCCAGTATTATGGCCTGGAGGATCCCCATGGACAGAGGAGCCTGGTTGGCTACAAACCATGGGGTCACAAAGAATCAGACATGACTGCGCAAATAGACACACAGGTAATATTATAATTCTAGTACACATGGTGGAAAACAGACTAACTTGTATTTATCTGTTAGGAGCCAGTTGCATCATACATGGTATCCATTTGTCATTTTAAAGTTTTATTTCATTTTTACTTATTTATTTGGCTGCTCTGGGTCTTAGTGGAGGCACGTGATGTCCTCGATCTTTACTGCATCATATAGAATTTGCTTAATAATTGTTGTGGCATGTGGATCTTCTAGTCACAGTATGCAGACTCTTCGGTGCAGCTTGTGGGATCTAGTTCTTCTATCAGCGATTAAACCCAGGCTCCTTGAGTTAGAAGCATGGAGTTTTAGCAACTGGACAACCAGGGAAGTCCCTCTCTTTGTCTTTTGGCAGCCCAACTTACCTTGCCTATATGGATGGAACAATTAAAGATGTGAATCTTGTCTTTCCAAGATTCACAGTCTGTAAATGAGGGACAGGCATTAAAAGTTGCTGGCACATACACTGATTCTTAGAGCCAAAGTGAATGGCTCAACAGTTCTAAATGGGAAGAGCTCTGAGAGCCTGACTCTCTGTTCTACTTTCTCGTATGTTTAGAAGATTTAGCACTTCAAGAGCTTGATTTTCATACATGATATTGTGTAAAGGTTTATTTTATGACATTCCAATGGATAACTTGGTTCTGAGACTTTTTGTTTTGGCAAGTTAGAGTTAAATTGTAATCTGGAAGAGAAGTATCGGGATAAATGAAGAAGGGGAAAATGCTCAGTTCCCCCTTGTAGGAATGAGTATCAGCTGTATCTCAAAGAATATGAGTTATCAATAAGAACATCTAAACTGTTTTTATTTCCTTGGTATGAATGTTTTTATTTCCTTGGTATGAATGCTCATCACCACCATTCTTTCCCATAGACCTGTGCATCCTGAAATTTCCTTGATTATAAACACAATTTTAAAAATCTGTACTAATACAACATTGTAGGTCAATTATACTTCAGTAAAATATATATATATATATAAAATATGATTTTCCAAGTGTGCACTTTTTGAGGAGAAGGAATGGGAAATATCCTTGCCTGTTAGGAATTTTCTGATTTAGATTTTCCTATTGTTAGAGGATAATATGATGATAAAATATACTGGGCCGTTGCACATCTAGAATTGACCCTTCCATCCATTACACAGGAGTAAAGGATGCTGGCATCATTCTTGTAGAAATAGCAGTGCTGCAAATAGCCAATTCATTGTTGGTTCCAATTTGGAAGCTGACAAATACTTGCTTTATTGCCCTGCCACATGCAAAGTCTATCTTTCTGCCTACACAGCATAAGTCAGTAACCTACATAATTCTTCCGGGATATTCTAAAAGCCCCAAGGCAGGAGTTCATACTGTATATATTTGGCATACAGAATCGGATGTGGAAGTGAATTCATTGACATCTAGGGAGAATTTCCAGATATTTCAAAACAATTATTTTTGCAGTTCCTCCTATTTGCATTCTTTAGTTTGTGCTGTCCTGCTAATGTTTGCCTTTGTCATGTATCTGTCATACATGTACCATTTGGCATTCTGATTCAGCAAAACAAACTACCATATTTAGCTGCTTTGCCTTTTAGAGGGGTTTATTTTACCTGAAGAGGCTGAAAAGTGAAAGTGATAGCTCCTCAATTGTGTCCAATTCTTTCTGACCCCTTGGACAGTAGCCCTCCAGGCTCCTCTGTGCATGGAATTCTCTGGGCAAGAATACTGGAGTGGGTTGCCATTTCCTTCTGCAGGGGATCTTCCTGAACCAGGGATCAAATCTGGATCTCCCACATTGCAGGCTGATTCTTTACCGTCTGAGCCATCAGGGAAACTGAAGAAGCTGCAAGACCAAATCAAATCAGGGAGGCATTTTATTTGCCAGAGTATTTCACCTTTTTAAATAAAAATATGAACAATCATAGTGCCATCTTAACATCTGTGATACCAAAGTAAAATACTCTATTCATAAGATTAAAAAAAAAAAAAAAGAAGAAGAAGAAATTAAAGGTTGGCCAACTGGGTGATTTGTCCTCTTAAGTGGAACACTTTCTAGGGTGAATGGTCATCACAATGCACTTGGCTTAGGCAAAATGGGTTCAGGGTCATCCTTACAGATGTGTTATATTGCTGATCTATGCAAGCTTGAAAAGTAGGCTAAGCAAAGTGTCTTTGTTGTGCTAAACCTCAATCACCTCTGGATTCAAACATCCACGAGAGCAGAAACAGGCATCAATATATATTAGAAAAGCATATGTTTGTCCTTGGAGTCCATGGACCTGAGTTCAGTTTATTTCATATCCCAGTGGAGCTTTAAGAGGGAAGTCTCTACCTGCTCTCCATCTGTTCTTGGCTTCTCTTATCCTCCCTGCTGACACCTAAGGTGACTATGGGCCCATCTGAACTCAACCACCCTATCCATGCTTCTTTCAATTACAGAGTCCCCCATTTTAATCAAGAGGACCCTCTTGGTTCAGCTATGCTTGATGTCTCATTGATGTCCCTTGCAGGCACTGGAGGAAAGCATTTGGCTGATTTCCTGAGCCCTGTGGGGTATTCAGGTTTCTTGTGGAAGCTGTGTTAGATGGGTCTGCCTAGACACTCTTTACGGGTCACTCCACTGAGCCCTTCTGTGCTGAGGGGTACGGGGAGCTTTTTAGAGATGTGAATGATTCATGTGGGAAGCCACATAAAAACACTCTCTACTCTCAGATTTCTAAATGTAAATGGAGAGTCTCTACCCCTGTGATCCTGCCACCCCCTCAGTCTCTGAGATCTAATTTCTTGTTCTCCTCTTTTTGACTCTTTCCCTGCCCACCCACCCCTAGTTCAGAGGCTCTTTGCCTACTGTACGCAGGGGCAGGATGGGGGTGGTGGTGACTGCTGGCAGCCTGGATCATTTATTCTTCTCATATTCTGCACTTTAGTCTGGACCAAGCTCTTCCACTCCACCCAATAAAAGCCAAGAATTTTACAATTGTATTCTTTGATTCTACGTTGAGCCCTGTGGAGCCCTTGAATCTAGTAGCCTGGATGGGAGATGGAAGCAGAGTAAGAGGGTAGGTATGGCTGGATAGCGGGGAGCCCCTGGGGACCAGCGACTGGCAAGTATTTCATTGTAGGACCCCATCCGCACTCTGAACTCCTAGAGGGAGCAGCAAGCTATCTGTTCACCTTTTATGACTCCTTCTGTACCCAGCACATGGAGGACTGTGCAGAATGGGCAATAAACAGGGAAATTAAACCAGAAGTGAAGCCCAAAGCCACTGCGGTCTTTCCTCACAGTCATTCTGGCTTGCTTGGGGTCCCTGATCCCCATTAAGCCCTTGCTTGGGCTGACTTAGTTTCATGAATTCACAGTCTGTTGGGAGATGTGGGGCGAAGTGAACTGAACAGTCGGCAGGAGTGGACATCTCATAACCATGAAGAGTTTCTATGCAGAGGGCATCACCACCCTCCCTCTTGCCCCTTCCTCCTCAGCATCTCCCCATTCTCCTACATTTTTCCACCAGGGCCCCTGTTGCCTTAGATAAGAGCAGCCTCCTTCTCCAGCTCTCTATCTAAATCCTACTGTCTATTGCAGTCTTGACAATTCCAGGCTTGAAAAAGCAGCAACATCCATCCTGACATATACCATGGGCTCCTTATAAATAACTATTGAATATTTGCCTTTTTTTTTTGCATATTTCCATAATATTTGAAATGATCCCAGAAATGCTCAGAATGACACATTCCTAAATTTTTTTTCAGGATACAACTAAAAATTTTTGGGAGTTTTAACATTACCTGTCTTCAGGGGAAAGAGAATGGAGAGGAAAGGAAAGAGAATATATTCTTTCCATAAGAGGCAAACTTGAACAGTTTAAATTTCTTAAAATTTCTTGATTTATGATTTAAGCTGGTTTCTGATTTCTATCTCTGATTTTTCAACAGTGTTCTGTTCTGATTTTTCAAGTTTTCATCTTAAGATATCTCCATTTAATGGTCTATGGTCTTCAAACACTATTCACATCTAACTTGATTTTTAGAAAACCTCGTGAGTTAAGGAAGGTGATTTATCTCCACAGTTTCACTGACAGATAAACTGAGACAGAAGGTAAAAGAGTCGCCCATTTCCCTTCTCTCTTGGGCTTTTATTCTCTGATACATATATTTTTAAGAAGAAAAGTGTATTTAAACAAGAGATTGAATCTTTACCAAAGAGCATGACAGAAGTTTTATAGAGAGAGTGTTTAGTGAAAGTTTAGATTTAGTGAAATGTTTAGTGAAAGTTTAGATTTTTAAATCGCTTTTTAACTTCTGGAGAGATCACAAGGAATAGCTGGTGTCATGATTAAGAAAAGCTGGTGGAGTTTGCCTTTTATCTTACCATAATAGTATTGAGTTCCAGCTGCAAGGTAAAGATGGACAAAACTTCCATTGTGTCTGTATGATAGATACACTATTTGTCTTGGAAGAGATTTACTTTCAAAATTAAAATCATGAAAATAATGAAATGGAAGTTGGAAGAATGACCACTCACCCCTCTTGAGTACATCTGATCCTGCCAAAAAGCCATTGTTTGTTTGTTTTTTTCCAGCAAAATTCAAAATAGCTGTGATATTTTTGAAAAACTTGTTAATGCATATCAGTTATCCTAAAAAGGTCATTTATAAAAAATCTGCAGATTTCATTTAAATACTTTTTTTGGTGGTGAGGAAACATTTTTGCACATGTTGCCGTGTTAACAGAGATGCCTGCCAGAGTTAAGAAAAGTGAGAATTTATTAATGTGATCGTAGTAGTATCATTTTTTTATTGTCTGTGCAATACCAAATTCCCATAGGAAGGGTATTAGGATAATACTTGTTCTTCTGTTTGTTTTGCAACTAGGTATTTTGATTCTAATTATAGTTTGATGGATATTGTTTTGCATAATTCTAGATAAGGTAACATATCTTTAAGACTAAGTAACAGATCTAAAATTTGGAAATCTGCTGCAATAGAATGCCTTTGTAATGTCCACATTTCAATATAAAAGCCTTTGTTTAGTGCATAAGATTTATAATCTATTAAATTGTTTTTAACTATTTGAGGCTGACCTGTAGAACACACACACCTACATAAACGTGATTCATGTTATAATAGGGTTTAACTGTGCAGACTGTAGTAATAAATAAAAGTTACAAAGCTCTTAAAATGCTTTCTCTTACAATTACTTTGCATTATGATCATTGCCTTTGTGGTAGATTGTGGCTGTAGGTTCTCAGGACAAATAAAGCAATATCTATTGTTTAATATTAAATTATTAAGCTTAAGGTGTTTGTCTACAATACTCCTATGCTAGTCACTATGATTAATGTTATGTTATTTTTTTCTTTAAAAATCTGCATTTAAGTCTATAAACCTCCTCTCTCTCTCTCAAAACAGATGATATCTTTCTTACTGAGGCATAGATATTCAGCATTAGTACTAATGAAACCATTAACTGTTACTGCTGGTCGTAGATATAATTATTTCTCCATTTCAGGAAGTTTTTTGAAGGATGATTATTAATACTATAAAATACATGGAAATTTAAAGTGACAGTTGTTACAGGTATATCATTGATGTTTTAGATAATTGCATTTAGAGTTCAAATTGGTGATGGATTGCATTGATTAAAGAGAAAGAGGTGGATATAAAAAGAACTCCTAAAAGTGAGCTATTGAATTAATCTAGAGATAATATATTGCAGGATACAAAAGGGACACAAAATAGTTAAAAAAAAATATACACCATGGCTGTTTGCTGACTTGAGATAAGATGCTTATCTTTTATAGTCTAATAGGAATCACATATCTTTTCCTAGGAGTCTTATTCTTTGTTGGGATTTGTTTGACTTCTTCTTATTTTTATTACTATTAAAGTGAGCCAGTCAACTTGAACTAATTAGTTTTTGTCAAATGAATTAAAGTTTGGTGAATGGCACTGATATGCTGTTTTCCTAATCATTTCAAATTTCTCAGAGTCAAATATACTGATGAGGTACTTGTACATATATTAGTGTAGGAAGGATTGTCCTGAAGACTGGTATAAAAAACCTTTGTCCATGAACATATTAAGCATTTGCATTCTTCATGTGTCTAGACTACGTATAGATAAGATATTGAATAGTGAAATTGCTAATGCAGAATCAGAGATACATAGTTAGTCCTGTAAAAATCTTCTGGTGAGACAGTGGTTTGTCTTGCTCTACTCAATACGTAGCCTGTCCGTTGCCAACTTAGTGGCAATAGGAAATAAATTATTCTGTCTCTAATGTTCACAGCAAAGAGGTGCAAAAAATGAAACCAGTCCCCGAATCATGCCTTTTGTCTATTATGTTCACAGGTAGATATTTGCTCTTTCATGTGGATCAAAGTCTGCTGAGGTTCTAGAGGGGATGGAATCCTCCAGCATCTTTTTGTATCAAATATTTTTTTTTGGAAAATAAAAATAATGGTTTCACTGTAACTTAAGTCAGTGTTTTAAACTGACCTTCATAGGATAGAGAAGAAAGATACCTGGTTCCCTGTTGTGTTTGCTTTTCTTTAGACAATGTTCACCCACCAGCAGTTTGTGTTAAATTGTTCTTATTTTAGTGTAGTTGAAAATGTATTGGGTAAAATAGAATCATCTTTATACATTTAATCACTAATATTAATCTACCCATGTCTCCTCTTAAACCTTATTATTCTCTGAGAAAATTCAGAAGTGCAGTCTATTGGAAGGAAAAAAAAAAGGCTTTCTTGAGATACATACAATTTTAGATTATATCTTTATACTAAGAAAAGTTGGGCCACACTTACAACCTTCTTTTCATATTTAATTGCCAACACAAATAAAAGGTATGAAAAGGACTAGAGAATGTCCAGAGACCTTTAAGTGGTTGGGGATATAAAGTGATTT
Source organism: Cervus canadensis (assembly GCF_019320065.1). Lineage (NCBI taxonomy): Eukaryota > Metazoa > Chordata > Mammalia > Artiodactyla > Cervidae > Cervus > Cervus canadensis. Next base: position 7,496,850 of record NC_057408.1, read on the forward strand.
CATAAGTAAATTGACTTTCAAAGATTAAGGATTTGTATTCAGGAAATGTGAAGACATAGAGGTGATATAATCAAAAAAACTTTGAAAGCTTTCATAAAGAGGGGAAAATGTTACCTAATCATAGGATACTAGTGTAGAAGATGTATCCTTGAAGTTTGAAATGAAAACTTTTCTAGCAAATAAGATGCTGCTTTACACAGTAAACCATGAAATGCTTAAACATGTTACTTAAGAAGCGATACAGTCTAGGTCTGTATTTTGCAAGACAGTAGCCATTGGTCATATGTGGTTTTGAGCACTTGATATGTGACTAGTTAGTAACTGAGAAGCTAATCTTTTTTCATTTTGTTTAATTTTAGTTCTTTTAAATTTAATTTAGTTTACCTTGAATCTGGCTTCCCTGGTGGCTCAGAAGGTAAAGCATCTGCCTGCAATGCAGGAAACCTGGGTTTGATCCCAGGCTTTGGAAGATCCTCTGGAGAAGGAAATGGCAACCCACTCTAGTACTCTTGCCTGGAAAATTCCATGGACGGAGGAACCTGGTAGGCTACAGTCCATGCGGTCACAAAGAGTCGGACAGAACTGAGCGACTTCACTTTCTTTCACTTTCACCTTGAATCTGATGACCTCGTTGAGGGGACCAGCATTATGAGAATCTACGCAATAGATTTGGGACTTAGAACTCACTATTCCAACTATGAAGTGTTCCACCATTTTGGTTCCTTACCTTAACCTTGTGTAGCTGCGCCTGCCGTTCCTGTGGTCCAGTTCTCCCTCCTGAACTTCTTCACGAGATGTCACTTTTTCGCTAGTGGAATTATCTCACCTCAATACCACTAACACGTTTAGCCATTACTTTCTGGCTTCCTTCCTCTTTCACCTAATCATGTGATTATATATTAACAGAAGGGTTTTTCAAAACCCTGGACCCCTACTTTTAATGTCTTGTCTAGTGATGTACTTTCTTTGCTGATTTAATGAGTTTTCAGGCCATGATAAAACATTTTTGGTTTTTAAATCGTAATGAAATATGTAATGAATACATAATAGAAATTAAGTATTCATGTTTTTGTATTAGATTTTTATTTTTAATGGTGTCATGCACTCAGAATTTATTGTTGTATTTATTAGTTTCCTACTATGTGCCAGATAAAATTATAGGCACCGTAAATTCAGTGATGAATATCACAGTCAGAAGCCCTGTCCTTTTGGAGTGTCCATTCTAGTCAAGGATACAGGTAATAAGCATGACAAATGCTACAAAAATAGTAATGCAATGGAAAAGGGTAGAGGTTGACAGTGGTTATTACCGTTTTTTGAATGAGGGGGTCAGAGATGACCTCTTTTATGTTCAGCACCTAGAGAAAAACAAAAGAGTTCTCAGGATGAGGAGGGGAAAAAAAAGGAAAACTTAAAACTCTGAAATAATATTTTGGTTCATTCAAGAAATAGCAGGAAGGCCTGTGTAGCCAGAGTGGAATTAAGAAATGAAGAGGGTAGACAGAAATGGAAAAGGAGCTAAGAATGGAAAATAGAGTGGAAAAATCCTTGTGGATCTGATAGGAATTTTCTACTGGTCTTCTAAAGATAATGAAAAGCTGTTGCTAGATTTGGCCAGTAGAGTAACCTGCTCTGACTACTGTCGCTGCCGTGGGTTGAAAGAATGTAGACAGAACAAGATGGAAACAGGAAAATCAGTTAATTGTAGTTCATCAGCTCTTGTAGTTATCCAAGGAATACCTGATGGCAGCGTGCAAAGAGTGGAGAGGCAATGGCACCCACCCCAGTGCTCTCGCCTGGAAAATCCCATGGACAGAGGGGGCTTGGTGGGCTGCAGTCCATGGGGTCACTAGGAGTCAGACACGACTGAGCGACTACACTTTCACTTTTCACTTTCATGCATTGGAGAAGGAAATGGCAACCCACTCCAGTGTTCTTGCCTGGAGAATCCCAGGGACGGCGGAGCCTGGTGGGCTGCCGTCTGTGGGGTCGCACAGAGTCGGACACGACTGACGCGACTTAGTAGCAGCAGCAGCTTGGAAAGAAAGGGATAATGGAAGGTTCATTTTTTTCCCCCTCTAGAAATGTTCATCATACCGATATCTTCTTGTGTTTGGGAATGTGGTTTCCTAGACCCTACAATGCATCTTTCTGGGTTTTCATCCTGGCTCTGTCACTTTATTAGCAGCATGATCTTGGACCTAAAACGATCTCCCTATGATTCAGTTTCCTCCTACTTCAAGTGGAGTTAATAGTAATATCTACCTCAAGGGGATGTGTGAATTCATACCTGTGTAAAGTTTTTCTGATTGTTCCTGGGGCTTATATTAAGCACCGTGCCATTATATTGTTATTTTTTATTTTCCAGTTAAACCTATGAGATGAATATTTCTCCACTGGAAAGTAGATATGATTTAAAATTATATTTTACAACTAAATTTGTTTCATGGATGAAGAACATGATCAACCATTAATGAGTCACAACTCAAGTCAGGGACTTCTGGCTCTAATCCTTCCTCCTAACTCTGCGAAGTTCTGGTTGTTGGACTATACTCAAGGTCATTCATGGGGCCCCGTGCTCCTCAGGTCCCTGTCAACTCCTCAGTTCTACAAATGTCCAGTGGAAGTCCCTTGATGTTCTTTCATTTTACTTAACAGGAAGGTGTCACAGGAGGAGGTCAGGATGGCAGAAGTTAACCTAAAGGACACATATAGTTGTTGTTTTCTTCCCCCACAATGTTTTGCCTTAAAATCTATGGTGGTTACTTGTTCCTATTGCTCTATTTCTTTCTTGGTTTCTCAGACTAACTGCTGACTTCCACGAAATAGTTCAGACTTTAAAACATTTCTTTAATCTCTTGAGTAAAATTTCCTCAGAGTAGAACTCTCTTTGCAAAAATATAGGCTTTCAATTTATCATCAGTAAATTTATGTGTGTACCCAAATATACACATATACATGTATATAAATCTGTAATTCAAAAAACACATTTTCATGTATGTCTCTGTTTATATATTTGAGGTCATATCTTGGGATTTTGTTAGATGAAGGATTGCTGCAGCCGGGCTTTTCGGTTTGAGCATTACTGATGTCTGGGGCCGTATATGCTTTCCTACAGAGTAACGTTTTGTGGATTTTAAGATGTGTCACAGCATCCCAAGCGTCTACCCACTAGACGCCTGCAGAATATACAGCTCTGTGTTGTGACAGCCACAAATTGTCTCTCGACATTGCCCTGTGTCCCCTGTGGAAGATGAAAACTGTGACCCGTTGAAAACCACTAGTTTGGAGACTTGGAAATCTGATTTGTTTTATTTTTATGCATGAGGCTATTGATTTGTTTCATTAAAATGTGAGTTGTATACCTTTTTAAAGTCTGTTGCTTCTTCTTATTAAATGAGTATGCTATCAACTCAGTATAATTTTCCATATGCCTCTCAGATTTTCATGGCATGAGAAGAGAAATACAAACGTAATTGGTTCATTATCATTCAAATGGAATGTAAGAAGAACAAAGCTAAACAAAATAAGTCATTTAATCAAAAATAGGTAGAAATGTTGAGGAGGGCATGGCAGCCCGCTCCAGAATCCTTGCCTGGAGAATCCTCATGGGCGGAGGAGCCTGGGGGGCTGGAGTCCACGGGGTGAAGAGAGGCGGACACAGCTGAGCGCCTCAGCCCAGCACGGCCGGCAGACGTGTTGCTCTGTCTCGAGTTTACACTTCACCCGGAGCCCCGTCAGTGAAGATGCCCGAACGTAAACCCCGGTCTGCGTCTCTTTATTTTCCATGTGCTAATATATTATAAAACTTTACAGCAAATGCAGAATCTATGCCAGAAAAGAGAAAAGAACGTTTCCATTTTGCAACTCACGGTATAAAAACAGGGTTACCCTGAAACCCAAACCAAACAAATACAGGGAAGGAAAAAAGAGGAAATTGAAGACTAATATTGCTCATGAAGTAACACACAAAAATATTCAGTCAGAACACTGTGATTTTTGCAGAAGGATAGATAGACAGAACAATGAAACAGGATAGAAGACCCGGAAATAAATACGTAAATTGGACACGACTGAAGCGACGTAGCGCACGGACACACACACACGCACACACACACACACACAAGTACACTCAACCAATTCTTAACAAAAAGGTGCAAAACCATTTCAACCGGCAAAATAGAGCCTTTATAACTAACGGTGCTGGAGGAGTTATGCATCCATGTAGGGGGTAAAAAGAATTTGTTGTTTGTTATTTAGTTGCTCAGTTGTGTTCAACTCTTTGCAACCCCATGGACTGTAGCCCTCTAGGCTCCTCTATTCATGGGATTTCCCAGGCAAGAATACTGGAGTGGGTAGCCATTCCCCCATTCTCCAGGGGATCTTCCCAACCCAGGGATCAAAACTTGTGCTCCTATATTGCAGGCAGATTCTTTTCTGAGTTACCAGGGAAGCCCACCTAAACTTTACATCTTATACAAAAATAAACTCAAAATAGATCATACACTTACATATAAATTATAAAACTAAAAAAAAATGTTTAAATAGAAAATCTCTAGGATCTAAAAATAGGCAAAGGATTCTTAAACACTAAAAGAATACTTTATAAAAGGGGGGAAAAAAACTGAGACATTTGATTGCTTCAAAATTTAAAGCTTTTCCTCTATTTAAGGCCCTGTGAAGAGGTTGAAAAGACAAGCTACAGAATGCGAGAAAATATTTTCAAGCTTCATCTTTTAAAAAGAGATTTGGAACATAGAAGAAGCTCAAAATTAACACAATGAAATAATCAGTTAGAGAATGGGCAAATGACATGAGCAGACTTTTCACTGAAGAGGATAGACACATGGCAAATGAAGCACACAAAAAGATGCTCAATGTCATCAGCCATTAAGGAAATGCAAGTTGAAACCACAATGTTGTATCACTGCACACCTATCAGAATGGCTCTAATAGGAAAATAGTGACAACCCCAAAAGCTGATGAGGATTTAGAGAAATTGCATTTCTTGGACATTGCTGGTGGGAATGTAAAATGTTACGGCCCCTCTGACTGTAACTTTCATATATCATACAACCCAAGAATGCACTGTTATGCATTTATCCCAGAGGAATGAAAGCTCATGTTCCAAGAAAAACCTGTACAAAAGTCATCATAGCAGGTTTATTTCTAGTAGACAAATCTTTAAACAGCCCAAGCATCATTCAACAGATGACCCCTAAATCCAGTTACCAGTTAATTAAGATATTCCTAGAAATGAATATTATACTATCATATACTGAGTACCCAATATGTGCCAATATGTGCTCATTAGCTCAAATTTATCCCCCTCCTTTTTTTTAAATTAAATGTTTTTTTGGTGTATAACATATAGACAAAAAAGTACATGTATCATAAACAAAGAGCTTGATGAAGTTTCAAAAGGAACACACTGGTAGTCCAGTGGTTAAAAGTCTGTGCTTCTAATGAAGGGGTATAGGTTTGATTCCTGGTCAGGGAACTAAGATCCCAAAATATTAAAATAATAATAAAGTAAAGCATATCGCACTGATATTCAGTTCAGTTCAGTCACTCAGTCGTGTCCGACTCTTTGCTACCCCATGAATCGCAGCACGCCAGGAAAATATAAATATTAAAAGAAGGACGCACTGATGTAACCAGCCCCCAAATCAAAAGATGTAGAATGTTACTGGCACGTGTAGGACCTCACTGTGTCTCCTTTCCTAACTTCATTCCATGGAGAACCACTTTCTTGACTTATGACATGAATTACCTGTCTACGTGGGGGCTTGATACCAGTGGAATTCTATAGCATATACTCTTTCGTGTCCACTTCACCCATGCTGCTGACTGTGGTTGTCATTCATTCATTCTCATTGCTGCAGAGTATTCTTTTTAATTACTCTAACACAATGTATGCTTCATCCAGCCCAGAAATGCTGGGCTGGATGAAGCAGAAGCTAGAATCAAGATTGCCAGGAGAAATATCAGTAAACTCAGATATGCAGATGACACCACCCTTATGGCAGAAAGTGAAGAAGAACTAAAGAGCCTCTTGATGAAAGTGAAAGAGGAGAGTGAAAAAATTGAGTTAAAGCTCAACATTCAGAAAACTAGGATCATGACATCCGGTCCCATCACTTCATGGCAAATAGATGGGGAAACAGTGGCTGACTTTATATTTTGGGCTTCGCTGCAGATGGTAACTGCCACCTTGAAAGTAAAAGATGCTTCTTACTCTTTGGAAGGAAAGTTATGACCAACCTAGACAGCATATTAAAAAGCAGAGACATTACTTTGCCAACAAAGGTCCATCTAGTCAAAGCTATGGTTTTTCCAGTGATCATGTATGGATGTGACAGTTGGACTATAAAGGAAACGGAGCAGTGAAGAATTGATGCTTTTAAACTGTGGTGTTGGAGAATACTCTTGAGAGTCGCTTGGACTGCAAGGAGATCCAACCAGTCCATCCTAAAGAGATCAGTCTGAGTGTTCATTGGAAGGACTGACGCTGAAGCTGAAACTCCAATTCTTTGGCCACCTCATGCCAAGAGCTGACTCATTTGACAAGACCCTGATGCTGGGAAAGATTGAGGGCAGGAGGGGATGACAGAGGATGAGATGGTTGGATGGCATCACCGACTGAATGGACATGGGTTTGAGTGGACTCTGGGAGTTGTTGATGGACAGGGAGGCCTGGCATGCTGCAGTCCATGGGGTCACAAAGAGTCGGACACGACTGAGTGACTGAACTGAACTGAACCACAATGTATTGTTGATGAACCATTTTTTCCTTCACTTGTTGGTTTTCATGAGTCGTGAGACTGTGGACACTCTTGTATTCCCCGCCTTCTGTTCTTGTTCCAGACTGTGATGTTGCTTTTCCTCCAGGTATGATGCTCATTGCCCTAATACATTCTTGGTTCTTCAGAAAAAGGAAAAAAAATGGTCCTAGAAATAGAAAGCTATCTGTACAGCAATACAAATAACGATTGACCATCTTCAGGGTTTGTGTCCATGGGCTAGGAGTACGGGAGCCTGAGAGAGCTTGGGGCAGAGTGTCCACCCCCTGAGCCTGTGGTATCACAGATCAGAGCATTGCCCTGTCCTGGGAGTGGACAGGGCCTGCTTCCCAGGTAAAAGATGGAACCCAGAGTCTGAACCGAGAGAGCTATCTTATAAGGAAGGGTAGTGCTTTCCAGGCGAGAGAAATGTGGTTTCGGCATGGAATGGAAATATCAGCAACTTGGGTTAAGCAGCTTTGTGGAGGAGAAATAATCCGTTACTCCTGGTTCAGTTTGCTTTTAGATTCTCCATTTGAAAGGAGGGGAGACATGAGAATCCCACCGGAATCCTCCTGCCTTAGTGTATCTTAAGAAACAAAACTAAATTGCACTAGTCTCAGAAAAAGGTGTGAATATAGGAGGAGTAACTGGATATAGGTGAACAGGGCACACAGCATGAGAAATATGTGTGTGTGTTTCTCCTTGGATGAATTTATATATATGTTCTCTCTCTCTCTTTTTTTTTTTTTTTTTCTTTTGCTCTTGTGTGTCTGTGCACGCCTGCAAAATGTACAGTTCTGGCAATTATTAAAAACATTCCTTACTCATAAACTGAAAATGTTTGACAACAGAGCTAAGAGAGAGAAAAACAGCTGTCAGATCCCTACAGTGTATTTCTCTTGTAGCTGCTTTCAAGAAAATATCTGCCTGCCCCTGCCCAGTAGCTCCTAGTTCCTTCCTGCCTTGCCTTCTCTCAAGCAGATTAATCACCTGTCTCAGCATTTGAGGTACTGATTAGGTTGTGACCCTGAAGGAAGGCCAGGGAATTCTAACCTTGCCCCCTGAGTCAAAACAGTTCAGTTGGTGGATGGAAACCCGTTTTGCTAATTATGTTTTTTTGGTAACAGATGAAAATATGTGGAAAGGTTTCCTCCATGGATGATTAGACCTTTCTGAATGACAAGTTTCCTATTTATGAGCTCCACATGCCTTTGAAAAATGCACTTGTGTGGGAGAGCGCAAGAGTGTTTTTGCCAGATTTGGGAGCCGACCTTGTGTTGTTAGCCAGTGACTTTCTGAAACTCAGGCTGTAGTTTGCCCAGGTTTCTGCTGCTTGAGCCTGGGTTTTGCTCTTGAAGTGAGGCCTTGCATGCCCTAAGGGACAAGCTTCTTTGTTAAATGTGAACTCCAGTGTCGTGAGCATATTTTTATTTGTATTAATTTGTCAAAAAGACATTGATGGCAGGAGTCAGAGCTCCAGGGATTGGATGCTTATGTGCAGATTTTGCTGATACAGGAGAATAACAGATACTGTATCTTAAAAGACACATTCAATAGCTTAATCATTTCCACTAAGCTTTACTGCTAGGATGTCTGAGTCAGTTGTTAGTGAGACTGAGGGCTTGGAATGGGGTGGGGGGCAGGGGAGGAACAGACAAAGCAAAGTCGTAAGAAAAAGGGAGAGTGGGGTTCGGTTATATCTCCTTCTTTGTGATGACTCTTTTGGCTTTACTTCAGGTTCATTGCAAGTTTATCGAGAGGAGCCCTGGTGGGTTCCACCTTGGCTGTGATCAAGCCTGACTGAATAATGTAGAACTGAGGCTGGAGGTAACGGGAGGGCTGACATCTGGCTAATTGCCATTCCAGTTGGGGTTGCCTGATGATTGAGTGGAAATTGCTTGAATATGAAGAACTTTCAGTGAACCGTGATGGACAGAAGTGTCTGAACAAAGAGATGACAGGAGAGCTGGATGGGAGGATGGGAAGGAAAACCCCTTTTCACCTTTTCCTCTGGTTACATGTTTATCAGTCGTAAAGGTTACTGATTGAGTGTTAAGGGGTTCAAAAGGAAAACAGAATCATCGCAGAGGCAGAAGAGTTGGCCAGGCTGGGAGGAGCTGTGTTAAATTGTCTTAGCTCTGACTTCATCCAAAGCCTACCTAAGCACTGGTCATCTTGGGGGTCCTTCCCAGGCGAGTGCCCCCAAGCTGGTCAGGTTCCAGGCCTTTCAAAGCATAACCCCACCCCATGCCACCTTCCACAGTTATAGCTCTGTGACCTCCTAAAGCACCAAGGCCTGAAAGGTGATTTCTGAATCATCAAGAGGTTTTCCAGGACTGGTCACTTCAGGGACCCGCCTACTCTACCCTTCAACATGTGTGGTGGGCTATTATAGCCAATAAATCTATGTACATTTACTTCAAAAACATTTCCTCCTCATCCTAGCCTATTCTGCCAGCAGAAACTTCTCAAGTAACACACGAGCATTTCATTGTGGCTGTATGGAAACCAGAGGAAGTGACTAAATGGAGTAATACTTACAGTAGGGTTTGCTGGAGATTTCTGAGTTGGTGGCTAATGCCCCTGGAGAAGAAAGGTGTGGGTTGGCCAGACTTTATGAAACCCTCACATCTCCCCTGATGTGGGGAGGTAGCTTGCTGGCCAATCCAGTTCCTTTTATGCATGATTTTGCTCCTGTTATCATTGTGGTCTTACAGGTTTGGTTCAAAATACTTTTTATCCTGATTCTATGATTTTTTTTTTGGGGGGGGACTATAGGCAGTGATTTCTTTCACTTAGAATTTCCTAGTAAATTTTAGGGTTAGGCAATCAAAATACTTTTTCATTTTATAATATCCTTGTTAAAGTGTCTTACAATGTTTTGTTTTTTTACTTTAGTTCATATTGTTCTCATGTATAAGACTTACATTGCTGTGGTTGAAATCTGTGAACAAACTATTTAGCCTTAAATGCAGTTTTTAAAATGTCTGTTGTTTTATCTTACAAGTGAATTTCTGGTTCTGTTTGTCTATCCACCCAAAGGGGACTGTTTAAGGAAAAAATACTGTATTTTATCTCTTTCAATTGCTAGTATATTTCAGACCAAGAGTTCTTTTGAGGTACTTGGTTTTGTCTAGAGGACAGTCTCCTTGTTATGTTCCTTACTTTGCATGTGTACATTCAGACTGTGAGGCTCAAGTTTGGTATAAAATTTAAAAGTATACTTGATTTATAAGTATTTTTCTTTGAGACTTAAAATATACACAAAATGTACATTTTGTGGTCAATATATATTCATAAAATAAACTGTGTTTTAGCTTGGAGAAGGAAGGTATACTGGATTCTGGGTTAATTTTAAGGAAGTGACCATGATTTTAAAACTAAACTCTAGGGAAGTTACCGTGATTTCAAAACTGGAAAAGGTGAATGGTTTGCCCCATGGATTGTTTATTAATAAACCACAGTTTTATATGTTAGGTAGAGATGACATAAAACTTCACACAGGTTAGTACTGAGCTCCAGTTTCTCATCCTTATATTGCTTTCCCAGGGGCAGCAAATTGCAGAATTGAGGTGGTCCTCAATAAATATTTGTTAGAGGAATTAATGAATAAATGAATAATTTAAGCAAAAGCTATCTGTCAAGCCTAAAAAAGACATTCCTGTCCTCAATCTTATTTAGTACATACTCTCAGCAAGCTTACTTTGTAAGGAGCAGTAAAGTACAAATTTCCAAATTTTTAAAGAGCTGATAGCTTTGTTGGGAAACTAAGAAAACTATGATGAAATGGCTGAAGAATTATAAAGCAATACTCAAGACTACGATACAGTGTTGAGTTTCCGAGGGATAACTACATGGTCAAGAGAAAATTACCTAGCAATATGCAGATGGCGGTATCAGCATTTGCATAGTCCTACTGTTTCTACAGGGCTTCCCCGGTGGCTCAGTGGTAAATAATCTGCCTGCAATACAGGAGACAGGGGTTTGATCCCTAGGTGGGGAAGATCCCCTGGAGAAGGGCATGGCAACCCACTTCAATATTCTTGCCTAGAGAATTCCATGGATAGAGGAGTCTCGTGGGCTACAGTCCATAGGGTTGCAAGAGTCAGACACAGCTGAAATGACTGAGTATGCACTATTCTACAACATTATTTTTATTTTGTTCATAAATGTTCACAGGTCTTTGCCTAGGTGTAGATGCCATGGTTGTGATGGAAATGCCAACTTTAAACAGTATAGTAAAGAGATATCTCCTGAGCTCTCTAATTTCCTAGGTGCAATGCCTATGTGTTGCCCAAGGATTGTACCCAATTCCCTGGTAAAGCACCCACCTAAATCTGACCACAGTCTCTTCAAAAGCCCTCTCTTTTACTTTCTACCAGTCGAGATTGCCAAATAAAATACAAGATGCTCAGCTAAATTTGGATAAATAATTTTAATATCAGGAAATACTACAGTATAATATTTGGGATACACATGATAAATAATTTGTAATTTGTCTGAAATTTGAATTTGACTGGTCACCTCAAATTTGTATTGATTAAATCTGGAAATCATACACCACGTCCATCTCAGTTGCCACTTTATCATTGTGTGTAATTTCACTCACCTTTTAGAAGACAGGAGTATAATTGGAAAAAAAAATAATTGCTATACTCAGGTATAAATGTCTGGTAGCTAGATTGATGGTCATTAAATTAAGTATATTCATTAAAAGAGGAATTTGTTTTTCCAGAGGATCAGTCTTCTGAAGGTAAATTTTTATAGAGATATTTTATAGTGTTCCACCTCAAGAGAGTATTAGTACCTTCTTCTCCTAAGTAAATAGCCAAGATGAAGTAGTTAAGTTGATATTGCTTGTTGAATCCCATATGCGAAAGTATTAGTAGTATTCCCACAACCACGAGGGTGAATTACTTGGCCATTTTGTATCATAATTTCTTTATTTGTAAATTGAAGATTATAGCAGGACCTATATCAGAGGTTTGATATGAGGATTGAATAAGCTAATGTATTTCACTACTGAAAGTAGGACCTGGCCCACCATAAGCATGTGTTAGCCATGGCCACCAACTGTTTATTCTGGTGACAGTGGTGCAGACTGATCATTTGTTCTCTCTTATTTACTTTGGGTTTTCAGAGATGTAGAGTAAGAACACTGGATTAAGAGTAAGACGTAATGGATTTTAGTCCCAGATCCCCTACTGGTTTTTAGGTGACCTTGAGTAAACCTCAGTTTCTCATTTACCAATTCTGCATGGTTAAACCTCAACTTTATAATATATACATGAGAAACATCTGAGTAACTTGGAGGAGGGTGTAGATTTCTAGTCTTCTCATCTGATGTCTTGATTCTGGAAGTCTGGGAACAGACTAGGAAGAAGATGATTTTTTAATAAGCTCACAAGTGAATCAGATGCAGGTGGTCCATGGACAATATGGACTAGATGACCTCTCAATTCCTTCCCATTAAGTAGCTAAATGTAGTCAACTGTGTTTCACGGTAATTAATAATATCGTTTACCTAGATTCAGCATGTCTTATACATGTCCTACAAAATGCACAAAAACTCTTTTCAAAAGCTGTATTAACTCTGAATTGTGAATGCCTCTGGTTACTTGCTTATTGAGCAACTTAATCTAGAAAGGTTCTTTCATGAATTTTCATCAATTTTTTAACAAAGCTCTGTTGCAAATGGTGAATTATGCATCAGCATATGTTCATGCTAATTTATATACTGGTGACAGATTTTTGGCATGGGATCAATAATCAACAATTATATTTTTTAAAGTTTATTAATAACATCAAGGAATTTTAATTATCATTTAGATAGCAGTATATCATTTGAACTCAATAGAGAGTAAATTTTGCAGTTATCAAATATCTGCACACTTGTTCAAGGAGCAGTAAATGAATCTGAAACTAACAAGATAAATATCTCCTGCTCTTTTCAATTAATAGTTTTTACAGCCTTGGTGGATTGTCTTATGTCAATGTCTTGTCATCAGATGGAAATGCAGGGTATTATTATGCCAACTTTCAATAATATCCAGACAATTATGGTCCGCCCTAGTTGTCATGAAATAAGGCAAAAAATACATTTTGACTAGGTCTTTTCTAATACAATTTTTACTTTATTTCTTTCTGCACATTCTTCAAAGTTAAAAATTCCTATAAAGAAGTAAAAATAATCCTGTAAGTTTTATTAGTAAGTTTCTATCTCTCCAGTATACTTTTATTTAAACATACTGGTTTTTAAATAAACCTTGTTTTGGGAAGTCTTGGTATAGACAAATTCTAATTTCTAATGAGACAAGCAAATTAAAGGATGGTAATTAATATAACTCAAAGATTTTTGTGTATTGGTGGTGGTTTAGTCGCTAAGTCGTGTCTGCCTTTTGCAATCCCATGGACTGTAGCCCATCATGCTTCTCTGTCTATGGAATTCTCTAGGTAAGAATCCTGGAGCAGGTTGCCATTTCTTTCTCCAGGGGATCTTCCTGACCCAGGAATCAAACCCGGGTCTTCTGCATTGCAGGCAGATTCTTTATCAACTGAGCCATTTTTGTGCATTAAACTTTTTTAAAAAAATCTACAATTAAAAAAAAAAAGTCAATCCCTGGAAGAAGCCCCTTTCCTATTATACTTAAATGTGATTTGTCTCAAATAATTGTATGCCCAGATTTGGAAGGGGATTGTTATGTAATTGGAGGTCACACTTTTTTATACACAGCAAGAATTTTATCACTCACCGTTACTATTTGTAGAGAGACATCAGCTCCCACATCTGACAATTATATTCCAGATATGGTTGAAGAAAATAAAATTAGTAAGACTGAATCAATTATATGCCCACTTTATTCCTTTGGTGACAATCAGCAGAACCAAAGAAAGTTCATGAGCTTTGATGATGCCTAATTTACTTCCATATTAACATATTTGCATATACCCTTTGCTGGGGGTACGTAAGTAGAAAAGAAAAGAGCATATTTTAAAATTAGATTTTTAATACCAGATAACACATTCTGGGCTTCCCTGGTGGCTCAGACGTAAGGAATCTGCCTGCCATGTGGGAGACCTGGGTTTGATCCCTGTTTGGGAACATCCCCTGAAGGAGGGCATGGCAACCCACTCCAGTATTCTTGCCTAAAGAATCCCCATGGACTGAAGAGCCTGGCGGGCTACAGTCCACGGGGTCAGAGTCAGACACGACTGAGCGACCAAGCACAGCGCAGCACAGGGGTGCGGACGTGGGAGAGAAAGGAGCACATTTTAAAACTAGATTGTTAATACCAGATCGCACATTCTGGTAGAAGACTGAGGCAGCTTATTCCTGTGGTCATGATAGGGGTTTGAGATTTTTCTGATCATGATGTTGTTATTTAGACACTAAGTCTTAGTGTCCGACTCTTTTGTGACCTCATGGACCATAGCCGCCAGCCTCCTTTGTCAATGGGATTTGCCAGGCCGGAATACTGGAGTGGGTTGCTATTTCTTTCTCTAGGGGATCTTCTCAATCTGGATATTGAAACCACATCTCCTGCACTGGCAGGTGGATTCTTTACAGCTAGTCACCTGGGAAGCCCTTTTTGGTCACAGAAGGGACCTAATTTTGGATAGTTAAGAAAGTGAGTGAGTGAGTGAGTGAGTGAAAGTCGCTTGCTTGTGTCCGACTCTGCGACCCCATGGACTACACTGTCCATGGAATTCTCCAGGCCGGAGTACTGGAGTGGTAGCCTTTCCCTTCTCCAGGGCATCTTCCCAACCCAGCGATCGAATCCAGGTCTCCCACACTGCAGGCAGATTCTATACCAGATGAGCCACAAGGGAACTGATTTTAAATCTTGGTTCTTCCAGTTTTTAGATTTGTCAAATTATTTGATTTCTCTGAGCCTTTACTTAGCATATTTGAAATAAAGATTGCAATGCTGTCTTTACTAGGTTGTTATAAGAATAAAATTAAATTATCTTTATAAATGCTTGAAACAATATCTGGCATTTAGGAGGTAATCGATCAAGATTAATATGTATTTCCTTCTACTCTGATGTAATAAAGATGCCCCTGCTGTACTGATTTGAGACCAAAGCTTTCTGTCTTTCCTGTCTACCCACGTGGACATTTAGTCGGTTTGATATCATTCCCCATCTGTTGGTAGCTTGCTTTGAATTGTTTGGTAAATGTATATGATCATTCAGACTAGCCTGGCAGAAACTGGAGTCTCTTCCAAATGTATCTTCTACCCTTTGCATGGTCTCTTTTTCCACTTCTATCCTTTTACAACATTCTGTTGCAGTAGTTGGCAGATGATGGTCTATTGGCCAAATCTAGCCTCTCACTTGTTTTTGTAAATAAAGTTTCGTTGAGACACAGCCATGCCCGTTCATTTACATAGTGTCTTTGACTGCTTTTGCACTTTTTAAAGAGTAGAGTATTTGTGATACTTCATGGCTCACAAAGCCTAAATCACTTAGAATTTTTCCATGTTAAAAAACATGTGTAGACCTTTGGTCTGTTGCCTAATAAAAGAGAGCTAGATTTTTTAAAAAAAAATAGCTAATTAGGAATTAAATGCTTGTTGATAAATAGATGTGGAATGAATGAAAATAGAAATAAGTTGATAATTATCATAGACAGATTTCTTAACTCTGCTACTCAGAATGGGGATAATGAGGACAGAGAAACAGTATCATTATCATTAAGGAGAAATAAAAGAGAAAGATAGAGGTCACAGGAGATGCCTTCTGCCATTAACTGCTGTTGGGCCTTACTTGAATTATGCTGTCTCTGTGAATCTCAGTTTTCTTACATGTGAAATTAAAATGTTATTTTCTGTTCAACCTAACATCCTAAGAACATGTTGCATGAACTTAAATGGTATAAATTTTACTTTGTTTATGTAATAGTGATCTCAATGAACACACTCTATCTCAAGACAGAATTCAGGATGTATTCATTCTTCTTTTTAAAGATTTTAGGCGAAGTGATGTCCTTAGGGGAGAACCAGGCATGAGTTAAGTAAGGATGTAGGAGAGGTCATTAGAAAGCATTGGAGGACGTAGCAGAGCTTGTTTGACATGAAACGGTTTCTGGGGCCTGGTGGAGAGAAAGAAGGAAAAGTGAAGGTCAGGGAAGAGAACAGAGAGCTTGAAGAGAGTGGAGCTAAGAGGAGAAACTGATGGCCAGTGAACTTGCACTGGGGATCTTAGGTATGATGAATCTAGGGGGGCCAGTGTTTCCAGGACAGGGGGTGGTAGCGCCCCCTGGTGTGTGGGAGACCCGATACTGCATGTGGCTTCAGGGTAGAGAACCTAATGGTTGCTCAACCACATTTCAGACCACACCGATCTTCAGGAGGCCCCTAGGTCCAGTGAAATGGGTGCTGACCTAGAATTTAGAAGACCTGGGTTTGGGGTCAGACTCTTTGATCCTGTGTCACTATGTGCCAGCCTCAGTGAACTCATTTGTAAATTTTAAATTTGTTTCCTAAACTTCCCAGGACAATTCAACGAGTTTCATGAAGTAGTGTGCCTTAGTGTGTTTTAAAAGCTGTTCAGATATAAATGAATATTATGATTTTATTGAGTATGACATCTTGAATAACCACAAAAGAGCATGGACTTCTAGTGTATTTCCAGAGGAGTTCATAGATTGATGCCTATACATGCGTACATGCACTCTCTCTGCCTCTCTCACACACTCATAAAAACACACACGTGCACTTACTTCATAGGTTTCCCTTTTTAGGTAGTATAGAAATAGAGACACAATAAAATTCCCTTTGTGTGTTAGTCTCATAGGCATTGTTTTCTAATCATTAAGTTACAGATCTCTCTGGAAATCTGTGATGTTTAACTATCCGAAGTCATACATCAATATCTTCTCTACCCAGAGGAAAAGAAAGCTATTTCTAAAACAGAACCCTTTTTAATTATTGCTGAACATGTATAATCTCCTTCTGATATTTCTGTGATCTAGGGCTTTTACTGGGTTCTCTCTACCTGGATTAATGAAGTACTGTTTTACACATGGAGAAGGAAATAGCAACCCACTTCAGTATTCTTGCTTGGGAAATCCCTTGAACAGAGGAACCTGGTGGGCTACAGTCCATGGGGTTACAAAAGAGTCAGACACGGCTTAGCAACTCAACAAGTGTTACACAGGCTTCTGTTCTCCCTTTGATGAAGGGAACAATCACCAAGAGGTGATTTCATGTTTGGATAGTGGTGTTGGTGGCTGGTGGTTTAGTCACTAAGTTGTATCTGACTCTTTGCGACCCCATGGACTATAGCCCGCCAGGCTCCTCTGTCCATGGAATTCTCCAGGCAAGAATACTGGAGTGGGTTGCCATTTCCTTCTCCAGGGGATCTTCCCAACCCAGGAATCAAACCTGGGTCTCCTGCATTGCAGGCAGATTCTTTACCAACTGAGCTATGAGGGAAGCTATTTGGAGGGTAGAATACTAGTTTCAGAGCAACTTATTCCTTTTTTTGACTCTACAGTAATTGATATCTGCATGCTACATGCAATCTGCTGGGGAATATGATGAGAAGAAAACAGGGTCATTCTTTAAATAAAGGAATTTTCTGTAGGAATACACAAAATTTTGTTATAATAAATGTGTAAGTTAGTGATTCCACTGATGAACGGTTAGTTGGAAATGTTTTATTAGTCATGACTTATGGATGACAAGTTTGAATAACTATTAAGCTTAATTGCACTTAAATGATGAATTTTTCCCCCAATTGTTTATCTTCAGGGCAAGGATGAAAGTGAATATGTTAGAAAATTTCAGAGTACAGTATTTGCTAAATGAGCTTATTAATGTTTACATATGTAACAATTTAGGGCATTAATTCATATGTGTTAGAAGGGGTGAACCATTTCATCTTAGTCTGCAGAAAATCCCACTCAACCCATTGCCATTTTACTTTTGGATAAAAACAATACACAGCTGTTCAGTTTCAACCATGAGTTCAGGTTTTTGTAAGTCAGTTTTGTTCTAGTTGTGACTGATAAAATATTTTCAAGAAAATGAAATTACTATACCTGTTTGACTTGTGGTGGGGCACTAGGTCAAGAGCATCCAGGCTCTTCCAGTTCTGGGAAGGGAGGGCAACATGTCTGATTCCCAGGATCTCTGTCTTATTTCCACAGAATGATTTTCTGGGAAGCCCATGTTAGTTACATTTGAAAAAAAAAAAGACAGAAAAAAATAAAGTTTAGTTGCTCAGTCCTGTCTCTTTGCTACCCCATGGACTGTAGCCCACCAGGCTCCTTGGTCCATGGGATTTCCCAGACTAGTGGAGTGGGTTGCCATTTTTTTCTCCAGAATGTATTCCTGAACCAGGAATTGAACCTGCATCTCCTTCACTGGGAGATGGAGTCTTTTACCACTGACCCACCAGGGAAGCCTCTCTATCTCTCTTTCTTTATGTATATTTGAAACACCAGATAGTTTTCTGTTGTTAGAAACTGAGATTCACTCTGGTATCCTAAGAAACTGGAGATGTTTTACAAAGATATGAATGAAAATAAGGAAGTCAGAAATGGTGATGATGTATCTTGGTTTTATGGAGAATCTAGAAAAATCTGCACCACCTGGTTTCAAGAAAGAACACGTACAGTGGGCCAGGTGCTTGCCAGTGTCTGTGTCCATTCAAGCTGCTATAACAAATTATCTTAGACCTCTGGGTTTAACAGGAGAAATTTATTTCTCAGTTTTGGAGGCTGGAAGTCTGAGACCAGGATGCCATCACAGTTCTGTTCTGGTGAGAACCCTCTTCTGGATTGCAGATGACTGACTTCTCCTTGTGTCCTCACATGGTACAAAGAGGGAAAGAAACTCTCTCCTGTCTTTTTCATATAAGGGCACTAATCCATTTAATGAGGGTCACACCCTCATAGCAGAACTACCTCCCAAAGTCCCCAGCTCCTAATACATCACATTTGGGGTTGGGATTTCAACACAGAATTTGGTGGGGGGGGGGGGGCTTCCCAGGTGGATCAGTGGTAAATAATCTGCCTACAATGTAGAAGACCTGGGTTCAATCCGTAGGTTGGGAAGATCCCCTGGAGGAGGAAATGGCAACGCACTCCAGTATTCTTGCCTGGGAAATCCCATGGACAGAGGAACCTTGGCAGGCTACATTCCATGGGGTCACAAAGAGTCAGACATGACTTAGTAAACAAGAACACTCTCATAGCAGAATTCCCTCTCAAAGGCCCCAACTCCTAATACCACATTTGGGGCTTGGATTTCGAAACAGAATTTGTGGGGGGACATTAACATTCAGTTTCAAAGAGACCAGAGCCTGGCTCAGGAACTGGAAATCAGTAACCAGACATGGAACCTTTTCGTGGTCCATCAGTTCTAGTGACCTGTTTATCACATTGCTTCTCAAGACTCAGGGTCTGCTGATCCCCACTGCAGGGTTTCAGTCTTAAAGACATCCCATAATGCTCCACACCTTTGCTCCTCCGCTCATGCTGGAGTTAACTTTTTTCTCTGAGCTTTGTCCACTTGTGGTTTTTGCTTACTCATAGCTTCTGGCACACCTCATTCTCCTTATTGTGTTAAATCAATTGGTAGTTCAACTTCCTGTTTCTGCAAACATTTTCTGAGACAAAAAATAAGACTGGTGTAGTTGGTCACCAACATTCCATTTAGGGCAACTTTTCACCAGTAGGCTGCTGGTCAGCATAGAGATGGATCCCATGCCTATATTAATCAATCAGTCATTGCCAAGTTGATACGAATGATAAACTCTGCCCACTCAACGCCATTCTGTACAGAAGCAGCTGAGGGCATTCTGAGGCTCAGCCTTTCACCACAGTGGCTTTTCTCAATTGACTGTGACAATAAAAAATGTGCCAGTATTCCAGTGCTCAGCTTTGTGCCTGGTTTTCCAACAGAATAAAACATTTATTTTCCTAAATTGTACTATTACCCATACCCATATACCCATATATCACTCAGTCGTGTCCGACTCTTTACCACCCCGTGGACTGTAGCCCACCAGGCTCCTCTATCCATGGGATTCTCCAGGCAAGAATACTGGAGTGGGTTGCCATTTCCTCCTCTAGGGGATCTTCCCGACCCAGGATCGAACTCAGGTCTCCTGCGTTGCAGGCAGATGCTTTAACTTCTGAGCCACCAGGAAAGCCTAAATTGTACTATCAGTAGTAGCAAATAGTTAAGTATCCACAGAAAATAATGTAGAGAATTGGGACTGGTCCTCTCAGCTCTGGGGAAAAAGCAATTACATTCTTATTATTGCTGGAATTTAAAAAAAAATCTATTTACAACAGTGCCATATTGCTATTGACTCAAGTTCCTCCAGATTTCTTTAAAGTCCACTTGGTATCACCTGTTCCTCAGAGTTTCTGACTCTCATCTGTTAAACTCACTCATGCCAATGACTTGCAGATGTAAGAATTATTTCTTATCATATACATTCTGCCTCGAAGAAGAGGCATCCACCTCTAGCATCCTCCTTATCTACCAAAGTCACCTTGTGGATACAACGATGATACTATCGGCTCCAGGCTGACTTCTTGTGCTGTGATTCAGAGAAAGGAACACATCTACCTCTTAACTCGTTTACATTTCTGGAAAAATACCATGGTTAATCCTCCTCTCCAATCAAATGGAAAATTTCAGTAAATTTATGTAACAAAGCAATCTCTACTAGAAAGCTATAGTTAGATAAAAACTTTGAATGCAACTAAAACTCACTAAAACAGTTTAGTGAAATAAGAATATGTATGGTGTTGTAGTATATATTATATACTAGAATGTAAAAATAACATATTTTAAAACAGCCTATCTACAAACATCTTCATGTACATTGTTAAATTTCATCCTTGCATCAACTCTGTTAAGTGGACAGGAGAAGGATCTTTGTCTTTGAAGACAGAGATATTTTATACACACACACACACACACACACACACACCATATACACTAGTGACATATTTTGGATGTGGACTTGCATGTGGCCACGAGTAGTTAAAGTGATTTGTTCAAGTTCACCAGCAAGAAAATCAGTAAGGTGGAGTGAAAGAATATAAGTATTTGAGTGAGTCTGTTTCTGGGTTTACATCCTAGTTCTACTAGATTCTAGGTCATTTATTTAAAAATGAAAATTTTTAGTCACATTTTAAAGTCAGTTTCAGTTTTGTCAAATGCAAATGAGGATTGTTGCAGAGTTGTTATGAAAACAGAGTGAGATAATGCATATAAAACATTTGCTGAATGGCATTGAAGAAGTGGCCAATAGGTAGAGCTAGGATTATGGTCAGTGGTCTTTCTACTCCATCATTCTTCAAGGATTAAGGATATCATTTTCCAAGAGAAAAGGGATGAACTTACAAAATTTGGAAGAGGTACATCTTGACTGTCTTTGTCCCAAACCCTGTGCTGAGTATCTAAAAGCGTTGGTCCTAGAAGAATCCTCAGTCATGCAGGATGCCGTGGTCCCTTGCTTTCCCAGTGGATGCAGAATACTGAGAGGAGAAGTCCTCACACTCGTGCTTAGACGTGGAACACATAAACAGTAAAAACCCAGGGCTGCTCACTACACGGATACAGAAAGCATTCATCTCCAGAAGAGAGAGAAGCTACTAGAAATCCCTAAAAAACAGTTTTAAAAAATGCTGGAGTTCTTTTCTACAACACTTGCCCCTCCCTGCTGAAAATCAGTCATCTCTAGCTTGAATTTAACAAAAAAAAAAAAAATAAGATAGTTAAACTGATTTAAATATATTTTAAAATAAGGCAATATATTCATTACATTTGGTTTGGATGTGGCATTTAAAAATATCAAACTTATTTCCCTAGAGAGGTGTTTAATCTTTCATACTACCTTCCATCCTAGAAATAGACAATTGAAATATGTTTCTCTCTCTGATCTATAGCCTGTGAAGCCCTGATGTTTAATGAGTAGCCCCCCCCCCTTTTTTTTGCATGAAGTCTTCTTGGCTTGTGAAAGCTACTCAGCATTCCTATCTTAGAATATTTCAACCACCTCGCTTGACACCCATACTTCTACCTCCCTTTGGTAATTCGTCCTGCTTTACTGTTATCTCTTGTCATCTCCTCTGAATACCTTGGCTCAGCAGTAAAGAATCAGCCTGCCAATGCAGGAGACAGGGTGCAGTCCCTGAGATGGGAATATCCCCTACAGAAGGAAATGGCAGCCCACTCTGGTATTCCTGCCTGAAAAATCCCATGGACAGAGGAGCCTAGTGGGCTGCAGACTCTGGGGTCGCAAAAGAGTCAGACACGATGAAGCCACTCAACAACAGCAAACCTCCTAAGGTGCTCTGAAACAACCCAGCGTGATCCATGTTTTATGCTCGATCTTAAAAAAAAAAAAAAAGGGATAAAGAAAGTCAGAAATTGAATGCCCCAGAGCACTCCACCACCTTGGGCCACTCTCACTTTTCTGTGATTCAGCCTCATTTCCATCACTACCTCCTCCCTTCCACCTTCCACACTGCAAAGGTACAGATTGTCCTGAGGTCTCTCAGACAGAGACGCAGTTGCTCTTATAGCTCTCCACAAACCTGCAGATAGAGCTGAGTGGCCTCTGTGCTAATGCACATTTGGGGGAGAATATGTGCAGAAACTGATTTGAATTCAACAGCGATTCCTAGCCTCTGCGCTTCCCTGGGGCTCAGCTCGTAAAGAATCCGCCTGCAATGAGGGAGACATGAGTTCAATCCCTGGGTTGGGAAAATCCCCTGGAGAAGGGAAAGGCTACCCACTCCAGTATTCTGGCCTGGGGAATTGCATGGACCGTATAGTCCATGGGGTTGCAGAGAGTCAGACACAGGCTGAGCAACTTTCACTTTCCCCAGCCTCTAGATCAGGGGTCCCCAACTCCCCAGGGCCTGGGCCACACAGCAGGAGGTGAGCAGCAGGTGAGCCAGCCAAGCTTCATCAGTATTTGTAGGCACTCCCCATTGCTGGCGTTGCCACCTGAGCGCTGCCTCCTCAGATCAGCAGGGGCTTACGGCAATGGCACCCCACTCCAGTACTCTTGCCTGGAGAATCCCATGGACGGAGGAGCCTGGTAGGCTGCAGTCCATGGGGTCGCGAAGAGTCGGACACGACTGAGTGACTTCACTTTCACTTTTCACTTTTATGCATTGGAGAAGAAAATGGCAACCCACTCCAGTGTTCTTGCCTGGAGAATCCCAGGGATGGGGTTGCACAGAGTCGGACACGACTGAAGGGACTTAGCAGTAGCAGTAGCAGTAGATTCTCGTAGGAACCCTAACCACACCGTGAACTGCGCATGTGAGGGATCTAATTTGCGGGCTCTTCTCCAGAATCATCCTGAAACTATCCCTTACCCTTAGTCGGTGGAAAAATTGTCTTCCACAAAAGCAGTCCCTGGTGCCAAAAAGGTTGGGGACCATTGCTCTAGATTCTTCTATTCTAGGAAGAAAAGACTTATGCTGATCTTAGGTAAAAGGTCATAAAAGCATGCTGGCCATATGCATTATGCATCATGACGAGTAAAGGGATTTCACACCAAAGCTCTGTTAATTCTCTTGAGCATTCCTTAATTTTTGTCTAATTTGTGGAAATTGAATAGATTACAGTTTCATTTAGATAAGTTCTAGGACTTGAATCATTGTTGCAAATTGTTGTGTATAGTGAATGGTCAAAATGCAGAATGATATTAAGATGACTTTGGGTTGGCACGATCTTTCAGCACAGAGCAATGGCTTTTCGAAAGGTGTATTCTGGGAGCTGGGTTTTCTGTTCAGGTGCTGCTCAGTGAGGGGGATGCAGCTGAGAAATGTGTATCAGCATTGTTTGAACGCAGTGTGCATGGGAAGCCCCTTTTTTCAAATGAGTAATTCAGTGGAGATTAAGAAAAGGAGCTTCTGGCCGGAGGAGTGGTAGGAGAGAGAAGGCAGGTACGCATAAACTCTGTCCTATCCTTTTTTTTTTTTCCCCAATGGCCACATTTTCAAACTTGGAGACCAACTGTCAAAGGTGGATAAAATATAATTCACATGACATGAAATTCGCCCTTCTAAAAGTGTACTGTTCACTGGTTTTTAGTGCATTCACAAAGCTCTGCGGCCATTACCACCACATAGTTGCAGAACATTTTCATCAGAGAGAAACACCATACACATTAGCAGCCATACCCTTTCCCACCCACTCTCTAGCCCCTCTTCCATCAGGGTGCTTTATGTCTGTATGGATTTGCCTTCTCTGGATGCTTCATATAAATAAGATCATACCGTAACTGGCCTTTAAAAAATGTACATAGATGTTTTGTTGAGATGATTGTAGAATCGTATGCCTTTGTAAGAAATAATACATGAAGGCCTTGTGTATCCTTAACGCAGTCCCTCCCAGTGGTGACATCTTACATCATGGAAGTATAATATCTTAACCAGGGGTTGATACCAGCCACTAGTTTTATGCAGGTTTCCCCATTTTACTTGTAATCATTTGTGTGTGTGCCTGGGCATATGCAAGTATACGATTCTAAGCAATTTTGTTATATGTGTAGGTGTGTGAGTCTACCACCGAAGTCAAGATTCAGGAGATGCTAGCACCATAGGGGTCCTTGTATTCTCACAATGCCCTTTAACGCTGTCCTCAGTGACCGCAAATCTGTTCCCTGTTTCTGAAATATTGTCATTTCAAAAATGGTATGCAAATGGACTGAAATAGTTCTTAACCTTTTGGGGTTGACTTTGTCTGCTTAACATAATTCCCTAGAGATCATTAGGTCATTGCATGCATCAGTAGTCTGGACCTTCTTATTGCTGCATCGTATTCCAGGGAAACGTGGCAGTTTGTTTAACCATTTACCCACCGGGCTTTTGAGTTTTTGGCTGTTGTGAATCAAACTACTGTGAACATTCTTTATAGGTTTTTGCATGGATATAAGTTTTCATTTCTCTGGGATAAATGTCCAAGGGTGCAATTTCCAGGTAGTACAATAATTGAATTTTTTTATAAGAAAAATTTTATAAGAAATTTTTTATAAGAAAATGTCAATAAATGTTTTATGAGAAAATGTTTTCCAGCATGGGTGTACTATGTTAAATTCCCATCAGCAATATATGAGCGATGCCATTTCTCTGCATCCTGGCCAGCATTTGGTGCTGTCACTGTTTTTTTCTTTTTTTTTCTTTTTTTAGCTATTTTGATAGATATGTAGTGAGTATGTGGCTTTTGTGACTGGCTTATTTCACCTAGCACCGTATAAGGTTTATCTAAATTAGACCTTATATTAATATTTTATTCCTTTTATTGCTGAATTTGATTCCTTTATTCTCTTGTATGGGTATCCATGTGTGAACTAATGGAAGACTATGTTAGAAAGTAGTCCGATATTAGGAAAATAGTAAGGAAAATGCTTTCAAAATCTATTCATATTAAAATTATCTTTAAAATATGGCCTCTATATGTGTCCAAACAAAATTTCATAAAAAACATGTGATCCAAGTCCTGGTGGGTAAACTGAAAACTCAAATATTTAATCAAGTTTATAGAAAAAAATAATATATCTATCAGGAAGACTTATTTCACTTCACTAAGTCAATCTTGAAAATAAAAATTTAATGCCTCCAGTTCACTGCAAACCCATACTATGCCTCCCTGTCTGCCATTAGATTAATTCACACACTTGGCCTGCTTGGCTTCATGAGGAATTCGAGTTTGCCAGACTTGACTTAATATTTAAGTCATCTTACAGATAAAGAAATTACGATTCATTCATTCACTGTAAAAATATTTGTTGAGAGCCTAATATGCATTGGGCCTGCAATAGATGCTGTGATTCAGAAAGGCTAATTAACTCAGTCAAGGTCAGCAGTTTAGTAAAAGCAATGATTAAGTACTCCATTGCATATTGAGAGTAAAATTTCACCTTTAATACTTATTTTCTCTGGATTCCAATTAAAGTAATCCAGAGAAATAATTTGGACTTAAGGTATTTCACTGGTGATCTTCACTGTTCTTTTTTAACAGAAGTGAGTTAGCAGGAATTATTTTCAAAACATATTGGTGTTGTTCAGTTGCTCAGTCATGTCTGACTCTTTGCAACCCCATGAACTGCAGCATGCCAGGTTTTCCCGTCCTTCACCAACTCTCAGAGCTTGCTCAAACTCCTGTCCATTGAGTCGGTGATGCCATCCAACCATCTCGTCCTCTGTTGTCCCCTTCTCCTCCTGCCTTCAATCTTTCCCAGCATCAGCTTTTTTCCTAATGACTCAGCTCTTCTTATCAGGTGGCCAAAGTATTAGAGCTTCAGCTTCAGCATCAGCCCTTCCAATGAATATTCAAGATTGATTTTCTTTAGGATTGATGGGTTTGATCTCCTTGCAGTCCAAGGGAGTCTTCTCCAACACCACAGTTCAAAAGCATCAATTCATCAGTGCTTAGCCTTCTTCATGGTCCAACTCTCACATCCATACATGGCTAAAGGAAAAACCATACTTTTGATTATTTGGACCTTTGTCGGCAAAGTAATGTCTCTGCTTTTTGGTATGCTGTCTGTCAGGTTTGTCATAGCTTTTGTTCCAAGGAGCAAGAGTCTTTTAATTTCATGACTGCAGTCATCATCTGCAGTGATTCTGGAGCACAAGAAAATAAAGTCTGTCACTGTTTGCATTGTTTCCCCATCTATTTGCCATGAAGTGATGGGACCAGATGCCATGATCTTAGTTTTTTAATGTTGAGTTTTATAGGATATATTTAATTAAGTAGATATTATATTTTGAAACATAATATCTACTTAATCAAATATTTTCTATTTTTAACTTTGTTGGCAAATATTAAATCAAGTTTCTAGGTAAAGAATCCAGTAGCCGAGCCACCTGGCATGTCCACTCTCCACCATTGTAAGTTTTGTCCAACCTCATTATGTGTAGCTAAAATACAGAAACTGAACATACTATATCATTAAGTCACTAATAAACTTAAGTCACTCCTTTACCACTTTTCTCCATCCCCATGTTAATGAGTAATTTATCTGGAGAAGCAATATGCATAAGTTGCCTTTGAGAAGGAGAGACGTGGCATTATCAGTCACTTCATAGACGAGTTATAGCCAGCTCCATCATGGGAGAGAGCAGATGATTACAATCAATAATCAATCAAAGAACTAGTGACAGTAATCATACATCACCTGCTACTGTGAAAGCTTCACACAAAGCTTAATAGTGCAAGATCCGATTTCTGGTTCGTCTAGGTGCTTTGCCATTGTCCTGAACTTGCTCTTGGCAAAACAAGCCTGCCACCCCTGCTTAAGTGCCCCTGCTTTTGGAATGCTTAGCAATAGTCAAGCAGAATCAAATGAGAGAGAGGAAAACCACCATTGTTTCTGTCCTTGGCTAATTTCTTATGACTCACTTTGTGTACCACTAAGGCCATATCAGGTATAGCACTGCAATACATTTCTAATTAATCAAGCAGATGCATTTTGCGAAATTGTTGCCAGAAATTATATAACTAGATGTCAAAGTCATGTCCAGTAAAGTATACTGTCCAATAAAAGGCACAGTGTGTATAAAACCATAATTAATTTGGGAAAATTGTCTGGGAGGTTTATTGGAAAGTGATTGCTGTTTATAAACACTAAAACAATTCTTCAAGTAAAAGCAATATAAACAATACAAAGGCTTTTCTATTTAAAATGGAAGGAAAATATTCTGGGAAAATTGGTGCCTGGTGATTTTCTTGAAATTCAATCATTCCACAAACCCTTGCTAAGCTGCTGCTGTTCATAGTACAGCATAGGTCCTAGCCCTTCAGGACCGAAATATTTGATTCACGAGAAAATAAAAGTAGATTGCTTAGGGCTGTAAGAGTTTATGCAAGTGCTTGGGGGCCACAGAGGAAGATATATAAAGGACTGGGGTGTTGTGGATCCTCTATGAGAAGGTGGCTTTTAAGTTGAGAATGGAAAAAGAGTGGGGAAAAGTCATTCCAAACATAAAATCAGGCAGGCAGTGAGATAGGATAAAGGACAAAAAAAAAAAAAAAAAAGTGTGGCATTTTCAAGTACCAGTGTGAAGATGTGTGTGGTTGAAAGTAGACGT
Source organism: Cervus canadensis (assembly GCF_019320065.1). Lineage (NCBI taxonomy): Eukaryota > Metazoa > Chordata > Mammalia > Artiodactyla > Cervidae > Cervus > Cervus canadensis. Next base: position 7,524,717 of record NC_057408.1, read on the forward strand.
AGGCAGAGACAGGGGACTTGGTCGTAAGGAAGAACGGTACGTGAGAGAGACGAGGAAATGGAGAAACAGTGATATTGGAGCTAGATATCGGATATTGTCAAGATGGGGAGAGAATAGACCAACTTGGACCTTCGAGAAGCTCTCTGATCTTAAGAGTGGAAGAAAGACAGAAATGGGAAGCTAGGGGCAGGGAGACTCAGGAGCAGGCTCTTTCTCCTTAACTCACTAATTTTCTCAGCACAGCTTTTTAACTTCCTAAGAAAAAGCAAACCAAAGAAACAAAACACAACAACAACAACAAAAAAAAAAACAAAAGCAGAAAAAACAAAGCCTTCCTAGAAATGTGGTCTTACTAAGGACTCTGTCTTACAGAACTCACGGGAATTTTTTGAATTGGGAACAAGATACTATTGTCCTAATACAAGAAATTTTCAGTAAAGCTCACAGTGTCAATCATATTAAAACCTGAATGTTCCTTGAAAAAACGAAGCCTCCGTTCCAGGTCTCTGACAGGGCTCCCAGTCCTAGGGAAAGTCCAAGAAAAAGTTGCTGTGTTTGATTTAATCACATGGCTTATCTTTTTCAAAAATAAGTTTGGAAATATGTCAAACTCTATCCCTCCCCTAGGATATGTCCTGTTTCTTTCAAACTAGAATGCCTTTTTTTTTCTTTTCTTTCATGGCTGATTTTGCTTTTGTTTCAAGGATCATGTCAATGTTCTATAAAAGAATCTTAATTCCCAAGAAGACTCAGAGATATTTTCACAGAAAAGTTTGGAGTTTTCCAAAAGATCTCTTCTTTAAACTTCCATATTGCTGTCAATCAGGTCCTCTCTAAGAACCAGGTTTGATATTATTTTCTTCATGTAAGGTTTAGACTGAATGCAGTGTCCTTCTGATTTTAATCATCCTTAAGGACGTAGACACTGTCAATAAGAGAGGGCAGGGAGGCTGTTTTTTGAGTGTGGGGTTATTGGATTTCATTCTTTTTATATTAGAGTTTAATTGGAAGCTCTGGTTTTTCTTCATCCGCGTTTTCCTTCAAGTCATTATCTTATCACGAGACAAGCATCTTCAGTTCAGAGGCCAGGCACCAACAGGAAACAATACGTCCCTGAGCTTGTGCCTAAGGGAATAAATAAATATATGCAGTAATAAGTACATACATGGCTAAATGATATTTTTTTCTTATGGTATATTTAGACTTGGATTGCAAAACATAAACAAGGAACTGTTGGGTAGAATTTTGAAATTATTAGCTTTCATAGGTTCTAAAATTAGGCTGTGGTGGGGTGGGTTTTTGGAAATTAGCTTTCTCAAAATGATGTTTTCCATTCAGTGTTGAAAAGCAAACACAGCGACTGTTGAGGCTGCTGCCTGGAGGCAAATACATAGTTAGCTGAAATCTTCTTCCTGGATATAAATATCTGCCGGGGTTTCTAACTTGGAAGCTTAAAATTACGGTCTACAGGAGGCAGCTATGGTCCACAGCATGTGAACGTTTTTGGATCTCCTAGAGTCATCTTGTCTGTGCAAATATTACAGGGCTGGAAAAAAAGGAGGTAGCACAGAGAGAAGAAAGGTGTTGGTTCCTAGAGACACCAGCCTGTGCCTTTCACTGTCTGTCAATGCAGCGCGTGTATGTCACCTGTGAAAAACTTAGATTATGCCTCATGCTACTTGGCCAGAGTCGGTCAGTGGTGTTGCCATGTTGGTGCCCCCTTCCCCTTACAAACCCATCTTGCATCCCAGATGAAGTACAGCTCTTACCTCTGAGTACTAGAATTTTTTTTTTTTTTTTTTTGGTCTTTTGTCATTCCCTGCAGGATTACACTTCTTTCTTTCCAGATATCCACATCTTAACCCTGCTCCTCAGGCGCTGGCTGTGGCCGCCTGACTGAGCTTCCTACCCTGGATCCAATCTGTTCATGAAACATCACCAGGAGGATCTTCCTAAAACAGAACTAAACATTTCATCCCAGCATTCAAACAACTGTTGGATTTGGCCATGCTCCCTGCACCCCCAACATGGCAGCAAGCTTCCACGACCACATCCCAGCCTGTGCTCGAGTCTGCTCACCCAGCAGCCTCCCCTGCCTGCTTCCAGCTACCCTCGCGCTAGTGAGGACCCTGGAATCTGATGACTTCCCGACTTCCGGAAGCCCCTCTGCCTTGTTCACGCAAGGGGGCCAACCTGATCTATTTTTTCTCATATGTTATACACTTTTCAAAGCTTGTCTGTGGTGATATCCTCTCTTTTCCTCAACACTGCTTTAAAAGAAAAAAAGAAAAAACTTAACCCCTCATCACTGTTAGCTCCCCTGAACACCTCATAACTGTTGCTATTCAGTTGCTAAGTTTTGCCCAACTCTGAGACCCCGTGGACTGCAGCACATCAGTCTTCCCTGTCCTTCACTGTCTCCAGGAGTTTGCTCAAATTCATGTCCATTGAGTCGGTGTATTACTTTTACAAAACAAAAAGGAAATACACCTACAAGTATGTGTGTGTGTGTGTGTGTGTGTGTATCTTCACCAACACCTGTGAAATCTTTCTTGATGTAACCTTTTCAAAATGAGTTTCTTCTCTCCTCTGGCTATATTTTGTCTCTATTATCATTATTATTTTGCTATATAGTAAATCCCACCTTATGCTTTGGTTGGTTTTTGTCTGTCTCTTTTCATCCCTCCTTTCCCCAGGCTAGAAGAAGCTTCTGGATACTAAGTCTTCCTCATCTTTAGTAACTCTTACGGAAGCTTTGCCAGACTCACACCTCTCCAGAGAGGGGGCTTTCCTTCCTACACAGTGTCTTACTTAATGTAATTCCTTCACCTGTATTTTGGGCTTTGTTGGTGTCTCAGATGGTAAAGAATCTGCCTGCAATGCAGGAAGCCCAGGTTCGATCCCTGGGTCAGGAAGTTCCCCTGGAGGAGGGCATGGCGACCCACTCCAGCATTCTTGCCTGGAGAGCCCCATGGACAGAGAAGCCTGGTGGGCTACAGCCCATGGGGTCGTCAAGAGTGACTAAGACTTTCACTTGCTTTCAGCTGAAGCTTCTTATAAACATGTCTTGTCTTTTAACATGGGTTAAAAGCTTCTTCATAGCAGTGAATATCTGTTCTCCTTTTGCTTCTTTCAGCAGAGCCTAAAGGATCAGACACAGTAGGTTTTTAATAGTGTATTTAATGAGCCAATTAATGACACATGGTAGGTGACAAGGCTTCAGTGCTAAAGCTGATGGTTGGCCTGGAGTTGACAGACGTGTGTAAAAAATTAAAATCAGCTTCTTTTTCTTTCCAGATGGAAAGGAATTTGATGCCGACAAGTAGATATGAATCAGCAGTTTGGGTTTGGAGTGTTAGAACATGAGCTGCTTTTGGGATTCTTTAAGCATCATCTCTGATTTAGTATATATTTTGAGTCCCTTCTTTAATACAAGGTTTCGTGGGGCTTAATTTAAACAGTAGTGTACTTGGAGCTATGGATAAAGATTTTAGAATTAATGGATCCCTGGGACAAGTTTCAGAGTTCCTGAAGGAACTATTCTCTCTAAAGGTACAAGCAGAAGTGTAATGTAAATCCATGAAAAATAAGCTTGATTCAAAATTCTGATATATCTAGGTAAAGGTCACTGGGAAACCCTGGTAGTTACAGTTGAACTGGAATTCCCAGAGGCTGTGTTCACTTTTTTCTGGTTTTTCTTGTAGGATGTTGAGTGTCATTATCTCAATATAGTGGAAAGATTCCCATATTACTGTTCAATTTTATGTTCATCTTCTTAGTGTACATGCTAAGAGGTTAAAGTCTCTTTGCATTTTAAAATGATTTCATTCCTTTTTACTTGGCACTACTTTGTCTCCTTTTTTAAAGGTCTTTCAATTTTAGTGGCATCAAGGCATTTGGTCTTAAGTTTAGCAACTGTACTTTCTCTCAGGAAAAGAGTTATTTGCAACAGTTGGATATGTTTAACTGTTCTCTTAGCAGAGGGAAATAGATGTATTTGGGGACTAAAACATACAGTTATATCACAGTGAGCTGGTAATAAAGGATTTAAAGAATATTAAAAGAACATCCTTTATCTTAAGTTTTATGAGTTAAAGCTTAAGAAAAAGTTAAAACTTTTTAAGAAAGTTTTTAAGAGTTAATTATTTATGGAAGCCTACCTCCTTACTGAAATGTTATCTCTGCCAGGACAAGGATGCCATCATATTTAATGTCTGTCTTCTTTCAGAGCTTCACACACAGGGCCTCATTCAACTGAATTCAATTTATATTGATGGTAGAATGAAGTCTAAAACAAACAATAGTAACTCACAAAATAAATGTGCATGATAAAAACTGTGAAGAGATAAAGGAAACTTAAGAAGCTATGATTCCTACTATCTCACCATCTGAGAAGGTGGACATACATTTAGTAATTATGGAACCAGCCCAGGCAGTATGCAATGAAAGGCTTGGAGAAAATTGTGGACTATAGTAGTTGTGAAGACCTTTGTGGCTGAGATAGAACTTTAATTAAAACTTGAAGGCAACAAGTATAAAATTTGACTTAGCAAAATGAAAGAGGAAAATAGTTTCAGAAAGAAGAAAGGAATAAGGGAAACTGTATAGATTAAGGGACAGCGTGGTATGGGGGAAATTTAGAGAGAAAGCCATTGTGATAGAGAATAACTTTTAAAGCTGAAAAGCCCTAAAAGATAAGGTTCTCTGGATGTTAAACCTGGGAAATTTGAATACCTACACTAGATAAACATAACCCGAATATGCCAAGTTTCATCTGTCTAAGCATCTCATGTTTAAGTGTGATTAGAGGTAAATTTCTCATTTATGTTATCCTTTGGAAGTTATCTGGGATATAATAGAGTCATTTTATTCTGTACCTGATGTGATAACACTTTCTATAAATAAGAGAGAAACCAGGATTGAAGTGTGTGTGTGTGTGTGTGTGTGTGTGTGTGTAGACCCCTGCATAACCCAGAGGACTGGGCTGACCAGACATTTGAAGAGAAAAAGCCTGCAAGTATTTGGGGAAAGAGACTCCTAGCAAAATTTCAGTGCTTTTGATTTGGAAAGTGAAGTAAACACAAAGAGAAAGATAAAGATGGAAAGAAGTAGGATGATGGTCCTAAAGTTTGGATAATGTTTCAACTATGTAAGGATTGTAGAGATGAGTTTATCTTCTGGAGGGGAGAGTTTGGGTCCCGGTGTTTTCAAGTACAGACCGTTGGAAGCAAAGGCAAGTGGAGGTGTGGTTGGGGAGGTATTAATACAGGTGTTGACACCTTCTCCTTGATTTGAAACAATGCCGCACATCCTCTGACTTCCAGTTTCCTCCTGCACGCACAGAAAGAGGCTTTTGACCCAATCTTCCTAGGACCCCTAAATGTTACAAATTGAACTGCTTTATTAGATTCATGTTATTCAGCTTTTGTTCTTTATTTTAGATGTATTTGTCTCTTATCCATGATGAAATTGTCCTGGGATTCAGAAAACACTGGTTGAATTGAATTGGTGTCTCTGCTGATGTCTCTCATGTTTTTACTAAGAACACAATTATTATTCAAAAGATGGATGGTACTAGGAGAAGAGGTGCCTACTTTATCATGTTAAAGAAGGGTAGGCAAACTCAAAGTTGAATTCAGGGTTTCTGAAAAGCTTGTGGCCATCATGTTGTGTTCTTAAAGTAAAAATGAGAATGATTAGTGGAAGATGGGGATGCTTATGTGACCTTCATACTGTTGACTTCAGAAGCTTTGGGACTGGCCAAAAACTTCATTCAGTTTTAAATAAAAATAAAAGATGTATTTGTCATAGTCACCAAGAATTTTATTGAACAACATATTCAGTACCTAAGCAAAGTCTTTGGCCAACCCAATATTTAGGCTCAATAAGATTTTTTTTCAATAATCATATATATACACCTGTCATAAATTATTTTCAGAAATATTCTTGATTATATTACTCTTTCAGCCTAAAACCTTTTCTCCCTTTCTCAGAATATGAGTGTGTGTCTGTGTGTGTGTGTGTGAGTTTGTGTGGCATGCTGATGGCCACAAATGAAGAGACATATTGGTATAAAAGTGTGACTGAGCACCAACTTAAACCCCTAATTTATATCTAGAAAACATCTCCTGACCACTGGAAATCATTCATTCGTGTGTGAACTCTGCTCTGTAATTTGTTATTCACCACTTGCTTGGGTTTTTATTAAAATTACACTATCACTTATTTAAAGAAAACTAGTGTCACATAGCTGTCATCAATCAGAGTGTCTCTGAAGATTTTAGTCAGATTTTTTGTGTTGCTTTTATAGAGGAAACTTTGGTGCTTTTTTTTTTTTTGCATTGATTATCTGTCAAGAGTTTGGCACCAATTTGAGTTTTTGTGGTCCCTGAAAAGATCTTTCCTTTTCCTGCTTGTGTTTTGTAAGCTGCTGGCTGGCCTATCCTATGGGGAGGTGAAGGCCACCTTCCCAGGAAAAGTATTTGTCAAGGAGCAAGTCCATACTGAAAATCATTGAGTAGTGGTCATAGAGAATCAGGGAAAAATTTGGAGCTGATAGTGTTTTCCCCTAGAAAGTAATTAGGCAGTAGAAAGCTGGTAGCACCAACCCACTCTTGAATAGCGTTTCATTGTCCTAAACATCTCTCCAAAGGCTTTATCTCATTTGGTCTACATTGTCACTTAGGGAACCAGTTAGAGCAGATCACACTGTCTCTCCTTTATGGGTGAGAGTATGGTGATTCAGTGACTTGAGGAGGCTAACCCAGATAACATGGGTTACCTTTTCATTTGTTATAATCTTATCCTTACTCTTCAAATAAGGATATACTAGGACCTATATTGCTATGGACAAATAGCCCCTGAAGTAAAAATGTTACAAGATGTGTAGTTTTTACTGTGAAATAATCCAGTTCTTATTTTAGATGCTACCTCTGAATTTGAAATAAAAACAAAAATCTTAAAAATGTTTAATTCAGTAGCATTCACTCAAAAGTTTTGAAAGAATAAATAAGTTTAAATGTTTAACAAGGGCATGTTTAGAGTACATGATCCATATGTATTTTAAAGTTTGAATAATTTAAACAGTTGAATTAAATGTCAGCAGAAGTGATTTAAATTAAACCACAGAACCAAAAGTATCTAACTGTAAAGATGGAAAATAACATAATGCTGTGACATTTCTGTTTTGAAATATTATCAAACATTCCAATAGACTGAGGGGGGAAGAGGTTATATTTTGAAACCTTAGTCTAAAAGACCAAAGAGAATTGAAGAATATCCAGAAGAAGAATTTTAGATTTAATGGGGGGGGGGGGGGGTGAGCATGCTGTGAATGTTTATGTTGGGAAAATAATGAACAGAAATCAGAAATACCTGATGTTTTCCCTGAGAGAGTTTCCCTCTACTTCCATAAATTTAACCTAGAGTTTTAGAAGATAAAGAGAGACAGATTTCTCTTTCATATGAGAGGTGATACTTTATTTGTCAGATCTAATTTTCATGTCAAGCAGAGGATGGACAGAATGTTTCAGTTCAGTGCTGTCCAATAGAAATGCCAATGTGAGCAGAGTGGTGGATGTTTTAAGATTTCTAGGAGCCATGTTAAAGAAAGTCTTAGAAACAGATGACATGGCTTGTATTACTATTCTTTCAAGAGAGCATATTCAAAATATTATCATTTCAACATAAAATCAATATAAAATAATGATCGATTTTACATGATTTTTTTTTTCCTACTAGGTCTTCAAAATCAAGGATGTATTTTGTACTTATAGCTTATCTCGGTTTGGACCAGCAACATTTCAAGTCCTTTTCAGTAACCATTTTTGCCTAGTCCCTGCTGTATTGGACAGTATGTTCTTAGAGTAACCAAACATAATAACTGGCCTTGAAGTGCCTCAATTCAAAGATGTGTTTTTATTTGAGTGGCGCAAAGGCAGACTGGATAGCATTTCCCAAGCAAAGGCATCTTTGAGACCATGGCACAGATGTAGGCTGATGGGGTAGTTGCTTAGTCCTGGGGCCTGTGGAGGAGAGAGGAGAAGAAGTAGATCACAGATCACTGTTAGCCCATACAGCACCTTTACGTGAATTATAAAATGAAACCCCCTCTGAGGCTTCCCAGGTGGCTCAATGGGTAAAGAATCTGCCTGCCCGTGCAGGAGATGCAGGAGACCTGGGTTTGACCCCTGCATCAGGAAGATCCCCTGGAGGAGGAAATGGCAACCCACCCCAGTATCCTTGCCTGGGGACCCTCATGGATAGAGGAGCCTGGCGGGCTGCAGTCCATAGCGTCACAAAGTATCAGGCATGAGTGAAGTGCTGAACACACTGGACTGATAAAACACAGAAAAGGAGCAAATCACCCATATCCTACTCCAGGGCAGCATCCTGAGTAGAATGCAGAGCTGGAGGTCAGCCCACCCTTGCCCCTTGGGCTGGGAGCTCTCCCGAGGCACTTCTTGGCCACGGCGTCCCCATGGGCTGCCTGGGAGCCAGTTTCTACAGGGACTGCAGACTGCAGTCTTCAGCAGTGATTCGTAAACTCTTATAGGTCACAGGTCACACTCACAATTTGATAAACACCATGAACGTCTTATCAAGGAAACATCATCAAAGATTCAAAGTGTGGCAGTAGTTCATATACTGCATTTGAAAGCATGGGATCTTTTGAGGCTGCGGACCTGTGGCTAATAAACCTGGCCACAGTGGTAGTTGTCCACATTTCTCATGAAGGTCTTCTTGTTTCAGGGGCAAGGAGGGCCAGAAAATAGGACAGGCGCAAACCTGCTTGTCTTTCCTCCACCTAAAATAGGCTTCATGGGTGTGAACTGAAAGTTACCTTTGTTCTTTGTGTGTTTTGCCAAGTCGTTATTTTCTCTCTGAACCATTGTGGGATTTTTCTGCTGCTGTCACTGGCTCCCCCAAGTTCTCACCTTGTTGTGTTGGGGGAAGAGCACCTGGTGATGACTAAACTGAACCACTGAATGTTTTGACACTGGCCAGGGAAGGTGCAGGTCATTTGGTCTGTGTTTTTTTTTTGTTTTTGGTCATCCCTGTTGGCATTTCCTCCCAGTGTTTTTCTTGTAGTATCACAAGACACTCCTCCCCTGCCACCTGCTTCCTGTTGTGATAAATGTTCGAGATCACAGAGGTCACATCTTATATCAAGAACAATTGACTTAGCATCCTGGGTCTCCAGTTCACTCCCCCAGGCCATGCGCTCCTGTGTTCCTCTCCGCCTGTCAAGGTTTGAGAACAGTGAGCAGAAAGAAAACTTGTAAGGTTTTAGTTCCCTGAGTAGTAAGTCTGCAGAATCATCTCATCCTGAATATATATATATATATATGTGTGTGTGTGTTTGTATATGTGTGTATCTAGATATACATACACATGCATCCTACCATACATGTTTTCACTCAAAATTTTTTTTTTACTTTTTGTTTTTCTAATTTCTGTTATATATTGGAGTATAGTTGATTTGCAATGTTGTAATAGTTTTAGGTGTAAAGCAAAGTTTTTCAATTATACATATTTTTAAATTCTTTTCTCATTTTGATTATTACAGAATGTCATTTATATGTGGAATTGAAAAAAAAAAAGGATACAAATGAACTTACAAAATAGAAACAAACTCACAGATTTAGAAAACAAATTTATGGTTGGGTAAGTGAGTGGTAGTCGCTCAGTCATGTCCGACTGTTTGCAGCCCCATAAGCTGTAGCCCCATTAGGCTCCTCTGTCCATGGAATTCTCCAGTCAAGAATACTGAAGTGGGTAGCCATTCCCTTCTCCAGGGGATCTTCCCGACCCAGGGATTGAACCCGGTTCTCCTGCACTGCAGATAGATCATAACCATCTGAACCATCTGGGAAGCCCAGGTTTATGGTTACCAAAGGGGAAAAACTGGGGAGTTGGGGGTAACACATACACACTACTGCATATTAAGTAGATAACAGCAAGGACCTACTGAATAGCACAGAAACTCTAAATTTTACCCTTCGAAAAAGCAACTTTTCCCCTTAGATTGGCTGAACGTTTTCTAGATAACTTAAGATCTTGACAACAGGTAACTGGTTTCTTTTCTGCCTGAGTTCTAGCCATCATAATCACCCATTAAACTTAATGAGGGTTGGGTTATTGAAAGTGATACTATGCTGTGTTGTATCTTTTCAATTCCTCCTGCAGCTTTGGTTGGAGACAGACTATAAAGAACTGTTCTTTAAAACCTAGCAGTTCAGAGATGTGTGATAAATGAAGAAGAAAAGGGGGAAAAAACATTCTCAGAAACCGACAGTACATCCAATTAGCAAGGATGAAGAGATGCTCAGTTAGATTGTAGAAGCAAGGACCTCTTCCCTTTAGTCATTTTTATGCCTTGAGGAGGAGTTGCTTTGGGGGATTTAGTTTATCAGGATCTGTGAGATAGTGAATCAGACTCTGAAGCCTCTCCCTGGGGATTGTAGGGAATTAGAGACCTAGAGGCTTTTCTGGAGATTGCCTGTGAAAGTTAAAGGAGGTATCCAGAGTCATGGAGGCAACAGGAAGTGCTCAAGGGCCCAAGCTTCTACTGTCTTGATATTTTCCTATAGTGCTACTCAGAGGTTGGCAAATGGATCCGTGTGCTTGGTCACTTCCATGCCCATGAACCAAAGATACTGTGACTTTTCTGAGATATAATTGGCATATAGCATTATGCTGGTTTCAGGTATTCAACATAGTGATTCATTGCATGTGAATACTGGAAAATGATCACCACATGAAGTCCAGTTGGCATCCATCACCACACACAGTTACAGACTTTTTTTCTTGTGACAAGAAATTTTAAGGTCTACTCTCTTAACTTTTAAATGTATAATACAGTATTACTAAATATATTACAGTATTTAAATACATAATACAGTATAATATATAATACAGTATAATATATAATACAGGATTACTAATCACAGTAATGTACATTACATCCTAGGACTTAAGTAACTTTTGACCATCTTCACCCATGTCATCCACCCCTTACTGCCTCCCTATGGCAACTGCCAATTTGTTCTCTGTAGCTGTATAAACTCAGTTTTTGTGTATTTCTGTTGTAGATTCCATGTACAAGTGAGGTCATACAGTATTTGGTCTTTCCCTCTCCGGGTTATTTCACTTAGCAAATTGCTCTCAAGGTCAGTCAGTGTTGTTGCAAGTGGCAGGAATACCTTTTATATTGTTGAATAATATTTCATTTTATCACATCATCTTTATCCATTTACCTGACTGTGGGCACTTAGGTTGTTCCATGTCTTAGCTATGGAAAATAATGCCACAGTGAATGAGGGGGTATAGATACATTTTCAAATGAGCAGTTTTGTTTCTTGCAAAATTTGTCTGAAGTAGATTTAACTCTAAAGTAGAACTGCTGGGTTGTATGGTGTGTGTGAGTGTTAATCACTTCGTCGTGTCCGACTCTTTGTGACCCCAAGGATTATAGCTTGCCAGACTCCTCTGTCCATGGGATTCTCCAGGCAAGAACACTGGAGTGGGTATCCATGTCCTTCTCCAGGGGATCTTCCTGACCCAGGGATTGAACCCAGGTCTCCTGTGTGGCAGGCAGATTCTATATCATCTAAGCTATAGGGAAGTCAGTTCTACTTTAATGTGACTTCTTCTTCTTTTTCTTCTTCTTCTTTTTTTATTAATGATGCTGACAGCTTCAAACTACTTCAGTTTCCCCCTTGGTGACCTCCTAGTATTTTTGTTATGGAACAAACAACTTAAAAATTTTAGTATCATCATTAGGAAGATTGGTCCATTGAACAGTAAACATTGAAGAAAATAGTTCCCTTGTACCTACATAATGATACAAAGTTATATACACAGTGGGCTTGGGAAGTTACCACAATTGTTAATATAAGGATCATCCTTGGGGAAGAGAAATTTTCTGATTTCTCCTCTATGTATTGCTTCATAGAAATGTTATTAACTTCTTGAGACCAAGGGTCATGTATTTTCCAGTGTTGTATCTTATTAGTTAACTCTCATGTACCCACTTAGAAATGAATTGAATATAGTTGAATTCAGGATAGAAAATAGTAAATTTTTACTAAATCATCTCCACTCATTAAATGCTCTAACTTCAGTGACCACTCATACCAAAACTCATACCAAAACTTTCCCAATTTTATATTGGCCGTCGGGGATAAAGAAATAAACATCACCATGTGCCTGTCATTTGTGTTAAGAGCATTGCTTATTTGGTATGTCTATATGTGGAATACTATATTTGATCCTATGAAGGATTTCTAAGAAAGCACAAAGAAATATTTCCTACCTTCTCGAGCTTGGTTTGGAGTTGGAAGGACTTTCAAAATGCACTTTTGCAAATGTAGAAATTGAGACCCAGAAAAGATAAGTGACTTCTTAACAAAGACAAACAATCAATAAATCAAACAAAGTAGCAAAAACAACAGACAACTGTAAATAGTGAAACATAGATCAGGATTCAGGTACCTTGGGATCTTGCCCAGAGTGCTATAATATCATTATTATTTATAATAATGCTTTTCAGTTGACACTCGGACTGTCACTTGACTAGTTCTGAGTCTCTTTGAACCTATAAAGCACATAGCAACTTCATGGAGCTTAAAGAAAGAAAGCCAAAGAAAAATTCTTTCTATCAGATTGCTCACAACAGATCTTATTTAATAAAGAAGTATTAGGCACTTTGGGAGATACAAATACAAAGATAAATTCTGCCCTCAGGATGTTGACAGTCAAGGTGAACAAAGCCAGTTATATAGACAACTGTATAAACCATAAGATAACTTGTTTAGACTTTTGGAAGAAGGGATACTTACTCATAGTTGGAAGCCTTCTAAGGCTTCCTAGGGAAAGTTTATAAGATCCATTGGGCATTGTGGGATTTAGTTTTGCAGAAATAAAGAGAAGATTGTTTTAAGATGAAGGAATGATATGATAAAGATAAGAAAGCAGAGGTATTGAGGGCATCTGTGGGGGAAACATAAATTAGGTTTACTAGGACAATAGTTGACAATATTTTTTTGGGTAAAGGGGTAGATGGTAAATATTATAGGCTTTTCAGGTTATACCTTCTCTGACACAACTACTCAACTCTGCCATGTAGCACAAAATCAGCTATAGAAAACTCATAAATTAATGTAAGTGGCCATCTTCCAATAAAACTTTATTTACAGCAATAAGCAGTAGGCTAGATTTGACCTGATGGTAGGCTGTAGTGTGCTAATCCCTAGACTTCATTATAGAGAGAGGGAACAGAAGAAGTAGGCTGGAGAGAAGATGGGATCAGGATATCTAGAGCCTTCTACTAGCTATTCTGGTTTTGACCTCTTACTTGTTAACACAGACTTACTTTTTTAGAGGTTTGTTTTTTTTTTTTAACAAATTCCCAACTTGTTGCCTTTAAAAAAAAATAGATCATAGACTTATTTATTTAAATTAATTTATTTTTTAATTGAAGGATAATTACTTCATAGAATTGTTGTTTTCTGCCAAATATCAACATTAGTCAGCCACAGGTATATATATGTCCCCTTCTTCTTGCACCTCCCTTGCATCTTCCTCCTTATCCCACCCATCTAGGTTGATACTGACCCCCTGTTTGAGTGCCCTAAACCATACAGCAATCTCCTATTGGCTATCTATTTTACATATGGTGATGTAAGTTCCCACGTTACTCTCTCCACACATCTCACCCTCTCGTTCCTCCCCACCCCAGTGTCCATAAGTCAGTTCTCTATGTCTGTTTCTCTGTTGCTGCCCAGAAAATAAATTCTTTGGTACCATCTTTCTAGATACCATATATATGCTTTAGTATACCATATTTATCTTTTTCTTTCTGACTTACTTCACTTTGTATAATAGGCTCTAGGTTCATCCACCTTATTAGAACTGACTCAAATGTGTTCCTTTTTATGGCTGAGTAATATTCCATTGTATACATGTACCACTACTTCTTTATCCATTCATCTCCCAATGGACATCTAGGTTGCTTCCATGTTCTTGCTATTGTAAGCAGTGCTGCAGTGAACATTGGGGTACATGTGTCTTTTTCAATTTTGATTTTTTTCAAAATTGATTTGATTTCCTCAGAAGTTTTGATTTCAGTTTCCTCAGCGTATGTGCCTAGTAGTGGGATTGCTGGGTCATATGGTGGTTTTATTCCTTTTTTTTTTTTTTTTTTAAGGAAACTCCATACCATCTTCCACAGTGGCTTTATCAATTTACATTCCCACCAACAGTGCAAGAGGGTTCCCTTTTCTCCACACCCTCTCCAGCATTTATTGTTTCTTGACTTTTTGATGATGGCCATTCTGACCAGTGTGAGGTGATATCTCATTGTGGTTTTGATTTGCATTTCTCTAACAATGAGTGATATAGAGCATCTTTTCATGTGTTTGTTAGCCGTCTGTATGTCTTCTTTGGAAAAATGTCTGTTTAGGTCTTTATCCCATTTTTTGATTGGGTTGTTTGTTTTTCTGGTATTGAGTTGTATGAGCTGCTTGTAAAATTTTGAGATTAATCCTTTGTCAGTTATTTCATTTGCTATTATTTTCTCCCATTCTGAGGGTTGTCTTTTCACCTTCTTTACTGTTCCCTTTGCTGCAAAAACGTTTTTAAGTTTACTTAGGTCCCACTTGCTTATTTTTGTTTTTATTTCCATTACTTTAGGAGGTGGGTCATAGAGGACATTGCTTTGATTTATGTCATCGAGTGTTCTGCCTCTGTTTTCCTCTAAGAGTTTTATAGTTTCTGGTCTTACATTTAGGTCTTTAATCCATTTTGAGTTTATCCTTGTGTATGGTGTTAGGAAGTGTTCTAATTTCATTGTTTTACACATAGCTGTGCAGTTTCCCAGCACCATTTATTGAAGAGGCTGTCTTTGCTCCATTGTATGTTCTTGCCTACTTTGTCACAAATAAGCTACCCATAGGTGCGTGGGTTTATCTCTGGGTTCTCTATCTTGTTGCTTTGGTCTATATTTCTGTTTTTGTGCCAGTACCATACTGTCTTGATGACTATGGCTTTGTATTACAGTCTGAAGTCAGGAAGGTTGATTCCTCCAGCTCCATTCTTCTTTCTCGAGACTGCTTTGGCTATTCAGGGTCTTTTGTGTTTCCATATGAACTTTGAAATTTTTTATTCTAGTTCTGTGAAAAATGCCATTGGTAATTTTATAGGGATGTCATTGAATCTGTAGATTGCATCTAGTAGTATAGTCATTTTCACAATATTGATTCTTCCTACCCAGGAACATGGAGTATCTCTCCATCTGTTTATGTCATCTGTGATTTCTTTCATTAGTGCCTTATAATTTTCCATATACAGTTCTTTTGTCTCCTTAGGTAAGTTTACTCCTGGATATTTTATTCTTTTTTGCAATAGTGAATGAGATTGATTCCTTAATTTCTCTGATTTTTCATTGTTAGTATATAGGAATCCAAGTAATTTTTATGTATTGATTTTCTGTTCTGTGATTTTGCTAAATTCAATGATTAGCTCTAGTAATTTTCTGATGTTATCTTTAGAGTTTTCTACATATAGTGTCATGTCATCTGCAAACAGTGAGAGTTTTACTTATTTTCCAACCTGAATTCCTTTTATTTCTTTTTCTTCTCTGATCACCATAGCTAGGACTTCCAAAACTAAGCTGAATAATAGTGGTGACAGTGGACACCCTTGTCTTATTCCTGATCTTAGAGGGGATGCTTTCAGCTTTTCACCACTGAGAATAATGTTTGCTGTGGGCTTATCATATATGGCCTTTACTATGTTGAGGTCAGTTTCTTCTGGGCCCATTTTTTGAAGAGTTGTTTTTTTTTTTTTTCTATCATAAGTGGCTGCTGAATTTTGTCAAAAGCTTTTTCTACATCTATTGAAATGGTCATGTGGTTTTTATCTTTCAATTTGTTAATATGATGTATCACATTGATTGATTTGCACATACTGAAGAATTGTTGCTTCCCTGAAATAAACCTAACTTGATCATGGTGTATGAGCTTTTTAATGTGTTGTTGAATTCTGTTTGTTAGAATTTTGCTGAGGAGTTTTGCATCTATTTTTATCAGTGATATTGTCTTGTGATTTTCTTTTTTTAGGTTTCTCTTTGCCTGGTTTTGTTATCAGGATGATGGTGGCCTCATAGAATGAATTTTGAAGTGTTCCTTCCTCTGCAATTTTTTGAATGAGTTTTAGAAGGATTGGCATTAGCTTTTCTCTAAATGTTTGATAGAATTCACCATCTATGAAGTGATCTGGCCATGGGCTTTTGTTTTTTGGGAGATTTTCCATCACAGTTTTTATTCCGGTGCTTGTGATTGGGTTGTTCATAATTTCTGTTTCTCCTGGTTCAGTCTTGGAAGATTGAACTTTTCTAAAAATCTGTCCATTTCTTCCAGGTTGTCCATTTTATTGCCATATAGTTTCTCATAATAGTCTCTTATAATCTTTTGTATTTTTGCACTGTCTATTATAACCTCTCCTTTTTCATTTCTGATTTTGTTGATTTGATTCTTCTCTGTTTTTTTCTGGGTGAGTCTGGCTAAAGGTTTGTCAATTTTATTTATGTTCTCAAAGAGCCCTACTTGTTACCTTTTTTAACAAGGATTTCTGTTCACAAGATTATGCAGATGACACTTTTAAACCTATGCTTATCATAGCCCAAGAGTCCAGATAATATTTGTGAGACATCTTGACCCAGGGATTTAATGTCAATAGTGTGTGCTTCCATTCAATGTATTAGTGTGAGAGTAGTCAGCTACCTTGGTTTGCTGAAAACTGAGAAGTTTTCCACAATACAGGACTTTCAGTGCTAAAACCAGGACAACTACTGGGCAAACCAGGGTGGTTGGTCATCCTTATTAGTGAATATTGGCATGTCAACTGGGAAGCAAGTGCCCACGTCAGTCCTAGTTGGTTGTACGTCCACTGAGAGTAGGAAATTGCTAATGTAGTTGTTGTTTCACAGAAGTCACTATTGCAAAGAGAGAGATGAACTGTGTAAAGTGGTTTTGAGTTCCAAGACCGGGTGAGTAGGATGCAGTGAACGCTGAGTGCATCCACCAGTGAAACCACTCAGAATCCTCAGCCTCGGACGATCTTGGGGTGGGGCCTTGCACAGCACTTCAGCAAAGACTTTCATACTCAAATGTGAACATATATGCATGCTCACACCCTTCAGCCATGCCCAACTCTCTGCAACCCTATGGACTGTAGCCCGCCAGGCTCCTCTGTCCAGGCAAGAATTCTGCAGGCAAGAATACTGGAGTGGGTTGCAGCCTTCCTCCAGGAGGTCTTCCCAACCCAGGGATCATACCCACATCTCTAATGTCTCCTACATTGGCAGGAGTGTTCTTTACCACTGGAGCTTAAATTATATAGAAATTTCATATGTGTGGATAAGATGTGAATCATGTGATCAGCATGTATCCAGTTATGTCTCTTGTTCTATATGCTTACTTCTATGGGATACTGAAAAAAGTAAGTTTAAGTAGGGTACCTCTAGAAAATTTTGAGATACATTCCTCATTGATTTGGATCTGGTTGTCCCTGCCATACATTCTTTGTAGCCATATTTCCTTTATTTTTAAGAGAAAATCACTGTTGGGGTGCTGAAATATGGTTAAACAAAGCAGAGATATTAAACAGACAATACACAGAGATTTCCAGTTTGGGACTCTGGAGGTGCTTCTTTGTGGTCCTTACAAACTTGAATCATCAGAAGTGGAAACTGACTTAGTCTTTGATGCTCCTGATGGATTTTGCAGAGGCTATATAGATGAAAATGAATTCAAGCCATGTTGTGTTCTGTCAACTCAAGCATTTAGTATCTCCTTTCTGACATAACAAGTAGTCACCCTCTTCACCCTGGAGACAGAGGACATTCTGGTTTCGTTGCATTCCATTTACATAATATTTTCTCTCGATCTTCAGCCAGCTCATCTGTCAGAAGCAGGAGTTTCTATCTTATGTATCACCTTTGCCTGCCTGTCTGAGCACTCATCTCAAGCACAGAGCTGTTTTGCTCAGAGCATCTTTCCTTCTCCTGCCTCCTTGTCTCTCTACCTGTTTTCTAAAGACCCAACAAAAGGAGTCCTTATAACTTGTCTTCCACACAGTGAACCCATGTTCACTTTCCTGCTTATCCTTCTTGCCTCATCCTTTCTACTCCTAGTAAGGAGAATTATAGAATGTTGAAGCAGTAAGCTAAATAATCGCATCATAAGAGATTTTCCTATTTTAAAGCTGATTTCACCTTTGGGTAATAACTCCCATTTTGCCAAAAATTCTTATTAACTAAGAGTTGCGTTTTGTATCATACATGCCATTATCTTATGTAAAATAGAAACTGTGGCTTTCATGACTGATATTTGTATACTCTCATCTGTCCAGGCACTATGCTTATTTCTTGACTTTGATTGTCTCATTTAATCTTCATAATAACCACACCTGTCGTGTAGCTTTAAAATGCCCATTTCACAGTAAAACTCAGATGCAAGGAGTTCACATAAGCTACCCAATGTCATAAAGCTCACAGAGCAGGCCTGGGATTTGAGCCCAGGCAAGCTCGTCCAGTCTTCCGCCCTGTGTGATCCCCATTGTAAATGGCGCTGCTCTGGGACCTGCTCATTGAGATTCCTCAGAGCCCTGCAGCAGTTGCTATGAGTGTCACTTCTTATCGACCATCTGCAAAAGAGATTAAAGCATGAGCCTGAAAAAAAAAGGGGGGGGGGCTCCTCTTGAACTTATTAATAGTACAAATGAAATAATTGCCTGAGTAATCCTAATGTGTGCCTTAAAGGTGTATGAGTCCATACTGATATAAATCAGTAATTAAATAAACAATTGAGGGAGAAGAAACAAATATCTCTTAATGAAAAATATTAAATAATTTCTGTAGGTTATGTGTTCCTCCTTCAACAAGTGGAACATAACTCAACTCTCCTTACATTTTGGCTGTGCATAGCAGTTTACTTCCAAAGAGTGGAGTATGGAAATGGGAGGAAAAGAGTAACTTTATAGCAGAGGAAAAAACAATATACTGCTGAAGTCAGACGATGAAGGTAAGCATCATCAATGATAAGACCTGTTAATAGTACGTACCCTTCATATGAAGTGATGAGAGTAGCACTTACATGGTGTTCCTCCCCCAAACTGATAATTCCAGTCTAATAATGAGAAAAATATCAAACAAACCCCCGATTAAGGATAATTCTCCAAAATACCTGACAAGTGTTCCTAAATACTGCCCAGTTTATAAAAAATAAAGCAACAAAAATCTGAGAAACTCTCTCAGTCACAGGGAGCCTAAAAAGTCATGGATTAAATGTAGTGTGGTATCCTGAATAGGTCCTGGAACAGAGAAAGGGATATTAGATAAAATTAAAGGGAATCTGAATAAAGTATGAACTTTATTTAATATTAATAATAAGGTATCAATAGCAGTTCATATGCTGTGATAAATGTACACACTAATGTAAGACGTTAAGAGTGGAGAAGGAAATGGCAACCCACTCCAGTATTCTTGCCTGGAAAAGTCCATGGACAGAGGAGTCTGGCGGGCTGAAGTCCATGGGATTACATGACTGAGCATGTGTGCACAAGGGTGGAGGGAGACGGGTTGGTAGCAATAAAGTGGTAGAACTTAAAAAAAACAAAAAGAGTGGGCTAACTAGTTGTGAGTTACATGGGGGATACTCTGTGCTTACTTTATTATTATTATGTAAATCTAAAGCTATCCTAAAACAAAAAGATTATTTTTAAAAAGTGGATAATAAAAATAACCTAGAATAGTAGGCACATATGTAGAAGTTAAGAGCAAAGACTTCTGTGTTTTTGTGACTAAAATTTTTCTACTTTCCAAATTCAGAAATAATCCTGCTGCATATAGCATGAAACAAGGTCACAGAAAAGAGTGTTATGAAATTGTTGAACAGAAAGAGAAAGTGGTCAGCGGCAAAAGTACCAGAACTACACACCAGTGATGGAGGTCATGACAGAATAGGCATAATGGGGACTTAGCAGACATGTTCTCTTAATTGAAATGTCAGTTCTGTTGGGGACAATGTATGTAGGAGAGCTCAGAACAGAAAAAAAAAAAAGTGGGAAGATGGTTTCCCGCTTCTGAAATATTAATAGTGTCAATGTACTTCACCTGTTCAATAAAATGGATAGGAGAGGATACAGAAAAGGAAGCAGAACAAGGAAAACCTTATCGAAGTTCTGCCATCCATTATACTATTGATATGATTATCTTTGAGGAAATGCCTAAACTTTGGCTCATAAAGTTGTACTATCAAAAATACAGGCTTTAACAGATGATAAATTCTCCCTTTACCAAGACAATGATCTAGTTCAAGAGGGAGGAAGATGTTCTAACTACATTTTTAATAGTAGAACTACTAATATTTACAGACTCACTTTCAATAGTGAATGAGCTATTCACATTCGCAAAGTAATAAATTAGAAGAGTTTTTGAAAGATCATAGAGTCTCCCATCACATCACCAACTCTCACCTCTCCACTACACACTTGCACTGTGTCGCACATATTAATATTCCTAACAGAGGAGCTACTGAAGGAGATTCAGCACTCTGCTTTGGTGACCTAACCTGGTGCTCAGCTATCCCAGTAGGCAGTGTATTGTATTCCAAATGCTTAAGCTTTCACATATAGTCTTTATCTTCATCTTACCGTACTAAGCTATGTACCTTGGAGCCTTGGGAACTTTGGTTTTGACGTACGGGGTATTGATTTATGTCAGGGAAAGAGAAGATGAGAATGATTTTTTTCCTGGGCTTTCAGATACCAAGGCCCAGGTGTGCAGAGAAATAAGTCACTTCAACAAAGAACATCAAGTTAGAAACCAGCGTATTGAGCTGTAGAGCATATAGAGATATAGCGATTATAGACAGTGGTGGATGGAGAGGTAGATTCATAAAAACAGGTAAGTGTATGTGCTGAAGGTCAAAGTTGGGTAGACTGTACTTTCACTGTCAGGAGAACGGAGGCTCACAGACATTAGAAGGGCAAAGCCAAGTAGCCAAAGAGTCATTTAAGGCCACTTGAAGGACCTTTGTGTCCATCAGGAAAAGGAATGGATATAATCAGAAACTTCTTACATGATTCCTACTGTCATTCAAAACCATCATTCAGATGCAGGTTTCCAGAGTCAGAGATGAGAGTGGATGGAAAGGTTAGAGAGATGGGGAATGCCACAGGATAATCTTAGGGTGAGAAAAACATGGGAATAAAAAGATTTTTTAAATCCATAGTTAAGCTATTTATTAACAAAAACAAAATAGAGATGTTTACTTTTCAAACCACAGGTCACAGTTCATTTTAAAATGCTCAGAGAAACAAAAAGCATCTAGCAAGATTTCGTAAAACTATATAGGCTTCCCAGGTGGCTCCGTAGGTAGAAGAGTCTGCCTACAATGCAGGAGACTGACTGCAATGCAGGAGACCGGGGTTCAGTCCCTGCGTTGGGAAGATCCCCTGGAGAAAGAAACGGAAACCCAGTCCAATATTCTTGTCTGGGAAATCCCATGGACAGAGGAGCCCAGTGGGTTCAGTCCATGCGGCCGCAAAGAGTTAGGCAATGAGTGACTAAACCGCTACTACTGTAGAGGTATTTACCTCATTGCCTGGAAGTTTTTTCTAAATGTTACTAATGCAATGAAGAGTTAAAGCAGTTAACTAACTATACTGTAAAGACCCCCCAAATCCTCATTTATTTCAGCAATTAAGGTAATTCTTTGACCTGAAACATCCAGAGAAACATTTTAATTCTTCAATCTACAAGTGTCAATGTAGGCTAAATGTAAGTAAATAGAAAATAAGCTAGAAGGAAAAACCAAAAGTATATTTCTCAGCCTTTTTATTTGTTACATAATGTGCATAAGAAATATAGTTTATACACCAGTTTTTTTAAAAAAATATGCTGTTTATTTGTATTGAAGAGTTTAAGTAGAAAAAGATTACATGCAGTGCTATAAGTTAAAGGTTAAAGCCTTATTAGGTTTATATTTCAAGAAGAGAGGTCTTTTTTAAATCAGCATTAAGATTGGCATACTTAGTTCATTCCAAATGGGTGAAAATAATCGGATAGTGTAGAGAGATAAATGACCCAAATTTGAGTTGGAGGTTTTGCAACAGTTCTCAGGTCACTTCTGGTTAGAGCGAGAAGAGAGTTACAGCTGCTGCCAACAGCAGATGGCTTCATCCTGAAGGCGGCGGAGAGCCCTCCTGTCCTGCTTCTGGCTCTTCTGCCAGGACCGGAATGTCTTGGGCTTGACTGTGGTGAAAGGAGCATATGTGAAGGAGCAGAGACTGCAGGGTGAGTTTTGAAGCCGCCCTGAATGAAGTCAAGTTGGCCTGACCCGGTGACACAAAGCCACTGGTCCCTGAGGTCAGTGACCTGCTGTCACACACGACTTACTGTTCAATGCACAGTTAGCACGCACCTCTAAGAGACAGATGCTGTGTTAATTTCTGAGAACACAAAGATAAATGAGTGAGAAGCCCCGCCTTCACCGTGTGAGTGTGCGCTCTGGGACGGAAGCCAGGAGTGGTCAACAATAATGACAGTGTACAGAGGGCGATTACAGATGCTCAGAGCGGTTCTGGAGGAGGGTGACGGAGGATTAACAGAAAGGATGTGTTTGTGCTCATTAAGGATGAATAGGAGTTTTCCATATGGACTGGATGAGAAAGGCATTTCAGGGAAAAACAATATATATGCGAAGGCATAGAACAACAGTATATAACAGACATAATGTATGTTATGTGGCGCCAGCTTACGTCACATGGTGCCATCTATCAGAGCAATAAAGACCACAGGACTTGGGGAAAATGACTCTAGATTCAATTCTCTATCCACAGTTACCAGTTACTTCATCTGAGGGAGTTATTTTACTTTTAATTTCCATTTTGTTACCTGTAAAACTGGGTCATAAGGGAGGCTAGCTCAAAGGGTTGTTGTGTTAAGTGGTCAAGAAGTGTTATTAAGTGTAAGATATTATTTACAGGATCGCTTAGATATTGTTGGGACTTCCCTCATAGCTCAGTTGGTAAAGAATCTGCCTGTAATGTGGGAGACCTGGGTTCAGTCCCTGGGTTGGGAAGATTCCCTGGAGAAGGGAAGAGCTACCCACTCCAGTATTCTGTCCTGGAGAATTCCATGGACTATAAAGTCCATGGAGTCGCAAAGAGTCGGACACGACTGAGTGACTTTCACTAGATATTGTTGGGGCTTCCCAGGAAGGCTCAGTGGTAAAGAATCTGCCTGCCAATGCAGGGAAAGCGGGTTCAGTCCCTGGGTCAAGATGATCCTCTGCAGTAGGAGATGACGACCCACTCCAGTATTCTTGCCTGGAGAATCCCATGGACAGGATAGCTGGTAGGCTACTGTCCATGGGGTCACAGAGAGTCAGGCATAACTGAGCATGCATAGTTATTGTCAGGTCACAAAGTAGAAATGGCCCCTAGTGAAAAGAATTAGGGAAGATAAGAGCTAGAAGAAAAGATGACTAGTGGGTTAGTAATTGAAGGAATGCCCTAAGGATTTGGATTAGTGAGACCTTGTCAATGGTGAGAGACAGCTAAAATGACATGCTACAGGTGCCCCATCTAACCTATTCACATTTTAATCAGAAATTTGTAAGTGGCACTGCATTTGAGGGGCTGTGATGAGTGGGGTGCTATTTTCCAGCATCCAACTGATGTTGATTGGCTAGCTGAAACAAATTCCTTATATCTGAAAATGTGAAATTTCAATTTGATCATGAAGGATATAAAGTTCGGAGTTTACAGAAGATCAGTGACAGGATGCAAAAAGATCTCTATTGTCAAGACTATGTAGGAAAAATACAAGGTTGGGGGTTTGAGGAGCTTTCAGGCTTGCTGTTGGTCAGCAGTAATAGAGGGCTAATGTAATTTGGATTTCCTCAGTAAAGGGGAGGCATACTTAGGGTGGTAGATATGATGGTCTTATTCTTCTCTGTTTTGGCTAGAGTGTATTTCCCTTGTTGATCTCTGAAAGAAGTTTATAGACAAATTAATCTGACTCACAGGATTACTATGAAGATGGTAAAGGAATTCAGTCATCTCCTTTATGAAGTGTAGATAAGTTCTTAAAAGGAGGAGACTAGGGGGACATAGTTTTTACACTTATGCATGTGAAGAGTGGTCATGAGGAAAAGGAACTAGATTTATTGGGGTGGAATCTGAGGGTAGACCTAGGATGAATGAATGGAAGAGAAAAAGCAATTTAGGCTTGGCATCAGTATGTCTAATGAGTTCAGAAGATGAAAGGTGATGTAGTTAGCTAACAGTGAAGGCTTATAAGCCTGGTCCAGTTGTACTAGGTAAAGATGATGGAAGAGATTATTGTCAGGAGAGAGCTGAGCAGGATGCTCTTTAAAATTTTGTCTAAATCCACAAATCTCTGTAAAAATTAATAAGATTTAATAAGGGAGAATGGTAAGCTTAAAGAGCCAAGTGAAGCCATTTTGGAAGAGAACTGAAAGTTAGTCTGAGGATGTTTGGATTCATGTAAACCTGAAGGAGGACTAACAATGTTTGAAAAGGACATCCATAGTAAAAACATGCTGCAACAAATTCCAAGCAGAAGTTGAGGTCTATTTCAGTGTATCATTTGTTAACCATCTGGAAGAATTAAGAGCATGCACACTGAAGTCAGTACTTGTTTCCTTAGTGAATACAGAAATATAGGCAGAAAGCAGTAAACATTTATTTTTCCTTGGGGCTGTCAAGAGAGCCCTGTATGCTGGAAGAATAAACTAGATGATCTATTTACTTTTCATTTGCACTGTCTACATTTCTATAGTAACAGAAATAATATGTTGCAGACCGAGAGCATGATGTTTTTGATCCCAGCTTTTAATGGTACGCACAGGAAGCCAAGGTACTCAAGTTAGCTTTTCAGTAGAGGTTTTACTTGGTAATTTGACTCTAAGGAGACTTTGATTTTTTAAAAATATGTTATCATTTAGTTATATCAAACTAAAGGGTAGCATCTGGTTTTGATTCATTTAACCTTCATGGGAAAGAACAAGTCATTACTTAAAGAGTGTCTTATCGCCTATTATTTCTTGTATTTTTAGAAATCATTTATTCTTCTTCAAATTGTGCTGTAATTATTCATTAATAATTCTTCTTGATGTCTCTGGAGTCATTCCATTACCCACAGTCATTATGCATCATTTTGTCAATGTTTGCTATGATATTGAGGTATCTATGGCTCATTGAGTCATTACATCCATTGGTGTATATCCTTTGAGTGAAGAATATCCAATTTATTCTGAATCAAGTTTCATTGAAATATTTTCCAGAAACTTAAGAAGGTGCTTTTATGTCTAAGAAGAAGAGTACAGATATAATCCCTATATACTAACTCCTGGATATCTCTCATGGAAATCTTGGCATTGATTGGAGAATTCTATTTTTGTTGCTGGGCTAATGACCCAGAGGAGATTTGTTAATCATCTCCTGGGCCCCAAATTGTAGCAGAAAGCAACACTGTGTGGAATCACTGTCATTAACTGTTTTATCCATGTAATGAATGGTACATGCTTATTTGCTCAGTTTTGTCTGACTCTGCCAACCCATGGACTGTAGCCCACCAGGCTCCTCTGTCCATGGGATTTTCCAGGCAAGGATACTGGAAGGGGTTGTCATTTCCTCCTCCAGAGGATCTTCCTGACCCAGGGACCAGACCCACGTTTCCCATGTCTCCTACATCACAAGTGGATTCTTGATGGCTGAGCCATCATGGAAGCCCATTTAATGGTAGTTTGTAGTAGATCAGCTCCATTATGGTTGGGCACAATAGCCTTTAGTGGGAAGACCTGGAAAATTAAAAAAAGAGTATTTCTTTTGAGTAACAGCATTCTGCATTTTAAGTAACCACTATCTGTTCCAATAGGAAGACTGGCACTGTGTGGGGGATGAAATGTTTAGCATGGTCAGGATAAGGTATATTTTTCAAGTTTAGGATCAGCTCAAACTTTTATATCCCATATTACTTAGTTTGAGTATCTTCTCCCCAGAAGTTAAAATAATCTAATAATGATTTAAACATCTTCTAAATATTTATATTTTCCCCATTTCATAGAAAAGACAAAGTATAAAATTCCTACAGGCAGTTCTACTGTATGAAGGCAGTTGTGTTAGTGTATATTATTCACATCACAAAAGATTCTTTTGTTATGAAAGGATGGAACTCAGGGTTTCTTTAAATCTAAGCCCCCATTATGCATTTAAAACATCATTTAAATTATCCAAACCTTCAAGAATAAATTTGCTGTGTAAAGTGACATATACTTATCTTATTTGTGAACTTCAGTGTAATAAGTTATTCAGTACGTGATTGACACAAGCCTGGCAAGAAGCCAGAAGTGTGAAAGTCCGTAACTTGCAATTCTTGAAACTGTTGTACAGCATTATGTTTGTTTCCTTAAGAACATTTATGACTGTTGTTTTGAAAGAATAATAATAATGTTGATACAATATTTTCAAAAGTATAAAGTTTATGTTCAATAGTTATATAGAAACACTAGACATATTTCTAATGAGAAATATACTGATTCATTAAACAAATATTTATTAAATGCATGTTATTTGAGCTGCAAACAGCCTCAGGTATTTCAGTCTCCTATTTGATAGACACAAAAACTGAGAACAAGAGAAGTGATATGGATTGCTCAACGTCAAGTAATAAAAAT
Organism: Cervus canadensis; assembly: GCF_019320065.1. Lineage (NCBI taxonomy): Eukaryota > Metazoa > Chordata > Mammalia > Artiodactyla > Cervidae > Cervus > Cervus canadensis. The sequence continues at coordinate 7,551,485 of NC_057408.1, forward strand.
GCAGAAATAGGAGTAATGGTCTCAGTTCCTAACTGCTAGCCTTTCCACCGCTCTGTACAAGCTTCTTATGTTAATTCACTTTGTTGTTTAGAGAGATTGCTTTAAAAATATTGTTCTGTCTCCATCAACTTATTGAAGATAGATTCCTATAAAAAAGGCATTCCCTCTCTCCTTCCGTATGCCATAAAGGACAGCTATAAGGCCTCCCATGCACTACTGACACAAATATACAAAAGAATCAAAATCAAATTAAGTGATCAAAAATGAAAACCAAGATGCCAAGATAAAGAATAGTGTAAATCATATGCGGTAAATGTAAGTGTAATAGAAGTACTTGTTTCTGTCTGATTCTCTCACTCACTATTTATTTAGGGTACAAATGCCATGTCCTTAGAAAAAAAGAAAACCCCACATTTGCTTTGTTTTGCCATCCAAGTAAACTTCAGAAAACTCTCAGAGCTTTCCAAATAAATCTCAGATATCTCCCTGTGTTGTAGAGGAGCGCACGGGAGTGAGGGAGAGAGAAAGAAGAACTTATTATTTATGAAGCTCATCAGACTGGCATAAGAGGAACTGGATTTTAACTTCTTAATTCATTATTTCCTATGAGTTAGTATTTCACAGAAAATCAAACTATAAACAGAATCTTCATAAGATTAGGAAGACATGGCTTGAGGGTTTTTTATATAAGTTCGTAGCTCATTATTACATGTATACTTCAGCAAGGTCATTTGAATAATAAAGAAAATTTTCAAAACAGTAATTGTTTATTGGATTAAACCAGGGATCAGCAAATTTTCTCCATAAGGGACCAGATAGTAAATAATATATATTTCTGCTTTGGGGACATATGGTTAATTTGGTAACTACTCAACTCTGCCTCTATAATGGGAAAGCAGCCATTGAAATAAATGAATGGTTGTGCAACAATATAATTTATTTATGGACACTGAAATTTGAATTCTGTATGATTTTATGTGTCATGAAAAACTGTTCTTCTGATTTTTTTTAACCATTAAAACAAGTAAAAAACATTCTAGGCTGACTATCATGTGATTTGCCCTGGGGTCATCATTTGCTGACCCTGAATATCCTTGTTATAGGGATTTAGGGAACTACTACTATGACCCCTTTAATAAACAAGTAAACCTGCATAGGAGCTAGTGAGCTACTCCCAAACTGTCTGATACTGCATCTGTCTACTGTAGAATAGGAAAAAAAATGAAATGAAAAGATAAGCAACAATAAATGCTCCTTGACCTTTATCTTTGGATAGTCATAGCTTTTCTTATAAATCTGTATACCTATGCTCAATGCTATCATCTTTTTCTTTTTAAGATAAAGTGTTTATTGTATATCCACTTTCTTTGAAATTCATCACATACATTTGTGCATGTATCTTTTGTTTGGATATGAAATGCAGGATAATGAGCACAATAGGGCATTAGTTGCTTGAAACCTGAAATATTAGCTTGTTTCCTTAAATACACTAATATCAGCATTTTACAAAAATATCAAATGGCTTAACAGAAAGAATGATTCAGATACTGTTTTTGTTGAATAGATATTTGTATCAGTTCTTCTATATAAATCATCTCTGCATGATGCTAAACATTTAGATTTTTGGAAACATGGAAGGTTCAACATTTTGCTTTATGTCCAGATGTTTGGTGTTATGTAAACCTTTGATATATAGGAAAAGAATATGTTGAGCCATCTTCATCCAAAGTTTTTATGAAATCCTTAACTATCCATTAAAATGATTACTTATAAACTTACAGATATCTGGAAATTTAGTTAAAGCTATTTTGTAGACATCAATACCTAAGAAGATTTACAGTATGTGTGTACATAAAGGTAGACCTGTTTGTTACTTATACTTAAGTTTATACACACACATATATAGTCCATGGGGTCATATATATAATCAGTTCAATTCAGTCACTCAGTCGTGTCCAGATCGTTGCGACCCCATGAATCGCAGCACTCAGGCCTCCCTGTCCATCACCAACTCCTGGAGTTTACTCAAACTCATGTTCATTGAGTCAATGATGCCATCCAACCATCTCATCCTCTGTCGTCCCCTTCTCCTTCCACCTTCAATCTTTCCCAATATCAGGGTCTTTTCAAATGAGTCAGTTCTTCACATCAGGTGGCCAAAGTATTGGAGTTTCAGCTTCAACATTAGTCCTTCCAATGAACACCCAGGACTGATCTCCTTCAGGATGGACTGGTTGGATCTCCTTGCCGTCCAAGGGACTCTCAAGAGTCTTCTCCAGCACCACAGTTCAAAAGCATCAATTCTTCGGAGCTCAGCTTTCTTTATGGTCCAACTCTCACATCTGTACATGACTATTGGGAAAAAAAAAAGCATGTATACACAGACACACACATATACATATATACACACATAAACACATATATATGTTGTTGTTGTTGTTTAGTTACTCAGCTGTGTCTGATTCTTGTGACCCCATGAACTCTGGCCGACCAGGCTCCTCTGTCCATGGGATTTCTTAGGCAAGAATACTGGAGTCGGTTGCCATTTCCTTCTCCAGGGGGTCTTCGTGACCCAGGGATCAAACCCATATCTCCTGCGCTGCAGGCAGATTCTTGACTACTGAGCCACTTGGGAAGCCTGTATTTGTGTGTGTGTGTTTCATATATAAACATTTTGTGAGTGTACCTCAGACTGCCAATGTGTAAACACTCAGTAAGTGGAAATTTACTTTTTGAGTCAGTAGCCATTGTGAGTGTTCCAATACTGTTGCCTTTCTAACAGTCAATCCAGAGATATCTGTTTAAAAAAAAAAAGGCTCCTCCTCAGAGCTGTGATGGAATTTTATGGTGATATTCACTGGGGAGGGGGTGTTTACATTAAATGAGAAAATGTATGTGACTAGTCCTTTCTAAATTGAAAAGTGCTGTACAAATATTAGCGGATATCTGCTTAACTTCCCTTAAGCCACTGGATTCATTTTTCTCCATCTTATTTCAGAAGCTATTTCTAAGTCAGGAGATGAATGTTTTCATCACTGATTTCCCTTCAGTAGGCTATGAATGCATTATGGTTTTTTAAATTATTATTTTGCAGTTGTTAATGATGAATGGACAGGGATGCCTAACATGCTGCAGTTCACGGGGTCTCAAAGAGTTGGACACGACTGAGCAACTGAACTGAACTGACCCCTAGCCCTCCATTAAAACACGTGCAGAAGGTGTAGACATCAAAGCAAGTAAAATTTCAGGAGGGAAACTCGATGTGGCAAAATGAGATTTGTGAATGAGTTTGAATTCTATCCCGGACCTTCCCTGGAGGGAAAGGGTTTGGGAAAGTGTCATCTGAATAGAAATTGTTTAAAATGGATAATTTAAAACATTCTCCTAAATAGTCTCTTCTTAAGGCAACAGACATGAGTTTTATGTGGAGAAAAATGGGCACTGCTATCAAGGCCTGAACCAGTTTTGTTGACAACTAACAGTAGGAAAACTATTTCCTGGGCCCTAGATTCCTTGCTTTATATAAAAAGGGGGTGTTAGTTTATTCGCTCTGTCATGTCCAATATTTTGTGACTCGTGGACTATAGACTACCAGGCTCTTCTGTCCATGGAATTCTCCAGGCAAGAATACTGGAGTGGGTTGCCATTCCATTCTCCTGGGGATCTTCTCGACCCAGGGATTGAACTGGGGTCTCCTGCATTGCAGGTAGATTCTTTACTGTCTGAGCCACCAGGAATTACAGACATAAATACTGTCAATTCATCCAGTTGTTCATCCCTATATGAATATAAGTTCAGAGAAAATCAAATCTTTAACTCATGTTATCAGAACTCACAAGTATAGAAATACATACTCTGTCTTTAAAACTTAATTGGTACTGGAGACAGTTGGCCAAGTTCCTGTTCAAGCTTTCCATTCAGGTACAAGGGAGGAGTGTGTTTAAATATTAGTATCATCCCTTGGTGTCTCATATCACCAGTAGTACATTTAAAACATTCTTAAACAGCTATACATTGGTAAGGATGGGAAAGCTGACCGTGGAGATAAAGTTTTAAGATCTTAGGAACCCTGAAGTTTAATGTCAGTCATTCCCTGGTGAACATGCCTCGGATAGGGTACCGATACATCTGTGTGTGTGAATATAAGTAAAAGGGCCACTTCTTGTTAAACAGGATGCGAACAGCCTCTCTGTGTTGCATTGAAAATTACTGAGTTTGATTAATCTCTATATCTATACTCAACCCTTTGTTTAAAATACCGTCCTCCAAAAATTGCATTAGCACTTCCGGTTTACCAATCTTTAGTTTCAGTAGGTTCTGGGACCTGCTGTCAATCATTTGATCGAATCCTGCAGTGCCACTATTAAGTAGGGTTCTGTGCGGAAATCACAGAGAGCACCCCCTTGCTTTGGTCAATGGGCTTGCAGCAGCAAAGCTTTGGGAGCTCATATAGGAGAATAGATCAGTGTTTTGATGCAACATATTCCTTATACTTAAAAAAAAAAATCAAAAACATAAAACAGTTATGGTTCCGATCATTGCATTTCTTGGCAGTTTTCATCCATTTCGTTCTGTTGCACTGTTTTGGTTTTTTGTGTGTGTGACCTCCTTGAAATTAAAGGCATATATCCATTTTATACACACACACACACACACACACACACAACTTCAGTAGAAACCAAGTTATACTTAGTTAGTTATATCACACTGCTTGTGGAAGGGAAAGAAAGAAGAAAGTGTTAGTCACTCAGTTGTGTCTGACTCTTTGAGACCCCGTGGACTGTAGCCCACCAGGCTCCTCTGTTCATGGGATTTCCAAGGCAAGAATACAGGAATGGGTTACCATTTCCTTCTCCACATTTTCCCAACCCAGGAATCAAACCTAGGTCTCCTGCATTGTAGGCAGCTTCTTTACCATCTGAGCTACCAGGGAAGCCCTGTGGAAGGAAAGCAGGTTGGAATCCAATGAAAATGCAGGTGTATAGAGAACCCAGCTCCGTGCTCTGTGATGGCATAGAAGGGTGTGTTGGGAGGGAGGCTCTAGAGAGAGGGGATATATGTATGCTTAGAGCTGATTCAGGTTCTTGTACAGTGGAATCCAAATACAGTGTTGTAAAGCAGTTATATTCCAATTAAAAAGTAAATAAAACAAAAAATAAAATTAAAAAAAAAGAATAGAAAATGCAGGGTTCATAACTGGGCAGGAAGGAGTTCTTGCCTGAGAGGAGCCTAGATCAGTTGAACAGATAATCCATCTGGTTACAGAGAGGCTGAAGTCTAAGACTTCTCCTTTAAACTGGACTTAACTGAAGTCTACATGCTTTTAAACATCTTTCAGAATTACATTTATATCTTCTCAAAACAGAAAAAAATTTTCTGTTGACATTTCTTTTCTATTTGAAAAAAAAAAAGACATTTCTATTTGAGGATGGTCAGAAATGCTACTGTGGTGATGGAAGCTTATTGTGAAGCTTAATCAGGAGACAGCATTTAAGAGACTGAAGAAGGCCCACATAACAGGCCCAGAGTCTCAGGAAATAGCAGCAAAGAGAATATGCCGCTATGACCTCCCTGTGCAGGGAGGAGTCAATTGGGATAAAACCTGACTTGGGTTTGTCAGTTATATCAAAAAGGATAAAGTTACAAACAAACAGTAAAATAAAACTGCTAGAATACCTAAATCCATATAATAGCATAGTAGGACAAGGCATGGGATTTTTCAGGCATTTGAATCCAGGAGTTACCTTTTATAATGATGTTAGCTTAAGAATATTAGCTTTAGTAAAACACTCAGGACAGTAAGGCCTAAGTACTGATTGCTATTGTAATTAAAATGGCCTTATGAAATGTTTTTCAACTTTGTTTTAACTCAAAATGGTAATTTCATACAGTGCAATCTAATATTATGTAAAAGAGAAGAGAGAATTTTTTATTGAAGAATAGTTGACTTATAATGTTGTGTTACTTTCTGTATACAGCAAAGTAATTCAGATACATACATACGTACATACATGTGTGTGTGTGTGTGTGTGTGTGTGTGTGTACACACACATCTATGTATATATACACATATATATGGGCTTCCCTGGTGGCTCAAACGGTAAAGCATCTGCCTGTGATGTGGGAGACCCAGGTTCGATCTCTGGGTCAGGAAGATCCTCTGAAGAAGGAAATGGCAACCCACTTCAGTATTCTTGCCTGGAGAATCCCATGGACAGAGGAGCCTGGTCAGCTACAGTCCATGGGGTTGCAAAGAGTCGGACACAACTGAGCGACTTCACTTACACACACACACACATATATATATTCATTCTTATATTGGTTCTTTTCCATTGTAGGTTATTATAAGATATTGAATATAGTTCCCTGTGTTATACAGTGGGTCCTTCCTGTTTATATATTTTATACAAAATAGTATATATCTGTTCATCACAGGCTCCCTTCCCCTCCCTTTCCTCTTTGGTAACCATAAGTTTGTTTTCTATGTCTGTGAGACACTTTCTGTTTTATAAGTTCATTTGTATCATAGTTTAGATTCCACATATAAATGGTATCATGATATTTATCTGTCACTGTCTCAGTTACTTCACTTAGCATAATACCCTCCAAGTCCATCCATGGTGTTGCAAATGGCATTATGTCATTCTCTTTTATGGCTGAATAGTATTCCATTGTGTCTGTGTGTGTCACATCTTATTGATCTATTCATCTGTCAATGAACATTTAGTTTACTTTTGTGTCTTGGCTGTTGTAAATCGTGCTGCTGTGAACATTGGGATTCATGTATCTTTTCAAATTACAGTTTTCCCTGGATATATGCCTGGAGTGACATTGCAGAATCATAATAGCTCTATTTTTGGATCTTTAAGGAACCTCCCTACTGTTTTTCACAGTGGCTGCACCAAGTTACATTTCCACCAACAGGGTAGGGAGTCCCCTTTTCTCCACACCCTCTCCAGCATCTATTATTTATCTTCTCCTTGATGATGGCCATTCTGACTGGTGTGAGAATGTATTGCATTTCCCCAATAATTAGTAATGCTGATCATTTTTTCATGTGCCTGTTAACCATCTGCATGTAGAAGAGCAGAGAGAGTTTTACCCATCCTTTTAAAATTTAGAAATATCTACCTACAAATATTCTTTATACTAATTTAATATAGCCATTCAAATATGTCACATGAATAAATGTATTTTTATCTATTAATAGAACTATTCTGCTAGGTGACATTTTTTAGCTGTTATTATAAGTGCTGCCTTGTATTTAATTGGTGGAACTGGAGGACACGCCATGTTTTGGTGGGGAGAGAGCAGGCCTTGGTTCTGCAGGACTCACGTCTGGGCTGCGTTACTCACCAGCTGGGTGAATAGGGATGCAGGTCCTACTCCATCCTGTGTGCCTCCGGTGACTCATATTTAAGTAGAGACAAGGGAGTCCCAGTCCTGGGATGGAACAATTCTTTATGTTCATTGTGGTGGTGCTTACACAAATCTATACATGTGCTAAAATCTCACATAGAACTACATGTACACATGCATGCATAGAAAAATCCTGCATAATAATAATACATAGAAAAATTTTGGTAAAATAATACATAGAAAAAATGCATAGGAAAATTTGGTGAGTCAAATCTGCAGTTTAGTTACTCATATTGTGCAAATGTCATTTTCTTGGTTTTGATCATTTTTTTTTTTTAATTTAGGTAATGATAATTCTTTAGGCTGTTAGTACAGGGTAGGGGGTATTCTGAGTGATGGGTCTATAAGACCTGCCTGTGCTATTTTTGCAGCTTCTTGTGAGTCTGTCTTTCAAAATTAAAAAAAAAAAAGAAACACACACTTATTGTATGAGCCAGCAATGCCACTCTTAGGTGTTTCCCTTGAAAAACTGAAAACGTGCTCACACCAAACATGAATGTTTTTAACTATTCTGATCATAATCACCCCAAACTAGAAACAACCCAGATATCCTTGGACAAGTGAACAAACTGTGGTACACTCATGTGGTATAATACCCCTGAGTAACAAAAAAGAAAGAATCTATTGATACCAGCAGCATCAACCAAGAAGCAAAAAATAGAAGTTTAAAAAATGATAGTCTCTGAAAATAAGACTATATATACAGGTAAAGTTCTTAGAATAGGGACCGATTAATAGTGAGTACTTTGTAAGTATCCACTGTTATTATTTCTCCCCCCACCCCCAAAAAAAATCTCTGTCTTCCAGAATAATGATAAAGTTCCCATTTTCTCCTAACTTGAACAAATTAGTGACTATTTATAATTCTGTATTTCATGTATTTACTATATATCACTATGTGCATTAGCTTATATGCACATGTACATACTTCTCATTAAGATGTGTATATATATATATATGCAATGCATGGGTGAAGTTTGAGAATTCAGCACCAAACAAGAAAAGTGTACCTGTGAGGCTTCAATTTTGGAAGATTTTCAAATGCCCAAATTTAAGCTTTTCAAATAAATGTTTGAAATGCCAAGTTAATTAGGATTGAAGGAAATGGCACTTATTGTGGGGTTGTCTTTTATGTTATAAATACTGAGATCTATAAATATATATACACATACATATATATGTGTGTTGCTGATGTTGAGATCCAGTATTAACATTTAGCATATGTGCTGACTGTGCTAAGTTGGGCTTTTATGACGGAGTTGTTATATTTTGAAGAACATGCTCTGAATCATTTATAAGTCTGTGTAATAACAAGCCGTATCCTAACAGGATTTACTGGTCTTTTATTGCCACCTACACAGTCAGCTAGTACTGATTCATCAATCTCTACTGTGTGTGAAGTGCTGAGCTGGATCAAAGAGGAACAGGACGTGTTTAGAACACGCTCAGAAGTAAGAGCTGTTGTTTAGTCGCTAAGTCGTGTCTGACTCTTTTGCGACCCCAGGAACTGTAGCCAGCCAGGCTTCTCTGACCGTGGGATTTCCCAGGCAACAACACTGCAGTGGGTTGCCATTTCCTCCTCCAGGGGATCTTTCCTACCCAGGGATTGAACTCGCGTCTCCTGCTTGGCAGGCATATTCTTTACTACTGAGCCACCAGGGAAGCTTGGAGTAAGAGATCCCTGGATTCAAATCCTAACACTGTAACTTGCTAGGTCTGTGTATTTGTATAAATTATCCAGTTCATCTAATCATTTCTTCCCTTGCATAATAAGCACAGTACAAATTATCAACCTCTTAGAGTTACTGTGAGGTAAAGGGTTTGTCACAGGATCAGATATATATGAACTGCTCAGTAAATGGTAGCTGTCATTATTATTAGGTATATTATAATTATTTGGGGTTAAATGACTTAGAGATTTAATGGGAAAGAAATGCAAGGTGACAAAATTACATACTCTATGCTTCTGTATAGAAACTGTTGAAGGGAAGTATCAAGTATATTCTAAGATACTTGCATTAAACTTCTTTGGCAACATGGAACTTCATCTTGGTCAACAAGTACATGTAGGTCTGTGACCGACACACTGTGGGAAGAAATGGGCGTTTATTTAGTGTACTAAATTGTGACACTGTTTAAAGGAAAGCAATATGAACAGAAATGTGATCAACAAAAGATAAGAGTGGGGGTGTGGTAGAGTTGATGAACAGGGAGCTAAGCTAGATTGGCATTAACTACTTATGTTAAGTTGTCCAGTTCATGAACAAATGCTAGCTATGAAATAAATAAAGGCAACATGTATGCCTGTCATTGCTGTACCAATACACATGGATGAAATATAAATTCTATCATATATATATATGAGACACACAAACATATATGTATATATAAACACACATGTATGTCATATTTATGATAAAATTCAAAGTGGCTCAGCTTACTTATAGAGCACATTGTAATGTTTATAATCTTGAAGTTGTAAGTGAATGCAAAGAAGAAAAATAAAATGGAGAGAGTACACTGAATTAGAAGTCAAAAGACTAAGATTCTAGTACCTAGTACCACTGAACTAGTTAGTCTCTTATTTAAGGTGTTATATAGAATCTTAGTATTTTGACTTCTAACACACACACACACACACACACACACACACACACCCTTGAGAAGGGAATAGGTACGCACTCCAGTACTCTTGCCTGGAGAATTCCATGGACAGAGGAACCTAGTGGGCTACTGTCTATGGGGTCTCAAAGATTCAGACACAACTAAGTGACTAACACACACACACACACACACATATATATTCACAACCATATATGCACAATAATATACACACATATATATTCATATATATTTAAATGTATATAAAGCCACATATACACACACGTCTCTTTGTCGATGACAACAGTTCTAGAAGCATTTTGCTAAATTCAACTAAGTGGTATATGTTGGCCATTGCTAACTTAATGTTATTTGTTACTCATATTTAAATAATTTAAACCACAAGCTCTGCAGAGCTAGCGAACCTCTAATGGTTTGGCAGATTTCTCGAAGCAGCCATAATTACACACATTCTGTCTATCGGATTGTCTGCTTTGGCTTCTTGATGGCTTAAAAACAAATTAAATGGCACTTAAATCAAAATTCCCATCGGTGTGCTGTATATGCTTCCATGTAGGAAACAGGTGTTTCTCCCATTTGTATAGACATATATAGTGGAAACAAAGGAAATGTATAGTTTAAAATATCAATTTGCTTTGAAGCATTTCTGTGGTTTGTTGGTTTTGCATAAAACTTTCATGTTCAACAAGCTCTAAATAGACCATTTCTTTGTATTTCAAGGGGAAATGATTTTAAATTTATTGATTCCTTTTAGTAAAGTTGTTCCTGGGTTCATTAGAAATAATGCTGCAATAACAACCATTTTTTTACGAGTACCAGCAGCTAAAACAAACCTGTTAGCATGATTTTCGCAACTGTAGGAAGCATATCGATCTCATATTACACTGTTGAGCACTGGGTTAGAAATGTGGGCACCCGTATCAGTTCACTCTCACAGAGATTACTGAATTAGGTCTCTTTAGTCTGATATAATATGTGACCCAGAATCGACATTTCCTAAAGATTCTGTGGGCTTCCCAGGTGGCTCAGTGGGTAAGGAATCTACCTGCAGTACAGGAGATGCAGTAGACATGGGTTTGATCCCTGGGTTGGGAAAGATCCCCTGGAGGAGGGCATGGCAACCCACTCCATTATTCTTAAACCTGGAGACTCCCGTGGACAGAGGAGCCTGGCGGGCAGTCCTTAGGGTTGCAAAGAGTCAGACATGACCAAAGCAACTGAGCACACATGCAGATATTCTATAGATGTGGACGCGTGTGTGTGTGAGAGAGAGAGAATTATTTTGCTGAATGCCTAGTCTCTACTCTGTTGTTTTCTTTACTGTAGAGTTCAGTAAGGTGATCATCAAAGTGGTGTACAATACCATTGTTGTATTAAATTGTTATTAGGGAACAAGTCTACTTAAATATTTTCCAGTTGGCTGTGTTACGTTGAGCAGTTTTAGCCTGCTTTAGAGGTTGTCGTTTGATCGGTGGGATAAGGAGATCTATATAAGCGGATAATTTATTAAGTCAGATTCTTTCGTACATGTGTTGACTTCTGACTTTGTTTTTATAGATCATGCTTAGTTGGAAGGTACAGGAATAAAGATTATCTTAAGTAAAAAAACAAAATAGACTTTATTTACAGGACACTAGGATTGATTCCTTTTAGTAAAGTTGTTCCTGGGTTCATTAGGAAGAATGCTGAAATACTGACAATTTTTTGCTCTATCTGAAGAACAGACCGCACTCTGCTAGAAACATGACTCAATCCCCTCCTTCTGCCCCCCACCCCCACCCCAAACTCCAGCATGTGAAGTCTCAGCTGAAAATTCAGAGTGTTCAGGAGGGAGAATCTGATAGAGATAGAGAAGGAGTAGTGAGTGCTGTAGGGTATATGAGAGGGGCTTATGTATTGAAGGGATCACCTTGTATGTTGCAGATCATTTTCAAAGTAAAGGACACGCGTGTCTCAATGCTCGTATCAGTCATGGTCACCTGTTCGTAGACAAGTGGCCCCGTTCTCCCTCTCATTCCCATGATTCTTTTCCAGACCTTCTTGAGAAATTCAGTTGGGAGCCTCTGAACCCCTTACTCACTGTGCAACATTTCAGCATTTGATAAACTTAGAACTGATCCCCCATGAGAAGCCCCTGACTCTTGAGCCTCTCTTTCCTATAAATGGTCCGAAATACATCAGTGCCTTCCTTTTGTGGCCATAAGTACAAAACAGATGGACAGTGTTTTCACTACAAAACAGGTAGTGAAGGTGGTGGGCCAGATCCATATGAGGGACCTGGCTTCAAGTTGGGGAAGCTACTCTGCTGGGAACACCCTTGGGTGCTGGGTTGGTTCTGGTCTTTCTGTATTTGGGAGCTTTAATGAATGCATCAGTTTATCCACAGTTACAACATATTTGTTGTTGTTCAGTCATTCAGTCATGTCTGACTCTTTGCAACCACTTGGACTGAAGCATGCCAGGATTCCCTGTCATTCACCATGTCCTGGAGCTTGCTCAAGCTTATGTCCATTGAGTCGGTGATGCCATCCAACCATCTCATCCTTTGTTGTCCCCTTCTCCTCCTGCCTTCAATCTTTCCCAGCATCAGGGTCTTTTCTAATGAGTCAGTTCTTTGCATCAGGTGCTCAAAGTATTGGAGTTTCAGCTTCAGCATCAGTCCTTCCAATGAATATTCAGGACTGATTTCCTTTAGGATGGACTGTTTGGAATCTCCTTGCTGTCCAAGGGACCCTCAAGAGTCTTCTGCAACACCACAGTTCAAAAGCATTAATTCTTGTGCATTCAGCCCTCTTCATGGTCCAATTCTCATACTCATACATGACTACTGGAAAAACCATAGCTTTAACTAGATGGCCCTTTGTTGGCAAAGTAATGTCTCTGCTTTTTAAGATGCTGTCTAGGTTGGTCTCAGCTTTTCTTCCAAGGAGCAAGCGTCTTTTAATTTCATGGGTGCAGTCACCATCTGCAGTGATTTTTGGAGCCCCCCAAAATAAGGTCTTTTACTGTTTCCATTGTTTCCTCATCTATGTGCCATGAAGTGATGGGACTGGATGCCACAATCTTAGTTTTCTGAATGTTGAGTTTTAAGCCAACTTTTTCACTCTCCTCTTTCACGTTCATCAAGAGGCTCTTTAGTTCTTCTTTGCTTTCTGCCCTAAGGGTGATGTTATCTGCATATCTGAGATGACAAAATTATTAATATTTCTCCCGACAATCTTGATTCCAGCTTGTGCTTCATCCAGCCTGGCATTTCTCATGATGTGTTCTGCATATAAGTTAAACAGGGTGACAAGCCTTGACATACTCCTTTCCCAATTTGGAACCATTCCTGTTGTTCCATGTCTGGTTCAAACTGTTGCTTCTTGACCTGGATACAGGTTTTTGCAGGAGACAGTTAAGGTGGTCTGGTATTCCCATCTCTTTAAGAATCTTCCACAGGTTTTTGCAGGAGACAGTTAAGGTGGTCTGGTATTCCCATCTCTTTAAGAATCTTCCACAGTTTATCGTGATCCACACAGTCAAAGTCTTTAGCATAGTCAATGACACCGAAATAGATGTTTTTCTGGACTTCTCTTGCTTTTTCTACTATCCAGTTGATGTTGGCAATTTGATCTCTGGTTCTTCCGCCTTTTCTAAATCCATCTTGATCATTTGGTAGTTCTAGGTTCATGTACTGTTGAAGACTGTTTTGGAGAATTTTGAGCATTACTTTGCTAGCATGTGAAATGAGGGTGATTGTAGTTTGAACATTCTTAGTAGTCTGAACATTCTTTGGCATTGCCCTTCTTTGGGACTGGAATGAAAACTGATCTTTTCCAGTCCTGTATCACTGCTGAGTTTTCCAAATTTGCTGGCATATTGAGTGCAGCACTTTCACAGCATCATCTTTTAGGATTTGAAATAGCTCAGCTAGAATTCCATCACCTCTACTAGCTTTGTTTGTAGTGATACTTTGTAAGGCCCACTTGACCTCACACCCCAGGATGTCTGCCTCTAGGTGAGTGATCACACCATCATGATTATCTGGGTCATGAAGATCTTTTTTGTATAGTTTTTCTGTGTATTCTTGCCACTTCTTCTTAATATCTTCTGCTTTTGTTAGGTCCACATGCTTTCTGTCCTTTATTGTGCCATCTTGGCATGAAATATTCTCTTGGTATCTCTAATTTTCTCAGAGATCTCTAGTCTTTCCCATTCTTTTTTTTCCCTCTATTTCTTTGCATCATTCACCTAGGAAGGCTTTATTATCTCTCCTTGATATCTTTTGGAACTCTGCATTCAGATGGGCATTTTTTCTTCCTTTTCTCCTTTGCCTCTCACTTCTCTTCTATATGTTACAACACATGTAGCAGTTATATACAGATTCTGTAGGATCAAGTTGTCTAAATGATATAGTGACCTGCATCCAGTGGTTTTCTCAAGTAGTCAATCCAATGACCAGATCAAAACTCACAAAGAACATATAGGCTACATAGAAAGCACTATGATTAAAGGGGATCATAGGAAGTGTTTTGGAAGGCCTTAACATTTCTAACCCCATGAAAAAAAAAATCAAAATTTTTGAACATCAGCTTATGTGTATCCTGTGGAGAAAACTCCATAGAAATATTTTGGGCTTTCTAGGCTTTTACATTATAAATAGACCACCTGGGCCAACTGGCAATAAACAGTGACATTAAACCAAAGCACAGGTGGGCAGCCAGCTATAAATATCACCCATATGGAAAGATACCCTGTGGGGATTGGTGCATTATGGAATCAGAGAAGAGGAAAAGGCAGAATTGCTGGTCTTAAGCGTTTCATTGCCTGTCTCATTTTTCACCACTCGACTTTTCCAACTCTGTCTAATCGAGATTTCAAGGCAGCTGGGGCCTGTCTTTACCTGATTCCTGAGGTCTGAGCCGTTGACAGCCAGAGCGTGTTCCCTGACAGAATTCTGCCTCCTGGCAATGTAGACAGAGACTCTGGGGACGCACGGTGTCAGAGCTTCCAAACCTCCTGTAGTTAAGGGGCCTGCAGTCCGGGGCTTGGAGTGGTGTGATTACCCAGGGGGCTTTGCTTTAAAGGGGGGCCGGGGCCCCCCGGGCCCACTCCGTGTGGCTGCCTCTGCACCACCTCCAGCTCCCCCGGGGGCCTAAGCCTTGGCAGGCCGAGACTTGTGAGCATTTAGAAAGGTCAACGGGAAGAGCAAGCTTGCTTTTCGAGAGTGGTATAGATGGGGGGGGGGGGGCAGTCTCCTTACGTTAGGAATAATTGAATGTGGAGAATAATCCCTATTCCCCTGGGGTACATTTTAATAATGCAGGTGACTGATCCACTTAATGTCTGCCTGATTTGAACTGTGCATCGCTTGGCTTTTCATTAATAATGAATCCACAGGTAAACAAATGCTTCACATTAAATGCCTCTTTAAAGTGTTTAGCGTCTGCTGCCAGGAAACCTACTAAGCCCTATGGTTTAGGAAAGGTGAAATTGAACAGAAACTGTGTGTGATACCAAGTAAGCATCTTTTGACCAGTGTCTTGTGATTGGGAAGTTCATGTATACCCCTATGCTGAATACTGGGGAAAATTCCAAATAATGCTTATTCTCTTAGTAATAAGATAATAAATATAAAGAGAATATATAGCATGTATTATTAATAGCACAACTTATAATTAACAATAAATATAAATATTTAAAATTATACTTAAATATTGGTCTAAAAATTCTAAAGGCATGATGTTACATAGTTTGTCCCCTGTATATAGTGAATTAAGGGGCAGGAAGGAGAGTTTGTATGTTTTTCCTCAGCCTTTGAGTTGAATTATTCACCCTCAGGCTTATTTCTTCTAAAGTAAAACTGACTTTGCAAATAGGTTTTGAGGATTTAAAAATAAACTGGATTTACTTAATAGGTGTATTCTAATTACGTTCTCACAACTAAGTTAAAGAACAATGTCACTCAACAAATTGTGTGAGAGTATCATAAAATCAGAAACTTAGCTCTTAATATTTTTTTTAGAATTTTATTCACTTTTTATCCTTTTTGCTTGTGCTCTCTTCTTTTTCAAAGGCTGTATTAACCTCTGGTGGGATCATTTGCTGTCTCATTCTATTTAATTTGTTGGCCTGGCCCAGCTACTCTTAACATCTCAGATCAGAGTATTTTCTAAATTAAAAAAAAAAAAAAAAAAAGCCCTGAAGATTATCTTGTCCCTGATCCTCCTTTTAAATGGATGAAGAATTTTTTTAACTCAATTAAGTGATTTGTACCAGCTCAGGCTAAGTGTCAGAGTTTGCTGGTTCCCGATTTTCAGATTCCCGTTCCCAGATCTTTCCCTCCTAAGGTGACCACCTCATCCCAGTTTGCCAGGGATCTTTTCACTTTTAGCACTGGGGTTACCAAGTTCCAGGATACACCTTTATTCCAGGGCAACCGAAATGAATGGTTTCCCTTCCACCATGCTTCTTGTACTGGATTTTGTGTTCTCTCCTTAGTCTCCTTTCTGCTTCTGGTCTCTCTAACTTCCTTGTCCTTGTATTAAACAACTTGCAAAACAGAAAGTTTATTCACAGACCTAATACACATCTCTGCAAGCCTCTACCTCATCCTCCTTTGCATTCTTCAAATTGTACCCATCATTCATCCATTTGTTCATTTAAGTGAAGTCTTAAATGCATGTTGTTCATCATTTTTATATCGCTTCATCAAATTATTTTTGAATAATGTATGTTGTTTGCACGCTTCACAGTTTTTCTATCCTCTGTGAAAGATTGGGTCTTTCTTTTATTCATCACTATTTTGGCTAACTATAACAAGGAATGTGTGAATATGCGGGTTTTTAACTCAAGTTTGTGAATGCGGGTATATATAAAAGTGCGTACTTTGGTATTGGTGACAAAACAACATTGGATATGAAAGAATTCATAACAGCTGTGAGAATTCTACACCACCATCAATATTAGCAATATTTCTTTCCAGCAACATACTTTTTCCTTAAGGCCACTGAGGTATAAGATTATAACTTTCTTCATAAAGCTGTTAGATAGAGCTATGGAATAGTTTTTGAGAATCAACTGTAGACAAGTCCAGAATTTGGGAAGTGGATTATAAAAGTGGACTGATTTCAGTGTAAGAAGTAATTGACCTGAAATAAATTCAGCCTGTTAAGTCAGTACAATCATAGATTTAATGTGGTTTAAAACTATAGTTTTCTATAGTTTTATAGTTTTAAGCTGTGAAAGTAAGGAATTAATTCCTCTAAACAACTTTGTTCCCTTTTTTTTGGCCATGATTCACTGTTTTGAAGTCACTCGTTTTGTCTCTTTATGTCAACACGGTATATTAAAGTTTTGTTGTCTGATGCACTGGGTAGTAACAAACAGAATACACTGAATATGAGGGCAACATTCATTAACTTTTCATATATGAATAGATTTCCATGAAAATAAAGTGTCTTTTTATCAGTTTATAGAAATGCATACTACTAGACCCTTTGAATACAGGTAGATCAATAACCTCAGATATGCAGATGACACCACCCTTATGGCAGAAAGTGAAGAGGAACTAAAAAGCCTCTTGATGAAAGTGAAAGGTGAGAGTGAAAAAGTTAGCTTAAAGCTTAACATTCAGAAAACTAAGATCATGGCATCTGGTCCCATCACCTCAAGGGAAATAGATGGGGAGACAGTGGAAACAGTGTCAGAGTTTATTTTGGGGGGCTCCAAAATAACTGCAGATGGTGACTGCAGCCATGAAATTAAAAGACGCTTACTCTTTGGAAGGCAAGTTATGACCAACCTAGACAGCATATTAAAAAGTAGAGACATTACTTTGCCAACAAATGTCCATCTGTTCAAGGCTATGGTTTTTCCAGTGGTCATGTATGGATGTGAGAGTTGGACTGTGAGGAAAGCTGAGCACCGAAAAATTGATGCTTTTGAACTATGGTGTTGGAGAAGACTCTTGAGGGTCCCTTGGACTGCAAGGATATCCAACCAGTCCATCCTAAAGGAGATCAGTCCTGGGTGTTCATTGGAAGGACTGATGCTGAAGCTGAAACTCCAGTACTTTGGCCACCTCATGTGAAGTGTTGACTCATTGGAAAAGACCCTGATGCTGGGAGGGATTGAGGGCAGGAGGAGGAGAAGGGGACGACAGAGGATGAGATGGCTGGATGGCATCGCCGACTCGATGGGCATGGGTTTGGGTAGACTCCGGGAGTTGGTGATGGACAGGGAGGCCTGGCGTGCTGCGATTCATGGGGTTGCAAAGAGTCGGACACGACTGAGCGACTGAACTGAACTGAACTGAGACTATACTCACTGTGTGTGTGAACTTGAGCAAAGTTATTTAAGCTCTCTGAGGCCTCAGATTTCTGGACTCTGCTCTGGGACTAAGAATAGTACCTGCCTGATCAGGTTAGCATTATCAGTTAAGGGTCATAACTTGTCCAGACACCTGGGATTTAGCAGCCCATTCCTATGAGGCATTAGTACTTTTCACCATTGCTAACATCATAAAGGTAGGTGGTTTAAGGATCTACTGAGTTCTCCCTTTGTGAACCAATTCTCTTTGGGTCCATTTTACCAGAAACGTCTCCTGTCTATATTGATCCTAAATAGAAATCAAGAATTTGGGGCATTTTACATTACTAAATTATTGCAGTGCACCTGTAGGAAGTATGCTTGCAATGAAGAGGCAAACCCAAATAATACAGACAGAATGTGCTAATGGCTCAGGTACATTGTGTTACTGTCAAAAAGGACAGCTAATTCAAGGATACTTACAACTCAACTTGGTGTATCCATGTGTTCATAAAGGTTCTGGCAATAAAATGTCCTATTTTGTACCCAATTCCGAATGTATTTGTGTATCACCTGCAGTTTTCTTACTTTTTCCTAAGATCAGTTACAGACCTGGCAACCATTAAATATGATTTCCTACTGTTCTTTGACCATTTGAGTTTCTTAGTTGTTTATTTTTTTCTATCCCTGTAGAAAACGCATGCTTGTAATGTGACTTTTTTTAGAAGGATGGAGATAGTAATAGTAAGTGCCTTAAAAGAGCAAAATTATTTATATTGCGTAGTAATTCATGAGTATTACCTCATGTGATCCTCACAACTACTCTGTCAAATAGAATTTTGCATATTGGTTATGGTTTTAAATGTATTTTAAAAATACAGGAACAAAGTTGTGTATCTCTTGCTTATCTGGTTCAATACACTCTTTTCCCTTGGTAAGTAAGTCATGTCATTGAAGAAATTTGTTAAGGTAGCAGTAGCAATGACAGAGAATTTCTAAAAATAAACATGTGTTTAATATAATTAAATTAGACATTCATGTTTCAGATGGGTAACCTGATTAAACTTCCCCCTAAACTTCTTCACCACAAGGTGAGGATGGTCTTACAGTATGCAGTTTGCAGACTTACCAACCTCGCCTTCTGTGGGTCTCAAACTTCTGTGGCTTGAGTTTCAAAAACATCAGTCATCCATCTTCATGGCAGACAAAGTCTGTGGAAGAGAAATTTTAAAAAATTAGTTCCCGCTTCCTGGAAGTCATTATTGAATATCCCTGCACAGAAGTAGTGACGAATCTCCACAATCCAATAATAAAGTGTGAAATCTGGAATGACTCTGGATAAGAGGCAGCTATCTTCCAGTCTGGAAGTTTCCCCAACCCTCTGTCCCTGATTAAGGGGGCTGAAGTATAAATGGAGCTGTGTGACATTTTCTTTTCCCTTGTGAGTCGGAGCATTTATGCAGAATACTTTTAAAGAGCTCACCAATGCAAAATCCTTCTAGGCCTGGAAATAGAGTGCTGCCAGCTGCCAGGTCCCAGTGTGAACTCCCTCCTGCTTTGTAGCACCACACTACTTCTGTTTCCTTCTTAGAGAAAATACTGTGGCTTTGTCTGTCTTTATAACCATGCTTTGTCCTTCCTTATACTTCTCTCACTCAGCTTTGTATATGTGAGTTCCTTCCAGATTTTATGTGCACTGATATTTCTTTTTTCTTGCTATGCAATATTCCATTCTATGAATATACTACAGTTTATCAAGTTTCCCTGGAGAAGGAAATGGCAGCCTACTCCAGTATTCTTGCCTGGAGAATCCCATGGGCAGAGGAGCCTGGTGGGCTACATACAGTCCAGGGGGTTGCAAAGAGTAGGACATGACTGAGTGACTAACACACACACCCATTACAGTTCATCAACTGTAATGTTCAAGATCCTGATATTTCCAATTTAGTGCTACTCTGGACAACACAGCTGTGAACATTTTCTACTATAAATCGAGATATACTTGGACAGGAGCTTTTTCAGACTATATACTTTGGAGACTCATTACTGGTGTGTAGAATATGTACATCTTCAATTCTTCCTATTTCTATTTCCCCTAGCAATGAATGACAGTGTGAATTGCTGAACACCCTTGCAATCACTTGTATTGTCAGACATTTTACTTTTGCCAATCTGGTGGATCAGTAATGATATCTCAGGGTGATTTTAATTTTCATTTTACTAATCACTAATGAACTTGAACACCTTTTCATATGCTCATAATAACTATGATCTGCTTTTTATGATGTCTTTCAACTCTTTTTCCATTGGATGAACAGCATTATTTAAAAATAATAAAATAGAGTTGGAAATTTTCTCTTCTAAGATTTGCAGTAGGGAGTTCAAGCAGAATTCCAAAGTTGAATTCTTTAGTTGATAGTTCAATTGTTATTTTTATCTGTCATATAATTAAAAACCTTTATTCCCTTTAAATTTCTTTTTCTTTTCCAAATAAGTCTTGACAGTTTTCTTT
Source organism: Cervus canadensis (assembly GCF_019320065.1). Classification (NCBI taxonomy): domain Eukaryota; kingdom Metazoa; phylum Chordata; class Mammalia; order Artiodactyla; family Cervidae; genus Cervus; species Cervus canadensis. Next base: position 7,572,330 of record NC_057408.1, read on the forward strand.
TTCTCATCTTCTTATTCATCCCCCCTCAGATGAAGTAATGTAAGGCTTGTAATTTAGAGCTTAGAACAGTCTCTGAGGAAAGGAGAAAAGCAAGGAGATTGTCCTTGGCCTCTAAGCTCTAGAAATCTCCCACTTTGCATTGGAAATAGGCATATCCTTGGTAGAGATTACTATTGTTTAAAATCTCTTCTGAGGCCACCCTTCCTGAGTTTAGGAAAAGGAAACTTCATGAGATGCCAGGCTTAATGTTAAAAACAAGTTGTTGGGCATCGATTGAGCAGATTTAAAGAACATAATGACAAGTAAGGGGAAAGGAGGTGATTTCACCTACCAGTGCTAAAAATGTCATTAGAATGATTTATATGCCATCAACTCATTACTCTCCTGACTATCACCAAGGATCTCCAAGGCAACAAGGATTATTCTTTACACATAACCCTCAGGCTTTATCTCCATCTTCTGAAGCAATTTTTCTATTCTTTCCGACCTGATTATTTCCACATGGATGGAAGCATTTAGGTGAGACAGATGTCATAGACTGTTGCTTACCATACTGTCCAGGTTTAACCTTAGACAGGCATACAGCTTTGATGAAAGCAACAGAAACTGTACTGTCTTACGTTTATTTAATACCATTATTGCAGAAATATGGCAAGGACTGTATCCTTGTGATTCATTAGATTTGGAGCCAGAAATAAGATCACTTAGTGTACTGAGGATGAATGATGAATTTTATGGATTTAGGTTCTACTATTTCCTGATTTTTTTTTTTTTTAGATTTTATCTCCTCTTATACTTCTTGTTATTGTTATCTGTGTGTGTATGAAATTCTCATCTTTCCTGACTCTTACTATCCATGATGCCTGTAACTATTTTGTTTTATTTTTAGTGTTCTTTGTTCATCCTTTTTCTTCTTTTCAATTAAGTTACAGTTGTTAAGAGTCTATGACTGGAACATATCCTCTTAAAGCGTACTGTAGAAGAATATTACTATAAAAGTATACTGAAAAACAAAATTAGAAATCAAGTGATTAAGTGACTAAACTTTAGGCAACTGTATATAGATGTGTAAACTTTCTTGTAATGGAGACAAAATAAATTCAGATACTTAAGGCCAGCATTCCTTTTAGTTTCCACTCATACTGAAAAAAAATAAAATAAGTGGTGTTGTTTTTTTTTTTTTGTAAAGGGGTTGTAATCATTATTTTATAAGAGGAAGTGAAATGTACCTATGTGTTTCCATGAGTATTTCAGTCCTCAGGGGCTCCTTTGAGAATGTATCTTTCATGGATTTTATCAGTTTAGTTTTTAGGCCCAGAGTTCTGTAAAAAGTGGACCAATCATTATCCATACCTGACCTCAGGCATCTCCCAGTCTTGCTTACCCACACCTTCCCCGGCTGTCCCAGGCACCACTTCATAGAGAACTTGGTTGTCCGAGTGCATCTCACAGCCACTCAGCGAGGGTCTTGACTGAGGGATGTGAGGCTGACTTCTCACTATCTTTGTACTTATTTTTCCTTGAGCGTTTTCTTCATTAGTATAAAGTTCACAAAGAATTATCAAGAAGGCTCATTTAAAATATGGAAATAGAGAGTCCTAGAGCATCCTAGCGAGAATCGTCTTCAAGTCGGCCTTCTAATCCCCATTTCCAAAAATGACTTGTACCAAACAGCATAAAAGCAACAGAACAAAGGCTGGAACAGTCTTTTCTTTCTTCTTCCTCTTGGGATAGTAACGATTGTGATTTCACTTTTATTTTGTAGTTTACAAGTATGTGTTTGTGCATCTTTGTGTCCCTATAATCCTCACTGTCCTGCTAAATTAGGCTGAACAAAAAGAGCCGTATTTTTATAAACAAAAATGAAGGCTTTGGTTAAGAGTGTAGCTTGAACTGAAATCTTAATCTACATGCAATTCCACATGAATTTTACATATTAATCTGCTCCAAAGGAGTTTGGGATAGACCTCTCAGGGAATTATTATGCATCAAATATGTAAATTTAAAACTTGCAAGTAATAAAGGCATGCCTGATGATAGAAATGGCAGAAACAAGAGGGTCCAAATAATTTCATTTGGGGAAAAATTTTATCATTTGCTAATTCAGTACATAGAATAATTCTGGAAAATTGTACTAGATCAAGAAAGAAGAAAAAGAGTAAGGAAAATTTTCAGTATATCCCTAAAAAGAACAGTGGACTGATAACACACAGATCAGTGTGTTGGACATATGATTTACCTCACAGTCACCATTTACTCTCTTTGGGGGAAATTGACCATGCTTTTCTCCTAGGCAAGTAGACCTCCCACAAGTACATTAAGGCTGTATACCGTCACCCTGCTTACTTAACTTATATACAGAGTACATCATACAACATCCTGGGCTGGAAGAATCACAAGCTAGGATCGAGATTGCCAGGAGAGATATCAATAACCTCAGATAAGCAGGTGATACCACACTAATGGCAGAAAGCAAAGAGGAACTAAAGAACCTCTTGATGAAGGTGAAAGAAGAGAGTGAAAAAGTTGAATTAAAACTCAACTTTCAAAAAACTAAGGTCATTGCATCTGGTCCCATAATTTCTTGTTACTTCAGTTCAGTTCAATTCAGTCGCTCAGTCGTGTCCGACTCTTTGCGACCCCATGAATCGCAGCACGCCAGGCCTCCCTGTCCATCACCAACTCCTGGAGTTTACTCAAACTCATGTCCATCGAGTCAGTGATGCCATCCAGCCATCTCATCCTCTGTCGTTCCCTTCTCCTCCTGCCCCCAATCCCTCCCAGCATCAGGGTCTTTTCCAATGACTTAACTCTTCGCATGAGGTGGCCAAAGTATTGGAGTTTCAGCTTCAGCATCAGTCCTTCCAGTGAACACCCAGGACTGATCTCCTTTAGGATGGACTGGTTGGATCTCCTTGCAGTCCAAGGGACTCTCAAGAGTCTTCTCCAACATCACAGTTCAAAAGCATCAATTTTTCGGCATTCAACTTTCTTCACAGTCCAACTCTCACATCCATACTTGATACTTAGATGGGGAAAAAATGGAAACAGTGTCATATTTCATTTTATTGGGCTCCAAAATCACTGCACATGATGACTGCAGCCACAAAATAAAAAGTCACTTGTTCCTTGGAAGAAAAGCAATGCCAAACTGAGACAGTATATTAAAAAGCAGAGACATCACTTCACCAACAAAGGTCCATATAGTCAAAGCTATGGTTTTCCCAGTAGTCATGAAAGGTTGTGAGAATTAGACCACAGAAAGGCTGAGCACCAAATAATTGATGCATTCGAACTGTGGTGCTGGAGAAGACTCTTGAGAGTCCCTTGGACAGCAAGGGGCTCAAACCAGTCAATCCTAAAGGAAATCAACCCTGAATGTTTATTGGAAGTGACATACCTCAGTCGTGTCCAGCTGTTTGTGATCCTATAGACTCTGCAGCCCATGGAATTCTCCAGACCAGGATACTAGAATGGTTAGCCTTTCCCTTCTCTAGGGGATCTTCCCAACCCAGGGATCGAACCCAGGCCTTCCACATTGCAGGTGGATTCTTTATCAACTGAGCTATCAGGGAAGCCCCTTTATTGGAAGAACTGACACTAAAACTGAAGCTCCAATAATTTTGCCACCTGATGCAAAGAGCTAGCACATTGGAAAAAACTCTGATGCTGGGAAAGATTGAAGGCAGGAGCAGAAGTGGTTGACAGAGGATGAGATGGTTGGATGGTATCACCAACTCAGTGGCCATGAGTTTGAGCAAACTTCAGGAGATGGTGAAGGCCAGGAAAGCCTGGCATACTGCAGTCCATGGGATCTAAAAGAGCCAGACGTGACTCAGTGAAACAATTTATGAAGACAGATACATTATATTTTCTTTTTTGCCTAAGGGGATGTTTTATCATTTAAAATACGAGAGCTATATAACTTAGTCTAGAAACACCTGGAAACCATTGAGCAACTTTGGGTTAGGAGACCCAGACCACATCCAGCAATACCAGCATCATTGCCATAGTGTCTGTTGTCAGTATCATGATTCTGTAGCCTTTTAAGCTGCATATGGGCTAGCCCCTTTAATTCTCTCAGCAACTCGGAATCAAGTATGGTTACTATCTCCATTTTCTGAATGAAAGGAAGCCCTGTTTCTTAACCATGGTGTTGTTGACTAAGCCCATGGGCTTGTAAAAGAGCTGGACATGACTTAGCGAATAGCCAGCAACAACACAAACGCTAAAACTAGGTTTCCAAGAATCACTACCAGTAATAAATCTATGGAGTAATCTCTTGAATTAATCTATTAAGGACTTTTTGGACACTTTATATACCTCCTTCAACTATGTGTTCAATTTGTCCACTTCTAGGTTGCTATGATTTCCACCGTGGATCTGCTGTTCCTTCCCCTCCTCTGTGGAAAAGAATCTCTTTCTGTCCTCTAGGCTCATTTAGCACTTAGACCATCAATCTCAACTTATGTGTATATTAATATAAAATATATTAATTAGATATAAAAGATATTTATATATAATTATAAAATATATATTTTAGTGGTACATACATTATGAAATGATGTATGTATATTGCTTATACATATACATTTAAATATATCCTATATATTATTTTCATTTGTATGTTTCATTGTTTTAAGAATAGGTTTTAACACCCCAAAACTAGTCTGTTGTCACCACCCTATAAGGGCTGGTTATGTGATCTTGGGCAAGCTATTTAAACCCTATTGTAAGAAATATGGTGAAATAATATCCAAGTCACAATACTATTGTGAAGATGAGATAATTTGAGGCAGAGCTTTACAACTTGCAAAGTTCTCTATAATATAAAATATGATTATATTTTTTCACCTGCCACAGTGCTAAAGCTCTGGGTGTTGTTGGAGCTCAATAAATACTGTGGGACTGAATTCAATTTAGGTGTGAGTGACAGACTAAATAAGTAAGAAATGAGATGAGAATTTATTGTTGGCTTTCATGGCATTCCACCTCTCCATACATGTCGACTTTTCTTCATTTTCCTCCTTTCTTGCTGTCTTATTTCCTGTTGTATTTAATCTTTCTCTTTTTCCTTTGCTCCTTAGCTTTTCTGCCAACTTTAGAGACATGTCAGAGGCACATCAGTGACTTGCTAGGTGGAAAGGTTGGTGATACTGAGTTCAAGTTTGTAAATTACTTTTTACCAATCATGAGATGCATGGACTGGCTTTGGATGCTGCCCTAAGACCTTTTAGATCCACAGGGTAGGTGCCCTGGTCCAGAGAATGTGTATTCCTACAGTCAGACGACTATTCACTAGCCTTAAGATGGTGAATTAAGAGCTGGTGGCCATTGTGCACTTGATTTACACCAGAGAACACTATGCAAACCAATGGACCTCATCCCACTAAGTCTGCCACACGCAGACCTTTATGATTCCTCTTACAGTCCATCAGGATAATGCAGTGTAAGTCATCTTCTAGGCAAGCCGACACCTAAAAACTCTATTAATTCATCATAAATACACACATATGACAGGGTACCATGTATAGCTATAGTTGCTGAACTCCAAATAATTTAAGCTTATTTGTAATTCTTCAGCTCAATTTCTCACATCGTCCAAATCTGCACAGAGTTTTCTAAAGGTAGCTGGTTAATGAAGGATGTTTTAAATATCAGCCCTGCTTCCCTAGTGGCTCAGATGGTAAAGAATCTGCCTGCAGGGCAGGAGACCTGGGTTTGATCTCTGGGTCAGGATGATATCCTGGAGAAAGGAACGGGTCCAGTATTCTTGCCTGGAGAATTCCATGGACAGAGGAGTCTGGTGGGCTGCAGTTCCTGGGATTGCAAAGAGTCGAACAGGACTGAGTGACTAACACTTTCACTTTCACTTTTCATCATTAGATGGGTGTTATTAGAAAGTGACCCTCTGGGGTTCCCCCTTAACAGCGAGCTGGTTTTCAGTTTGGAATTCAAGGTTGTCTCAGGCTAATGTGGAAAGTAATCAGCTTAATGGCATCCAGAGCCTTTCATTTCTCTACTCACAATTGTGCTGGTTATTGAGCCAGGGAATTTCTTATTGAAATGTGCAATGACTTGATGTATAGCTGCAGACCCCCAAGCTCATGTCCCTGTGTTTGAAGTGACCGTGGCTTGTAAGGAGTGGGCACCAGCTCTAAGGCTTCAAATCAGAACAAATGGCCTGTGCTTGGGATTGACCTGGCCTCCTTTGCGTTTTTACTATCTAATTGTCTATCACTTTTTGGAGCTAGACAAAAGCAGATTCAAGACAGAGCTATTACTTTCCTTGACACCTTCAATATATCAAAATAAGGCAGGTTTTGGTATAAAGTTTCCCAAATGGGAACACTCTCTTTTATATAGACAATTGCCAGCTGTGAAATTGAGACTGGTCAGGAAGTCAGTGAGGAGAAAAACATTTCAGGAATAGCCATGGGAAAGGATGGGATGAAGAGAATTACAACTCCTCTTATTAACGTCTTTTACAGTTTTTTTAAAGACTTTTTCATGGTAGGATAGATGAGGCCTTTGTGGCATGGTTTCAGAAGCATTAGTGAAGTCCAAGACATGTGTTTCCAAGCAACTAGCTTTGAGAATGTAGTCCACACTGGTAATCACCACCAAGTAGCTAAGAGACGGAGAATTCAGAAGGGGCCCTTTTGCCATGGGATCTCTCTCATACCCTAAAAGTAGCCTTGAAACAATTTATTTTATAAGTGGATGACTCCAGGACCTCCTATTTTGGTAAGTTTTCATGACAACATGGGTTTTTTAATCTATTTTGTTTTCTCTTGCCACCCCAGGGCCTCCAATAGCTAGCATAAAATAGGTACTTTGTAAATAGATATTGATCAATTTACAATAAAAACACGGGAGATGAGAAGGCACTTATTTCAACTCCTTCCTTCTGAACCACTCAAAACCACTTGGAACGAAATTCCCAGAAATAAATCTGTCTCCTTCATATCAAGCATTTCTCAAGGACTTGTCACAAAATGCCAGAGATGAACTAAGGCATGTTTAACAAAAACACTTTTTTTTTTTCAAAAACACTTTTTTAAGCTTATAAAATGTAGAGATTACACAAAGTTTTAAGAATATATGCATATATACATATATAATATATATGTGTGTGTATAAATATACATATATTTGCATATATACATATATATTTTTCTTTCTCAAAGGAGAAATTGTATTATGACCTTTTTAGTAAATGTTGTCTGAATAATAAGTTTGCTTTCCTTGGCAAGACAAACATTATTGTCAGTTTGGTTTAACATCAGTATTACACCTTGTAGTTTGAGTGATCATTTAGAGTAATAGTTATAAGTGACAAAATTGAATGAGAAGTGGAAATTAACAGAATAAGAGTTAGTAATAATTCTGGTTGTTACAAATCTTCTCAGATTTAACATATAGTCTTCTATATGTTAAGATGACTTAACATATAAGTCATCTCATATGACTTATGAGATGAAGGGTTATAAAAAATATTTTTAACTTGACAAGATACCTCTAAATTTAGCCCACCTTGCATAGAAATGCCCCATTTCCATAACCTTAATTGCTTTCTCTGTCTCTTTTTTCACTCCCTGTTACCTCTGTATTCTTTTAAAGTATGTTTTTCATCAAAGGTCGCCTACATTCTATTGTTATTGCCTAGAAACCTATAGTGAATGTCTCAAAATTTGTGTCTCTTAAGCAGCATTTTTTCATAGCTGAATTGTAATTATGTGAGAAATCTAGGGTGTGTGAAGGTTGGAATAAGCAAGATAAAGAGAACTGGCTTCATTTGCCAAAATATCAGCTGTTCTGTGAGGGTTAATTTTCTTCCTAGGATGAAGTCCACAATGTGAGCCATATGTAAGGTCACTCAGATATCAGGAAGGGCCAAGGAACACCGCTTATCACCCAGCGCTTTGGTCTTGTTTCTGTCCAGGACAACAGAGTCTGGTCAGCATATCAGAATGAAAGTGGTTTAGACTAGAGTGTAGACACTGAAGCTGGACCGCCTTGGTTCCGATTCCAGTTCTTCTCTTTACTGGAGACATAGTCCTGGGAACGTTACTGTCCCTCAGGTTTTCCATTTCTAATAACAGAAACCATCATATGTCTGATCTTGTGTTTAGTGTAATAATTAAATGAGTTTGACATATGTTAAGTGCTTAGAACTTGGCATGTAATAAAAGTCATGAAATGTGAACTGTTACAATTTTTAATACTCTGAATATAGGAACCTGTTCCTCACTGGAGAGAGAGAGGTTGATTTAGAAAAACTCACAAAATATTTTTAAAGATGAGCTTAGGGAAGCCGGAGTTCTCCTCCTAATCTGTGAGGACAAATACTGCCCTTTCAGTACAACACACCCTGGTGACTTTGTTGGAGGCAGTCCCTTGGTCTTGTAGGAGATGAATTTTTTCTTTCTCTACCCTTCTAGGTTCTCTTGGCTAGTTTGTGCAGTAAATTGACATGAGACAGATTAACGAGAGAAAAACAAGTTTAAGTGCATACGTACTGGAGTCCCACAGAGACAATGAGAGACTCGGAGACCCTACAACTCTCAAGCAATTGAGACTTCTATGCCTTCTACTCACTTCTTCTCAATTGAGCTGAGAAGAATTGAACAGGGGTCTGGGGCTTCAAAGGGAAGAGAGACAATTCACAAGAAGATGGGAAGAGCAAGTGTTTGGTAAACAAATGTTTGCCAGGCCATGCAGAGTCAATGGGCACAGAGAGGACTCAGCACAGAGGCTCCATGAAGCTGTCCCCCGCGTATCACTCCTGTCCTCTCTGGTAATGGTCCTCTTCCTGGGCCAAGCCATCGATCTAAATTCTTTCAGACAGTTAAGAGGGAGGTAAAAAGCTCTTCCTGAGTCTTTTGGGCCCCCATTGTCTTCAGCGTAACCTAATCCATACACCCAAGTGGAGCATTTTGGCGAGGCTCATTCTGAATCTTTTCAGTCCGATCCAGCACCATGATGGCTGGCAGGTTTGACTTCTTATAGGCATGTAGATGGTTTTCAAGGACAAACTGAAGCATATATAAAAAGTAGAGAGTTTATTTGGGCTATAATCTATTTGAATTGGGCAGCATCCCCTCTAGCAGATAGAAAGGAGTTCTGAAGAGCTGTACGCAAGTGAAGACTTTTCCAGGCAGAAGGGAACAGGAACAAGGAGGTTATATTAGACAAAACAGCGGGTTGGTAATGACAATGTTAATCTCCTTTAGGAAGGTCGATCAGGTAGATTACCTAACTAGTGCTGATATGACGATTCCTGATTGGTTTAAGATTCTATTTCTGGGAGAGCCAAAACTGGAAGTAAGTCTTGGTTTGGTGATCAGGGGCTTAGCACAAGTGACTCCATTTTGAGACGGTTGTCTTTCTTTGAACAATGGTTATGAACTTACTAATGATTTAATTGACCTCTGATCACCACTCTTGAATCTCTGGTTTGTTGTTTGACTAATATGCTATCCATGGGATTCCAGACCACATGGTCCTAATGCCTCACTCCTTTGACCTCACTTCATTTCACCATGACTGCGACTCACCTTCTTCTCAGCCTGTATGTGTTTTAAAGGAAAGATGAATCGACACTGTGGCCCCCTTCCTCTAAGCTGACAGCTATTACCTGTGTTTTCCCCTGCCCTTAACACTCCAAACAATTGTATTCAAATATTCCACAGTTAACTCAGCCTTGCAGTTCCCAAAGCTCTCAAAGCTTTAGGGAAATTAAATTAAAATATGGTTGAACTCTGCTTCTTATTCATTTATAAAGGGCATATCCTTTGCAGGCTTATGGGGCTAGCTAGTGATTATGTCTTCTGAAAATAGAGAAAGCAAGAGATACCTCCCCTGTCTTCTGGACCAACCTCACACTGAAAGTTGAAATGACCATGCAATGCACATGTCAAAATCATCCTATTGGTCTGCTTTGAGTTGATTGGCTTAATTGATTGACATCAAAAAACAATTTTCTACTTTTCTTTTATCCTCTGTAGAGGACTCATTCCACATATTTATGACAAAGATTCAATGAAAAGGACAATGTAAATTTGTCCTTTCTTCCTACCCTAGAATGTTACTAGCAGTGAAGTTCTAACAACTTTTTATGTCTGGCCACTATTACCTGTTTTGTACTCACCAAAATATCTTCCTCCCTTGATCAAAGCATAACGACTCCTGTTGTTCTTATTTACTTGGATTGAATTATTTGAATGAATATGCCTGTTTCCTTTAAATCAACTTAAATCAGTTGATAAGCAGTATTATTACAATGTCTACTATTTAAAGAAAGCCATTAAACACTTTTGGAACAAGAAAATTACACCAGAATAAAAGATGCTGAGAATTTCCTGAACTTTTAAAGACATGATAATTTTTTGATTAATATATAGAGAGAATTTTATGCATGTATGCCTGTGTGTGGGCTAAGTCGCTTCAGTCTTGTCCAGTTCTTTGCAACTCTATGGACTGTAGCCCTCCAGGCTTCTCTGTGCATGAGATTCTTCAGGCAAGAATACTGGAGTGGGTTGCCATGCTCTCCTCCACAGGATCTTCCTGACCCAGGGATGAAATCTGAGTCTCTTATGTTCCCTGCATTGGCAGGCAGATTCTTTATCACTAGCACCGCCTGGGAAGCCCATGTGTGCATAACAGTTAAATAAGAAAATAGAAATTTTAACAGATCACTGAAAATATTGCCTATATATAGAATATTTTATCTATCTATATATATATATATATACTTTTTTTTTTTAGTATTTAGACACACATGTACGGATATAGTCACATATAAGTAAAAATCATACAAGAACTAAAGTTTATTTCTCTATGCTTGTGTGAAATTAAAGAAAAAAATGTATGATAGGAAAACCCAGAAAACATCAGACCTAGAAGTGAAATTGATTGTTAATGTATATCAAAGGGAAAATTAAATATCACAGAAGCTTCTGTAAACTGAGAGGAAAGTCAGTGACCTCCTGATATGTCTGTGTAAACATGGCTGCCTCACCGTACTTTTTTCTAACAATAATAGATATCAAATGTATCAGAGCAAAAGAATAACAGATCATTTACATATTGTTTTAAGTCACCTAATACTCTGTGTGTTTATTGATCCTTTGGAACATAAAGAAAATGAACAACTTGTCATCACTGGAGCTTAGCTATCACGTAAAATAATTTTTTATTATAACAGTATCAGCTAGTGATTCATAGAGTCCTTGTTATGTATTAAGCATTTTGCTAATTACTTACAGACATTAATCCTTAAAATGGGCATTATCATCTATCTTATTTTGCACATGCAAATGTTAAGATACGGTGGGGTGAATAAAGTGAATAAAGCTATGTTACAAAACTAATATAAACTGAACAGAAATCCAAATTGAGCTTGGCTTAATTTAAAGTATCCAGTCAAACCACTATTCCAAACAACAGTCTGCCTCCCTTCATCACCTGGTGCTACGTCTCTCTGGTACAATGGCATGAACATGGGCATATGGCACTGGTCTCCCTCCTCTATAAATACCAAGTCCCCAGCTGCACTTAGCATCAGCACACAATAAATATTAAATATTCAGAATGGCATTGGAGAATAGGTAATCCATTTTCCAGAGACTGTCTGGAAAAGCTGTGTCACTAACATGAATTCTTCTATAAAACACATACTCATGTCATTTTGAAATGCTTAAAGAATGCTCGAAAACTCAGTTTTATAAACATGCCTAACCATGGGCTTCTCAGAAACCAACCAAACATACAGACCTACCAGGTGAAGAGTGTTTGCGTCGGGCAAACCAGAAATCAGGACTGTGAAAGTGTTCAATCACTCTTGTGGTCATATCTGAAGTCGTGCCCCCAAACCCAGAATTGTCACACAGCCAAACCAAAAGGATATGGATAAAACTTTTTTTCACTTTCAAATATAAGTTGGTACCTATAGCATCCCTTTTAGAAAACAAGAACTCACGTAAATAAGATGGGTGAAAGACAGAGCTGAAATAGCCAAAGGAGGCTTCTGTCCATAGCAATATTAATAATTATATGAATTCAGAGTTTAAATCTTTCTATTGGGATGGATAATTACTTCTTAGTTAAAGGAGGCATTTAGATAGGAGTCAGTAGGTAAAATTTTCACTACAGATGGGCTCCTGATGTGAAATGCTAGGCAAATAGATACGAAGATTTGGGAGTTAGTTGGTGGACATATATGTCTAAGTTGAAGGCAGTTATCCCATCCTCCTTCACCCAATAAATAAAGTAGATAATAGAAATGAAAACAAGGCCTAAACAAATGATTTACTAAGCATTCTACTTTTCTACAAGCATGTACTAGCTTCAGGGTAGCTGAATTAGAATACAACATGGTCACACCTGACAGAACCAGATACACAGTGGAGCAGGAGATTCTTACCAAATTGAATTTGAATAATCCAGTATCAGTAGTAATGAAGAGTGATTAATAGATTTAGTCATTTTCTCCCAATTTTCATTTGTATTCTCAATGGTAACGTTGCATTTCTATTTGAAATATAAACTCCTAGTTATATTATGATTTATATTTCTGTGCTTAATAGGGAATAGCAATAAGCCTAAATTTGACTTACAGCCAGCTTTCTGTATCAACAGATTCAACAAACCATGAATCGAAAATATTTTAAAAAGCAGTCCAGAAAGTTTTGAAAAGCAAAACTTTAATTTGCATTCATGAGCAATAATTTACATAGTATTTACATTGTATTAGGTATTATAAGTAATCTAGAGATGATGGAAGTATGTGGGAGGGTATATATGTTGGGTTGGCCAAAAAGTTCATTTGGTTTTAAGTAAAAATATAAGATATTTTTCATTTTCAACAAGAACTTTATTGAAAAGCATATTTACTGATTCAGTGAACTTTATGGCCAACCCCATAGTTTATCCTCAAAATCTATACCATTTGATATAAGGGACTTTAGCATCTGAAGATTTTGGTATTTGCAAGATGGGGCAAGTGGGTCAGTGGGGGTGGATGGTGAAGGGGTTGTGACTTAGGGGGCAGTCCTGGAACCAACCCCCCTAGATACAGAGAAGAATTGTGTATAACTTTTGCCATCCTTATTGTATGGCAAGAATTCAAGTTTAATTCAAAGCATGGTAGGGCCACTCCATTGTAATACTCTAACCTTTATGATACCTCACAGTTGTTTATCAATATGGCATAATCGGAGATGCAAAACTAATGAGTGATCATTGCTCTAGTAAAGTCTGGGAACTTTATATTCTGCAGGGGTTCACAGAAGAGAGTTTTGGTGACTATTTTGCCTACAGAGTCTTGCATTTTTAAAGGAAACTGGTAAAGACCTAATTTTATCCCAGAGGGTAAGTCTTTCTTGGGTGATAGAAACGTCTGTGAAAATTTGATGGGACATGTGACTTAGGTCACCTTTCTCTGCTGTGCGTAAAGCAAGTTCTGTGGATTGCACTCGGCCTCAGTGTGGTCTCTCCAGTTTGTAACTTTTCCACAGTTCCTGGTCATTGTCTCTTCCAGCTCTACTTCTTGGTCATTTTCATCTTACTAGGAAATGACAACCTACTCCAATATTTTTGCCTCAAACATTCTATGGACAGAGGAGCCTGGTAGGCTGCGTTCCACGGGGTCGCAAAGAATCAGACATGACTGAGCACACACACATGAGGTCAAATACTTGGAACTGTGTATTGCTTCCTTGTGTTTAGACTACTGAGGGTTTTCCATTGTGTTCCTATTGCACCTTGGAAAAACAGTAAATGGATATTCACTTACTGTGTTCTACCAATTCCCCATACTTTTTAATGACAGAGAGCTACTTTTATGACTTCATAGCAAACCTGGTCACTTTATGTGAATTCCTTCAGCTGTATGAAAGGGGCTTGACTGATAGATCTACTGAAGTTCTTCACTTAAGGAAGGCTGTAGCTTTTCTTCCCTCTTGACCTGATGTTTGCATGTAAGGATGCCTGTAAAAAGCCATAAAGTAAATGAGAGTTACCTTAATTCAATAAATGTTATTGAGTGACTGTGGAGTTGTAGCTATGCTAGACACTAGGCTTATACTAGTGAACAAGAATCAAAATACTATCGATTCTCATGTTTATTACCCTTTAGTGGGGAAAACAGGTATAAAACAAATAATTAAATTAATGAGTACCTAATGACTAACAATGCTAATGACAGGAAAGAAAAGTAAATTTAATAGGGGGTCCTCTTAATGTTGCTGGGGCTTAGGGAAAAATTCCTTCTGGGGATGCTGTTTAAGCTGAGATCTTAGGGATAGTTAGGGGAGGAAAGATGCCCTTGCAGACCGGAAGCATACGCATGTATGAAGACCTGGTGGGAACAGGCACAGGTGAAGAAAGACCAGGACACAAAGGCTTAGGCATCTACACTCTTTTTTTCTCCCAATCGGATTCTAAAACATGTCCACTGGACTTCAGGACTTCCACAAAGCCACTCTCATCTCCAAGTGATTGTTGAAATTGGTTCTTTGTGGGGCAGATGGAAGAAAATTCTTATTCTGCCATGTTGGTGATGACACTCTGGTGTTTTCCAAATTGTGTCTTTACTTTCAAGGTAGCAAAAAACAAGAAAAGTGTTTCATATCAAAGATACTCAAAGAGAATCCTTTCTACTGCTTTAACTAATCAGAGACCCGAGTTTCTGAGTTATTAGTTAAGAAATACCCCATGAAATTATTCTTGGCTCATCCATTTGTTAATTTAAATCAATAGAATAGCAATGTGGACACTGGGTTGACTTTGGAAAGAGAACATCCAAGGAAGGAATATAACATATCACCTTTAGTTTTAGTTAAAATAATCTAGCTTTAAAATGCTTTGAAAAATGTTGTAGGTGTTTACTATGGATGATTCCAGTATTTGTGACTGATGAACCATATCTGTCCCAACTTCTTAAAAGTTTTTTAGCAACTTGCGGTAGGAATTTTAGGACTTGGGGTTCAATGAGACATCACAATAAAGGAAAATGTCTTAGAAATATATGTAGAAAAACACTTTAGAGAATATATGGACTACAAACATTTCTCATTAGATATTGATGAGTGATAGAGTACAGAAATAAAAGTCACAAACATTTCTTCTGTTATAGAATGAATGCCATATTCTATGACACAAAAACATAAATCCTCCCAAGAAAGAAAACCCTCTAAGCTTATGGAGCTATGTGTTGAATTTCCCTGAAGACTTTGGATATTTTCTGGCAAGACCATCGTGTGCAGTATTTGGATATGTTCTCAGGCCGTATAGTTGTAGTTCTCGTTTACTTCTTGCCGGTCTGCAAAGCAGAGAAGGACAAGCCAGTTCAGTGTTTACTCATGCCTCTTAAGTGGGTTTTCTACAGTTCTCTTCTCCTTTCTGCCTTATAACACACTAATGTTTTACTCACTCGTAAATGCAGCTCAGAAATAAAAGGACCGTATAAGCCTTCTTACGTTTATAGTGCCAATCAATTTGAGCCTTCAAGCAATTATTGACTAATTAATAGCCAAACAGAGAACTTATTAAGGACTTATATGTGGAATTAAAGCTAGTTCCCTTCACATAATTCTACTGAGCCAGCATAGATATGCTCTAAAATTCTGCTCAAAGTTTGTAAACATTATTTATGGTAATAACTTAAAGGGGGAAAAAAGAGATTCCTTGCTGAATTCCTTGTTGATGAGCTATTGATTTGATGCTCAGCCTTGAAAGTATACATTTGGCAAATTCCAACATTTTTTTTTTTTAAATTCCAACATTTTAAAATATATTTTTCCTATAATAAAATAGCATGATTCTCTGAAAACAATTTTAAAACTATGCTTTATTAAATAAGAATAAAATGTGGAATTCTGTTCCAGGGTTTCTTTGTACAAAATTATCTACAGGTCTGCCTTTGTGTAAATATATTAAATATATTTACTTCGTATAAAAATTAGTTTGTTTTCATTTTCTTCATTCAAGCTATATGTCCACATTATCAATTATAAGGAAAACTCAGACATTTGAAAGCATTAGCCTGACCAATAACAAGTCTGTGCAGTATGGATGTTAATAATTCCTTTCTGAGTCAACAAATTATCACATGCTTTAGGGTACTGAATATATGTTCAGCCAAAAACTAGACATGTGAGGGAGTGGAAAAAAAGGATACAAATGATTTTTCTGTCCCAAAGAAGTTGAGAATACATGAGAGAATAGTATTTCTTTAAGAACCTAATCATTATTTTGTACTTCTGGAGCCTAAAGTTGTCAAGAAGGTACGCATTTCCTGAATCTTCTGTCTCTGTAAGCAGGCTGTGAATGTTGAATTTGTAGGAGACGAAGTTTTGCAGCAGTAGTCTTTGAGACGTTTAAGCAGCAGTGCAGCGTGGGCACTGGCCACGGAATGGATGTGGTCATCTTCAACCCTTGTGGTCTCACCAGCACCCTGATTCCCAGTGTCCCCAGCCGTAACCCTGATGTCTGTGCGGGGCACAGGTTTAATACTTTATAAATATGTGTGCTTAATTAAGCTCTGCAAAACAAGATACACAGATAAGTCTTTACCATCTCTCGGTAACCAAAGAGGAGTTTATAATCCAAGAGTTGGTTTTTTTTTTTTTTTTCCTGGTTAAAACTCCATTAAGCTATTAGAGTAATGGATTACACACTGTCAATTACAAGTAGATAAATGTCTTCAAATAGGCCATTACTTTAAAAATCAATAGTGAACTCAGTTCAACCAGCATTCAAAATATCTGCAGTTATATTATCAAAATGTTGATGTTTTAGATGAACTACCAAAACAAAATTTATTTTTCAATTTATGGAAAATCCAAACCATTGCTTCAAATTGGATGTAAGTTAAAAAAAAGAAAATGATTCTATCAAGAAACCAACCCTACTTAGTGCTAAACTTCTGTGACTTAAGAAGGTCCTAACATTCTATACATTTTTGAGGTTTTTATAATTTAAAAAAATAATGCATATTCATTATAGGAAAAATAAAATACATTTGATTTTGAAAGGATAAAATTATTTTAATTTAACTCCTATGCATATATAAGTCACTAACATTTTCATGTATAGCTTTCTAAGCTTTTAAATATAAAATAAACACAAAATAATAATATCAACCCAAACTATTATTTTCACTTATATTATGAACATTGTTCCCACAGCATAATTATTATTGGCCCTAGGATATAGAATTATAAAAGTCTACTGCCACAATTTTCATTTTTAAACACAAGCCTTCATAATTCATGTCTTCCTGCTTGTATGACAAGTAATTCCTTAAAATAATTTCATGAAAATGTATTTCATTGGTCAAAGTGTGTATAATCTTTAAGGGCTGTACTGTCCACTGTCAGATTGTTCTTTTCAAATTCTTAAGCATCTCATAGACAGTTCTTTAGTTAGTGGAAGGGAAAATAAATGGAAATGCATTTTTATTTCATTGCTAGGTTTAAAAACAAACATTCTTTACTCTTCTATTTACGCATTTTTCACCTTCGTCATTATTTTAATCTGCAGTGACCAAAGGAACATGTTTGAGATAGGACAAGAATTGAGCCACAAATTTTCCCTACTACTCTTTTCAATTTGAATCTGGAATCAAAACAATGATCACTAAAAAGAACCAGATAGATAGTTCTCTAGGGCACTGAGGAAGGAGCTTGTTCCAGAGAAAAGTAGGAGGTCTTTTTCAGAAGTCTTACAGTTTCATTTAATATAATTATTTGGCTGTTTTCTCTTCTTTTCTTTACGTTGGTTGGCCAAACTAGCTCAAAAAGTACAGAAAAGTTTAGAACTAGGTGAGCTGTTCGGGAACTTGTGTGACAGAAATCAGATGCCATCAGTTATTTTCCTAGCGGAATCTATAGCATAAAAGCTCACCCCAGTAACCCCCTTCTCCCAGCCAATTTGCAGAAACATCAACTTTGTCAATGACTTGAGCAGAACAGTCAAAGGAACTAGAGGCGAAACCTCACTGTTGGGTTCCTTCATGGAAATAAGGATGTGGAAATGAGCAGGCAGTGTCTTCACATGTTTGGCTGTTGTCTAAACCATTTAATAACCTTTTAAAGGACAATTTCATCTGTGCCATCAAGGCTCTATCTATTCAGATTAAGGAAAGCATTATCATATCTTGGTTTACCCCTTCACCAAAATCCTCAGAGGTTTATTCTATCATAGGTTTGTGGCTAGTTCTACACTCTGCCTTATGTAGTTAAATCATCTTGTGGAAAATACTTTTTTTCATTCCCTCTAGCGTCTTATCCAAAACATTACTGAAGCTCAGAAGTTGACTGAGCTTCTTCTCAGATATCCACCTTACCACTTACTGAGCTTTTTAGAAGCCAGTGTCCAGCCCGAGTCTGAAAAGGCCCGAGTCAGAATTTTGTGAAGTAAATAGATCGATGGTCCCCATGGCACAGCCTACAGCCTCCCCTCTCCAACACTCCTTCAGCAGGAGGCTCCCACTGGTGCCCAGAACCCAGATCATTAAAGTCAAGACTTTGGATTGAAGTCTTATCAAGAAACTGCCTTTTAAGCTGGAAATGTATAGTTTTATCTGTTATCTGTTAGTTGCTAACACTTTCATCTTTTGCTTTACATTTTTAAAACCATGATAAAGCATTTCTTTATAATTAAAAATGAGCATGTACACATATAATCAGATATTAATGCGTTAGCCTTAATAAAAAAAGGTTCAACCATCTATGTTGGAGTTTCTCAACCCAACCCCCACACTATTGATATTTGAGGCTGGATAATTCTTTGTTATGTGGGGGCTGGGAATGGGATTTTCAGGCCTCTACCCACTAGGTGACCAACCCTTATCCATTTCGTTAGTCAATCCTATGTCCAGACATTGTCCAGTGTCCCCCGAGAGGCAAAATCACCCCTCTCTGGTTGAATCCATTGGCCAGTAGACAGTAAGGCATTAATTCACTCTTCCATCTTAATTGAGGCACCAGAGATACATGAACACACAGAAATTCCTGCCCTCCTGTGGTGTATACTCCAGTCCATATGAAAGTTTTTGGAATGTCAGAGAAAATCTCCAAGGCCATATATTTCAGTGTCAGAGGTCAGATCAGGCTACATATGACATATTTCCCTGGACAAAATAGGGGGTAGGCACTCAGCTAGAGGGAAACCTCAAAGGGACATTTCTTAGTTTTTTTCACTAATGAATTGGCCTCTCTAAAGAAAAGCATAGTTACACTAAATCATCATAGTTTTAGGAAAACTCTAAGAAAGAAGACTCCCTGGATGAGTATCAGGTATAAGTTTACTTGCATTGTGGATGGCATTCGATCAAGAGCTGACCCACATGTAGGTGGTTCTTTAAAAATTGTTCACGTGATGAATGTGGATTTAATTAAGCACGCTCACATTGGTCATGTTATTTATATCCTCAGCTGCGCTGTGCTTAGTCGCTCAGTCATGTCTGACTCTTTGCAACCCCATGGACTGTAGCCCACAAGCCTCCTCTGTCCATGGGGATTCTCCAGGCGAGAATATTGCAGTAGGTTGCCATGCCCTCCTCCAGGGGATCTTCCCAACCCAGGGATCAAACCTAGGTTTCCCATGTTGCAGGTAGATTCATTTGCTGTCTGAGCCTCCAGGAAGCCCTTTATATCCTCTGTATAGTTTAAAAAACAACTAGTTTTTTTTTTTTTTTTTTTTTAGGAATACTGTTCTCCCACTTTTTTTTTTTTTGCATGTGAAATTCCAAACTGTTGCTCTTTTTTAAACCTTATTTTATATTGGGGTATGGTTGGCTAACAGTGTTGTGATAGTTTCAGGTGCAGAGCAAAGCAGTATTTCCCAACTTCTTAAAATAGCAGTGGAAACAAAATTTAGACATGAACAAAAGCCTCAAATCATCATATACATTTAGCCCACTGAAACATTCTTATATTTTTTTTCAGATTTAGTTTATTCTTAGTGTGACCTAAGATTACTGTCCTTTCTAGATTTAATATAAATGTCCTCAATGGGTCTTCACAATAATTACAAAAAATAATATAAAAAGAATGCAAGTAACTACCTTTCCTTGCTTTTATTATAAAATTTGCCTCTACCTAACTCTAACATTTTATTAAATCACAAAGTTACAACCTAGGTAACTGTTTTTAAAATAGTTGAGAAATGTTTGGGGGTTGGGAAAGAGAGAAAGGGGAATTTTTTTTTTTTTTAATTAAAATGGTTCAAAAAGAGAATGACTCTGTCAGTAGAGGTATTCAGGTCCCCACTTTAAGCTGCTGTTTACTCAGTCTTGACTCCTATTATTTTAGTTGGTTTTTCTAAGCCAGGAACCCCAGGCCCTCCCCTGGGTGTGGCCCCTTGACCCCTCTGCCCCTCCGGCTGGATATATCTTAGTGACCTGTCCTTGCTGACCTTAAGTTTACACTGACTGGTGGAGAGAAGATGGAATCTGAGGCCTCCCTGCCCCTTTCCTGCTTCTGCCACCATCTTATTAGATTTATCCTTTCTCACCCCACATTGCTGCAGGCAGACTTCTAGGTCTTCTGCTTGTTTGAGAGCTTCTTATTTGGGGTGTCTAAGAGCTTCTTATCCGAAAGATCGAGCAAGAGGGTATTTTGCTGTAAAGACTTTAGCTAGGGATGTGCCGCTTCCCCGACTTCCCAGGTGGTGCTAGTGGTAAAGAACCCACCTGCCAACACAGGAGACATAAGAGATGTGGGTTCAGTCCCTGGCTTGGGAAAATCCCCCGGTAGGCCTGGCTACCCGCTCCGGTATTCTTGCCTGGAGAATCCCATGGACAGAGGAACCTGGCGGGCTACAGCCCGTAATCTGTGTCACAAAGGACACGACAGAAGTGACTTTTGCACAGCACACCACTTCCCTCTCTCCATTTCTGTGCCGCATCAACCTGCCAGTGTCTCCTGTGTCGCATGCAGGCATCCCCTGGAAGCAGGAGCACGTTTCTTCTAATATTTATTTCTTCCTTTTTGGCTGTACTAGGTCCCCACTGCCGTGCATGGGCTTTCTCTGGTTGTGGAGAGCGGAGGCTGCTCTCTACTTGGGAGGTGCTGGCTTCTCCTGTTGCGGAGCACTGGCTCCAGGAGCACCGGATTCAGTAGTTGCTGCCACGGGCTCAGTAGTTGTGGCTCATGGGCTTTGTTGCCCCCAGGCATGTGGGGTCTTCCTGGACCGGGGATTGAACCCGTGTCTCCTGCATTGCAAGGCAGACTTAACCACTGGACCACCAGGGCAGCTCAGAACAAATTAAAGTGCAAAAATGTGAAGACACATAATTCACATGTTACAGACAAACTAGGCTTTGCTTAAAAGAGAATCATGAATTTCTGGGACTTTTTTATCCATCTCTAAAGAAGGCCAAGACCTCCCATAACCAAACTGGACTTGGGAATCCTGTTTTGTTCGTAGATGAACGAGCTCTTGAAAGTTCTGATGGTCCCTGGAGATAAAGTCATTTAGTCCGTGGGTGCTCCAGCTTTGTCTTGGGTTTAGGTGGATCACACCTTGAATCCTAATTAGAACAGTTTTCCCTAAAATCTATGTTAAAATTCTCAGACCAAATTATCTTTTCTATTTCAGGTATTACATTTCCTTTTTCCTAACTGAACTGACTCATTATATAGATACATTTGTTATTCCTGCTGCTCTAAGAAATGTGCTTCTCCTTTGCACAAAATCATATATGCATTCCAAAACATGCCCACTATCCATCTAATACCTCAGAGTAACCCTTCACTTGGAAATTCAGCCTCCTGAAAATAAAAGTCCCCACTTGATTCTCCAATCATTCCCTGGTGACTCAGTGGTAGAGAACCTGCCTGCCAATGCAGGAGACGTAGGTTCGATCCCTGGGTTGAGAAGATCCCCTGGAGGAGGAAATGGCAACCCACTTCAGTATTCTTGCCTGGAGAATCATGGACAGAAGATCCTGGTGGCCTACAGTCCATGGGGTCACAAAAGAATAGGACATGACCTAGTGACTAAACGATATTACCTCTCAATGTTTCTGTGTTTTTTTCTTAATAGTATTTGCATCACATTTTATTGGTTCTGTCTCAGTTGGTATGAGATCATTTTCAATCCACTCCCTTGTGAAGGTATAGATTTCTGGGGTAGATCTCTGAAAAGAATTTCACATACATGTAAATCTGTTAGTGAGACCAAATAAGGAGGGGCCCATGTGGTAGTTGCAGGACCAGAGCTTCTGAATCCCAAAGTTCAGCCATAAGAAACCTCATTCAAGAAATGCCTTTCCTTTTCTTTCTTCTTTTGGATACTCCTTTTAAAGGCGGCAGATTTAATACCAGCATTTTGATCCATATTCAGGCACTTTTAAAAGGTCATAACCTGTACAGACTAGAGCTTTTATGGAACTGTGTATGTTTTATAACCATTGGCTTCAATTTGGATTACTCAGCACTTACTTTCTTTTGGGAAGAGATCTAGAAGGTAACAGTCTCTCATTCACGTCATTTTTTTTTATAGTGTTCACCTAATAATGACCTTCTTTCCTAGACAGCCTTCTACCAATAAGGATTTCTAAGTGATAGAACTTACATTCTGCTACTGGATCACAGACACACTCACCCAGGGAATATATTTCAAATGTAAAGTGCTCAAGTAATCCAATCTGTGTGTTGCCATTTCAAATGATGGTTTAAATTCCATCACTTCACTAGTGAGTTCGACAGCGTTCTTGGAGCACATTGAATGTGAGAGACCTTAGGAATTATTTAATCCAATAATTATCCAAATCTGATTCCCAGGCCAACAGCATGGGTATCACTAGCAGCTTGCTAAAAATGCAGATTTTAGTGTCCAGACCCAAATTAAGAACTTGAGGAATGGGACCAGACAATCTGTGTTTTAATGAGTTCCCTAGGTGATTCTGAGGTTATTGATTTTTCTCCCAGCAATCTTGATTCCAGCTTGTGCTTCATTCAGCCCAGCATTTCTCATGATGTACTATGCATGTAAGTTAAACAAGCAGGGTGACAATATACAGCCTTGATGTACTACTTTCCTGATTTGGAACCAGTCTGTTGTTCCATGTCCAGTTCTAACTGTTGCTTCATGACGTGCATACAGATTTCTCAAGAGGCAGGTCAGGTGGTCTGGTATTCCTATCTCCTTAAGAATTTTCCACAGTTTGTTGTGGTCCACACAGTCAAAGGCTTTGATATAGTCAATAAAGCAGAAGTAGATGTTTTTCTGGAACTCTCTTGCTTTTTCGATGATCCAACAGATGTTGGCAATTTGATTTCTGGTTCTTCTGCCTTTTCTAAATCCAGCTTAACCATTTGTAAGTTCACAGTTCACTACTACTGTTCACACTACTGTTGAAGTCTGGCTTGGAGAATTTTGAGCATTATTTTACTAGCTTGTAAGATGAGTGTAATTGTGCAATAGTTTGAGCATTCTTTGGCATTGCTTTTCTTTGGGATGGAATGAAAACTGACCTTTTCCAGTTCTGTGGCCACTGCTGAGTTTTCCAAATTTGCTGGCATATTGAGTGCAGCACTTTTACAGCATCATTTTTTTTAGGATTTGAAATAGCTCAAGTGGAATTCCATCACCTCCAGTAGCTTTGTTCCTAGTGATGCTTTCTAAGGCCCACTTGACTTCACATTCCAGGATGTCTGGCTCTAGGTGAGTGATCACACCATTGTGCTTATCTGTATCATGAAGATATTTTTTGTATAGTTCGTCTGTGTAATCATGCCACCTCTTCTTAATATCTTCTGCTTCTGTTAGGTCCATACTATTTCTGTCCTTTATTGTGCCCATCTTCGCATGAAATATTCCCTTGATGATACCACCCTTATGGCAGAAAGTGAAGAAGAACTAAAGAGCCTCTTGATGACAGTGAAAGAGGAGAGTGAAAAATTTGGCTTAAAACTCAACATTCAGAAAACTAAGATCATGGCATCTGGTCCCATCACTTCCTGGCAACTAGATGGGGAAACAGTGGAAACAGTGACAGACTTTATTTTTGGGGGCACCAAAATCACTGCAGATGGTGACTGCAGCCATGAAATCAAAAGACGCTTGCTCCTTCGAAGGAAAGTTATGACCAATCTAGACAGCATATTAAAAAGCAGAGGCAATGCTTTGCCCACAAAGGTCCCTCTAGTCAGTTCAGTTCAGTTCAGTTCAGTCGCTCAGTCATGTCCGACTCTTTGAGACCCCATGGACTGCAGCACGCCAGGCCTCCCTGTCCATCACCAACTCCCAGAACTTACTCAAACTCACGTCCATTGAGTCGGTGATGCCATCCAACCATCTCATCCTCTGTCGTCCCCTTCTCCTCCCGCCTTCAGTCTTTCCCATCATCAGGATCTTTTCAAATGAGGCAGCTCTTCACATCAGGTGGCCAAAGTATTGGAGTTTCAGCTTCAACATGAGTCCATCTAGTCAAAGCTACCGTTTTTCCAGTGGTCATGTATGGATGTGAGAGTTGAACTATAAAGAAGGCTGAGCACCGAAGAATTGATGCTTTTCAACTGTGGTGTTGGAGAAGACTCTTGAGAGTTCCTTGGACTGCAAGGAGATCCAACCAGTCCATCCTAAAGGAAATCAGTCCTGGGTGTTCACTGGAAGGATTGATGCTGATGCTGAAACTCCAATATTTTGGCCACCTCATGCAAAGAACTGACTCATTGGAAAAGACCCTGATGCTGGGAAAGGTTGAGGATGGGAGAAGGGGACAACAGAGGGTGACATGGTTGGATGGCATCACCGACTCAATGGACATGAGTTTGAGTAAACTCCATGAGTTGGTGATGGACACGGCTGCCTGGCATGCTGCAGTCCATGGGGTCACAAAGAGTCGGACACAACTGATCAACTAAACTGAACTGAACTAGCTGATTCTGATAAACACTTGGAACTACTGATTGACCTTATTCTTTTTGCAATTGGAAAGTTGAAGCCTGAAGTAATAAAATGACCTACAGAGAGAGAGAGAATAGAGCCAGCTGGTTCTGTTCACAATATCAGAATGAGAACCCATCCTGATACACTTTCAGCTGTTCTGCAATGCCAATGTGGTGACTCTCTATACACATGTAGAGTTGAAATCCTGAATTTTATCAGTTAGCACTAAAATCCTCTTTCACAGCTCCTTTTTGAGCTCAAGTCAACACTCTTTCCCTACTTAAATTTGAATGCCATGAATATATTCAGGAGTCTCCATATTTGTTCTCTCCTGAGCACCGCTTTCCTTACTCAGATATTAATTGAGCATTTAACCAGGTACACCCAGCCACTCATTTTTAAAAGTAGGTATTCTTTTTCATAGAACTTTTGTGATTTTTTTTTTCTTGTTTTGTTTTACCTTTTGCTCTCCTATTGAGTTTGAATCTCCACAAGCACCAAGTAGGACTTGGAGAAATTCTTTCTATTGTTGCCAGAATACTCAAACTCAATGCAATTCCATCTCCTAAGGTCAATTTGCAGGAGGCTGACTTTGAAACAGCCTATGAAATTGTGAGCAAATGAAGTTTCATCTTGCTGTTAACGAGGTTGCCGTGCTAAACCCGGCAGCGTGGTAGCTGACCCTTTTGTGTTATTCTGTCTGCTCCAGCTGGTGCCATTGGCTGTTAATCAGAAGTGTTTATACTTTTTCATTCGCACTTGATTTCCACTAGCCTGCTTGACTTGGTATTCAGCGTCGCTTCATTACAGAGAATATTGTTGCAGCCCTGTCTTGACATTTCACTGTCAACCAGTGGTGATAGGTCAATATTACATCTCCTGTTCTTCACAAAGTAGAAAATATGCGGTCACACCAATTAGATACTTTTTTTTTTCCCGTTCAGCCTTCCTTTTAGCTGCCAAAATTGGTCTAGAATTAAAGAGGAAGCAAAGGATTTATTAGAGACCAAACCCTTGGCTTAGGGTGCTAAAAAGATTAGCTGGTGAAATACCAAAATCTTTAGGAGGACAAAGATCAAAACAGGAACTGTGGAACCAATATACCCTCTTCTTCTCTGCCTGTCGGCAGCAAATGGAAGCATCGTTGCTTTGGAAATAGTTTGCAGGAACGTAAAGGCTATTATCATTCGTGCTTTAAAGTGGGACATTGAGCAGGGTCCTCTAGATTCTTCTTGATATTCTCTTCTGTTTCATGGTTGTGAGGGCATGTTTGCCAGGTTGGGGAGCAATGAAGAAATTCCAGAGTTCCTGAACTTGTCTGATTTCTAATAGCACTAGACCACTTGAAAGTCTTTCTGTTCATCCATCTAACTCCTCCTCCTCATTCCTTTTTTATAATGTTTCATTCCCTGGCTTTTCATATCTCTACCTGAGCAACCTTATTAGCTACACGTTAGGCAACATGACATTGGGAAAGACGCACATTTTAGAGTCAGTGAAAATGTTGAATTTAGTAGAAACTGGGCTCAGATGCCAGCTCAGTCACCTTCATGAGCTTGTATGGCCCTTAAGCAAGACATTTAATTTCTCTGAGCACACTTACAGCTGTAAATTTGGGGGAGGAAATGCAAAATCAATAACATTTCATTTGGGTGCACTTAGTTTTGCTCTTTACTATATGTGTTGGACATTGTGCTGAATGCCGAGGCCAAGTATAAATAAGATGCATATAGGGGGCAAAGAAAGCAGCAAGAAGGTGTCAATAGTTCCACTCAAGCACCCAGGAGGGCTTTCTGTTGGTAGTGAGGTACCAGCTGAGTCTTGAGAAAGGGATGAGTTTGGTGGGCAATATGATGGGGGAGGAATTCCCAGCAGAAGATGGAGTCTAAACATTGGCAGCAATTACACGTGGCCTTTGCATTGTGCATGGCTGCCCCTATCCTAAATAACTGCTCTCTTTCCTCCTATTTTCTCTGGTCATCATACTATTCTCTTTTTATAGTACTTAAAACCAAGCTTCTGAATAATTTAGTAGAGTTATATTTCTCACCCTTTTTTAAAAAATGATTTTTGCTTTTATTTTTCTTTGTTAATGAAAGTCTTTTTTTTTTTTTTTTTGCTACAGCCATTTAATTATTTTCTTATAGTTCATTTGGGCTTTCCCAGGTGGCACTAGTGGTAAAGAACCCACCTGCCATTGCAGGAGACATGAGACGTGGGTCTGATCCCTGGGTCAGGAAGATTCTCTGGAGGAGATCGTGGCAACCCACTCCAGTATTCTCGCCAGGAGAATCCCATGCACAGAGGAGCCTGGCAGGCTACAGTCTAAGGGTTGCAAAGAGTTAGACACGGCTGAAGCAACTGAACACACACACACACACACAGAGTTCATTTATTTCCCTGAAGTCTCAGAATTTCATTCATCACATTTAGGATTTCACCTGGAATGGTTTTGAGAATGGGGTGAAACTGGAATCTGACTTGCTGTTTTTTTCCCTCACACTGATAACCAACTTCCCCAGTTCTGTTTATTGCAAAGACTGTATGTTCCCCACTGTTTCAGAGCTGTACTTCTGTCCTCTGCTAGATTTGTGTGTACATGTGACTCTGCTTCTGGATAATTTTTCTGCTTCTGTCATATCATTTTGCTGCTACAGTGTTTTTTAAATCATTGTAGTTTCTTGATATTTGAGGAGAACAAATAGCCCAAACTTCCCCCCCTCCAAAAATGTTTTTGCCTTTTTAACCTTTTTATTTGTATATACATTTTAGAAGTACCTCATTTTGTTGCCGCTAAAAACTCATTGTATTTTAATAGAGACCTTTTGAATTAATAGGTCAATTCAGAGATAGTAAACATCTTTACAATTTTGTCTTCTTATCGATGACCGTCACATGTATTACTTAATTCTTTGGGTTTTCTTTGTTCACTTTCAATAAAGCTTTGTAATTTCCTCCATAAAAAACTTATCATTGTTGGTTATGGTATTTTTTTTAAACTGGTTGACTGGCTTTTTAGTTTTCCTTTAGCTTGTATACATGCTTTGAACTTCAGCGTTAAAAATTCCTTCCCCTAGTGGATATAATGATTTGGGGATATAACCAAAAGTTATGCAGTGCCAAGATTAGGAAACAAGAGGTCCTATTTTGGTTAAAATTAAGGTGGCATAATACTTTCAGAAAGAGAAAGTTTTTCATGTAGACCATAAACTTCAGCATAATTAATTTCAAAAAGGAAGCTCAGATATGTCGTGATAAGTTGGTAGAGTTATTTGACTAAGATGTGTTTTCTGAGGAGGGAAATCTTACCTACCTGTATTAATTTAGTAACTTTTTAAAGAAACAATCTATTACGTTCTATACATTATTGAATGCTTATTTGCATGCCTACAAAAATCTCTTATCCTCTGTTGAAGAAGAGGAAATGTCACCCTCTATCCTTCTTAAATTTTTGTGGCTGGACACAAAGCCACTTAATAACTAAAAAAGAAACACATCTTGATTCATGCACGTGGATGTCTCTTAGAAACAGATGGACAAAACAGGCAGCTTTTATACTTTTTAGATGAACAGTACATCTGTAAGAAAATTAACAGGAGAAAGACACTTCGGTTTTGGTTGCCCAATTAGGGAAGAATCTAAGCAGAATTTAGGCTTGAGTAGTAAATTAAAGAAGATACAAAGTTTGTTTCCATAATCTTCTTGGTGCTCACTTTCATCTTTGGTGGTAAGTGTGACTCTCAACCTCCAACACCAGGAGCTCAAGTGGGAGATTCATCTTCTGCTTTCAGGAATACAGAACTGAGGGTCAGCCTGTTCCTCCAGCGTTGACTGTTTCTTAAGTAACTTTAACTCAAAATAATCCATATGCCATTGAGGCACATTTTGGGGTGGCCTACCCTGGGCCTCAACTCATACAGGTGTGATCATCATTTAATTTGCCATCATATTGATATACATTTCTGACATTTATATATCTGAAAATTTGACATAACTTTGTAGTACACAGCCTCCTTTTTCCAGAAAGAAGTGTTTATAGATGTTCTTGCTTAGCTGCCATTGTAAACGTCTAATCTCTTGTTAGTTTGCTCCCTTTGACAGTCAATCATCTACATTTCTTCAGTTTTTCTCTTGTATCTTGACTTTTAGTTCTGAGGCCTCTAGTGACAAAATGAGGAAGTTTGTCACTTTACTTTTTCTTTCCTTTTAATTGTTTGTTTAGTTGGATTTGTTCTAGAATGTTGTTTGCTTGCTGAGGTGAAAAGAGGACCTCTTAAAGTATAATTTTGCACTTTGGAAACTTATTTTCTTGGGAAATAATATTTATAGGGTTCAAAGCCCATTTTCCATTCTAATTTAAATTATGTGTCTCTTTCTAAAAACTATAGGCTTCCCCCCACCAACATTCTGAAGTTAATAGGCTGTTATGTTTTCTCTATGTATTTTTATTTCAGTAATTTGGCCTTTCTACTCCAAGGCTAAGAAAATAGTTTTGTATATACTACCAACTTCAAGTATATTAGCTTATGTCTTTTTTTTTTTTCCCCTAAAAATTACTGATTGAAAATGTATGGTTGGTTTTTATTTCTAGGTTAAGCTTTACCTAGGGGATATTTCCAGGGACTGCCACAAAACCTACATATGCAGTACTTTCTGCTACTTTGGGAAAGCTGCATATTTCTGCAAAATTTTAACATCTGGTATATTTATATTTTGTGTTAACTCTTTTTTGGAGAAGGTTCTGTATATATTACTGTAGTTCCTATTTGAGTTGTTCTTCATGTCTTCAACAGGTAGAAATTGTTGTAAAAGACTCCAGAAAGTAATGATTGTGTCATATTTGTTTTTAAATTTAAAATCTTAGAATTTTCCTAGGAAGAAGACTAGGTGACATCTCAGAGCAATTAACCAGTGTTATTAACATCATTCCTCAGCACCATCACTTTTAAAACTTGTCATGGTGACACTGTAAACTTAGAAACGGCAGTTCTGAATTTTCCAGTTTTGAAATGGAAAATATAGACTTCAGTCAGTATCCAAACTCATTGTGTTCTCTTTTTTCTTAATAGTGAGAGAAATAATGTCAAGGCCTATAGCTTCAGGAAAGAAGTATAGATTTAATAAATTGAAAGTTTTAATATTGTTGGCCCAAAGCTTACTTTGGGTCCCCAGTGACTGGTTATGTTTGGTTTATTTAGTTAGCTCTACATGGTGTGCATTTGTTAGGCGGAGGAAATGTTAACCAACCACTTACTGGTTTATT
The DNA here is from genome assembly GCF_019320065.1 of Cervus canadensis. Lineage (NCBI taxonomy): Eukaryota > Metazoa > Chordata > Mammalia > Artiodactyla > Cervidae > Cervus > Cervus canadensis. The sequence continues at coordinate 7,602,499 of NC_057408.1, forward strand.
TTTACCTCATGTGCCTCCTATCACGAGTAATGGAAAACATGAGGAGAATAGATGACCTCTTAATTTTGAAGTTGTTTCAGAGTAGGTACAAATTTTTCATCAGAAGTGCTTGCAGGCTTACTACTTATTTTATAACCTAACTGGTCATTATTTTCTTTCTCTTTGGTTTGTGTGAGAGTGCAACAGCTTAAAAGTTGATCAGATTTTTGCAGAACCCTTCTTCAATGTGTGTTGTGCCCCTCCGTTTTAGGTAATCACAGGGAATGCGTTTCTATGTGCGGCATAACGCCATGGAAATGCCAAGTTTCAAGCATCGGCTGTTGGAAAGAAGGTATCACTTGCCCATTTCTGAAGAGAAAACTTTGAAAATGTATAGGCATTCTTCTAAAACCAGACTGAAATATACTACTTTATTTCAGAGACGAGGTTGTGTTTTGTGTTTATGAAATCTTATACCTCTGCATGTGTGACAGTAATGGGATATCTTCACATGTACTGGGTTTTCCCGGTGACTCAGACAGTAAAGATCCTACCTGCAATACAGGAGACACAGGTTCCATCTTTGTGTTGGAAAGATCTCCCAGACATGGGAATGGCTGACAACTCCAGTATCCTTGCCTGGAGAATTCCATGGACAGAGGAGTCTGGCAGGCTACAGTCCATGGGGTTGTAAAGAGTTGGACATGACTGAGTGACTAACATTTAAATGCCACATGTATGTGACATGTTCTTCTCTGAAGTATTGCTGGGTTAATGAGGTTTTCAGTTAGTATTAATGATTGCCTAAAACACCATGGGTGTTTACATATACTGCTCCTTTATATTATCAGTTTTTATTTTAAAGGTTGGTAGGATTTCTGTGGGGTACATGCTTGCATTCATAGATGTGTTGCATTTCTGTATTATCACAGTTTGTGATATATATTATATATATATGTGATATCATATATCACATATTTTTCTTACATCATATGCAAAATTAACTCTAAAATTCATATATTCCACAGTCAGATACCCAATTAACATGTTTCTTTGTAACTTCCACATCATAGCTTCTCTTATAATGAAGTAATGGCTTTATCGCTTCTCCTATGCAGTACACACTTACTCTTGGTGAATTTCACTTACTTGGATGAAGCTCATCATTGCAAATTTGCAAGGAAATTAAAGATGAGGGAATTTTACATCTTTGCATATGCAGTATACACATGTGAACCTACCCAATATCTATTTCATTCGTAAAATTAAAATATTCTCTTATTTCTCACCCTAAAGAAGGGTCTAATCCCTGCTGAATACAGTGTTAACTTGAATATGTGAAAATTTGCTGAAAGTTTTGTCAGTTACCCAAATGCTTTTGTAGACATGGTTGATAAAATAGAAAGCCTTAGTTTATTCAGCATATTGGACATTTTTGTAAATGTATCTTTCTCTGCAGCTTACTTTTGAATCACACAAGATCTTCTACCATATCCCTAATTATTGTTAATTTTCCCAAATGTCAGGGTCTGCTTCCCCATAACAGCACAGTATAAGTTTTTGATGGTGAAAATAAGGTTCAATTGTACAATGTCTTTCTTCTTTCTTTTGAGTGATCATTTTTCCCCTTCAATATTATGCTGACAATTTGAGTCACTGCCATAAAGAAATCAGAGACATCTGGTACAATATACACATTCTGCCTGCCAAGAAATAACCTAAATTATATCACTTGTGTGTGTAATGCACTTAGTGAAGCTCTTTAAGTATTTGTCTTTATTAAAATAATGTATTTTCATAAATGCATTACCTTTTCATGTTAGTGCTCTATCTAAGGAAATACAGTGTAAACATATGAAGAGGTATAACATTTTTGCAATTAAGGAGGCTCTAACAGACAAGATTTAACACAAGTGACTAATTTTTTATCTGCTATTTATCTTGATTTGGTTTATTTTGACTGTCAGTACCTGACAGAGAGTACCTCCCTTCCACATGCCTTACATTTGTATGTTAAGCATTGCTTTGCATAATTAAGGGGTGTGGCTTGTTGTCAAAGTTAACTTAAAATATTATCTAAAGCTGGAAATATTGCTGACATAATACGTATTTTACAGGATAGACAGGTTTTTCTTACCTTTCTATCAGTAGTTACCAAAAAGTCAGACATTTTTGTTGACAGGGAGAGATTACCTAAGGGATGTTTTTAGAGGAGTCAAAATTCAGTTCTTTTCAACATGTAGCCTGCAGATCACTGCTTCACAATAATGTGGAAAAAAAAAAACCAAAAACGTTTAAGTTGCATTTTTTGGGAACCAACTCTAGACCTGCTTAATCAGAACCTCCAGTGATAGAGACTAAAACAAAGTGAAAGTGAAAGTGAAGTCGCTTAGAGTGTCCCCCTCTTTGCAACCCCATGGGCTGTAGCCCACCAGGCTTCTCCATCCATGGAATTTCCCAGGCAAAAGTACTGGAGTGGGTTGCCATTTCCTTCTCCAGGGGATCTTCCTGACCCAGTGATCGAACCAGGGAGACTAAAACCAACCATATTTAAAATGAAACAACTGAAGGTAAACTAAAGCATTGCTAATGTTTGGAAGGAACTTTTATAATGTAGTGGTTCTAGTCCCAGCCCTCCTGACTAGAACTAGGACCTTTGGCCACTCTTTTATCCAGCTATGCTTCTCTGCTATCTTAGTCGTTGGATCAAGAAGCAGGGTATGCATTCTCTAAGACTTCCCAGCTCTAATTGTCTCTAGACATAGCATTTGGAAAAAAATAGTAAAGAAGAGGAGGATAGGAAAACTAATGAGATGGGAGAATTTATAGATTTCTTAAAAGCCATAGACAAAAAAAAAGCAAAAGATAGTTTAAAAAGTTGGTTTTTCATGTTATTTTGTCACAACCACCAATAAGAAAACCTGGAAATAGAGTGAAGTTAATACACAGAAACACACATAGACTTCATATATTCTCTTAACCTGAATCATAAATTGATTTAAAAAATGGCATACATCACAAAAACAAACTTCAAAAAATATATGAAGTTAAATAAAGACAGAACAAAGAACAGCAGGAAGCAATACCACAAATATTTGGCCTTACAAAATGCTTTTTTTCAATTCAATGAAGAGTGAAACTTTAAAAAGATAGAAGCTGACTTTCACTACAGTATCTTACAGAAGTGGACATCAGCTTTTCTTTATGTAATTTACTCAACTTGCCCTATTCTTCATTTTTAACTTTGATTTTCTGTATATTTTTTAAGAAATTCATAACTATTTTCTTCTGAACTTTCATTTTTGGCCATAATTTATATTATGTTTGAAAGATAAAAATGATGGCCTCCAAAATAAGTAGAAAAGTTATTAATTAATTAGCTCAGCAATCCTTTTCACTCACCACTGCTAGATTCCTTTTTAAATGTATTTTCTTTGTGTAACTCTGCTGTTTAAGAACAGAAAACCTGACCCTGGCATTTGAGCATTTCAGTAAACTTGTTTCATCTTATCAACTCAACCAAGTAGTCTCCTTCATCATCAACTTCATTATCTCAACCAGCCAGTCCCATCTCTAATCATCAGCTAGTCAGTAATCTTCTCACAGAAGAGGGATGAGCTGAATATCTGATAGGTTTTATGGGTACCAGTTCCTGTTTTATTCGTCTGTAACAGTCAGCAACAGCTTACCCAATAAGTGCTTATTTTTTCCCACTCAGGAAGAAGTCAGGAGGAATGAAGATCCTGTAATTATTTCAGCAATGGCCTGTCTTTCTCTCATATTTGGAAAGTGACAGGGGCAGCTTCCCATTATTTCTGAGCTCAGAGTCCAGAGAACAGAGAATGGATGAGGGTTGAACCATCTTTGTTTGGCCCTTTGTATCAGGAAGGAGAAGATTTTACCAGAAATCCCCCTCCCCAGATTTCCATTTCGATCTCACTGACCAGAATCACACATCATTCACGCATCATCTGACCATGTCTAGCTGCAAGGGAGACTTGAAAGGGAAGCACTGGCTCTCCTGCTTCTGTGTGTATGTGCCTGCTCAGTCACTCAGTTGCTGAGTCATGTCTGACTCTTTGCAGCCCCATGGACTGTAGCCTGTCAGGCTCCTCTGTCCATGGAACTTTGCAGGCAAGAATACTAGAGTGGGTTGCCAGTTCATTCTCCAGGGGATCTTCCCGACCTAGAGATAGAACCCTGGTCTCTCACATTGCAGGCAGATTCTTTACTATCTGACCCACCAGAGAAGCCCTGCTTCTATAGTGGGAGGCAAAAGTAAAGGGCATGGATTGAGTAGCCATTCAGCATCATCACTCATTCATTACTCTGCTATTGCTTTGGTTTGTTACATTTTTTGCAGTCCTGTTCGACGTATACGTGGTCTACATGACCGTCTCCAGCCTTTTTGACACTAGGGACCAGTTTCATGGAAGACAGTTTTTTCACAGATGGTGGCAGGGGGATGGTTTGATAGGAAGTGGAGCTCAGAGGGTAATGCAAGTGAAGGGGGATGGGTATAAATACAGGTGAAATTTTGCTTGCTGACCCACCACTCACCCCCTGCTGTGTGGCCCAGTTGCTCGCAGACCAGGGACTGGTACTGGTCTGTGACCCGGGAGTTGGGGACCCCTGGTGTTTTCTGTTCAATTTGTGTTATATATTTTTCAAGACCAGAGCTTATGTTCCCTGCTTGTATACCTCAAAAGGATTAGTCTGAAGTGAGCACTTAATAAATGTTTCTTGAGATATATTTAATATATGTGATGTTGGAGAATATATGTGGTGCTGTTTTTAGGTTGTGTGGTTTATTATACAGAGTTGAGGTTCTAGAGTTAAAAAATGGAGTTTAAGTCATTAATCTCCTATTTAATAGCTATATCATGGTTATTGACTTATGATATAGCGTCTCTGAGATGCAGTCCCTTATCTGCAAAATGAAGAAAAATAAAAAAACTTACTTTGTTAGGTTTGTTTAAGAACACAAACATGAAAATGCATGTGAAAACATTTGAATAATTAAACACTAGGATGGAAGAAAAACACTGTTCTTAATATAGTATTTGTAATATTCCAGAATAAAAAAGAGTCTTAGTGACAATTTTGCAACAGGCAGTAGAAGTGATTCTCTTATTGTTACATGACATTGCTTTTAAGGTGGTACAACTCAACCAGGAAAGACACAGCAATTACAACTAATAAGCTATTGCATTCAATTTGTTAAGGTTTCCCAACTGCTTCTATAGTTACTAGGATTGCCATTTCTTCGGATCTTATTGCTACAGCAAGCAGCAGAAAAAAGTTGTGGCACTATAGGAGACCTGTTCAATTCAGTTCAGTCACTCAGTCATATCCAACTCTTTGTGACCCTATGGACCCCAGGAAGCTCGCCAGGCTTCCCTGTCCATCACCAACTCCCGGAGTTTACTCAAACTCATGTACATCGAGTCGGTGATGCCATCCAACCATCTCATCCTCTGTCGTCCCCTTCTCCTTCAGTCTTTGCCAGCATCAGGGCCTTTTCCAATGAGTCAGTTCTTTGCATCAGGTGGCCAAAGTTTTGGAGCTTGGGCTTCAGCAATAGCCCTTCCAATGAATATTCAGGATTGGTTTCCTTTAGGATGGACTGGTTAGATCTCCATGCAGTTCAAGTGTCTCTCAAGAGTCTTCTCCAACACCACAGTTTGAAAACATCATTTCTCCAGTGCTCAGCTTTCTTTATGGTCCAACTCTCACACTCACACATGACTACTGGAAAAACCATAGCTTTGGCCATACAGGCCTTTGTCGGCGATGTAAGTCTGCTTTTTAATATGCTGGCTAGTTTGGTCATAGCTTTTCTTCCAAGGAGTGTCTTTTAATTTCATGGCTGCAGTCACCATCTGCAGGGATTTTGGAGCCCAAAAAAATAAAGTCTATCACTGTTTCCATTGTTTCCCCATCTATTTGTCATGAAGAGATGGGACCAGATGCCATGATCCTAGTTTTCTGAATGTTGAGTTTTAAGCCAGCTTTTTCACTGTCCCCTTTCACTTTCATCAAGAGGCTCTTTAGTTCCTCTTTGCTTTCTGGCAATAAGGGTAGTGTCATCTGCATATCTGAGGCTACTGATATTTCTCCCAGCAATCTTGATTTCAGTTTGTGCTTTGTCCAGCCTGGCATCTTGCATGATGTACTCTGCATATAACAAAGACCTATAGAACTCCATATAGTCTAGTCAGAAGTCCTGCTCAGTATGAAATAAGAAACACAGAGTATGACAGATTTATAGTTTTATATAAAGAGTAGCAGCCAGCAATATACTTGTGTTCTTATTTAGATACTAGATAGAGAATGGAACTCATCTTTTCTGATTGCAATAGGTGATACTTCTTTCCCTGGTATAGTTCTTTTACTGGGCTGCCCTTAATGGGTGGACTAGATCTGACTTATCAGAGGTGACTGCTACCTGAGTAAGGACATCGCTGATTAAGGACAACAGAAATAGTTAGATTTCATTGCTGCATCCAGTCCACAGTTGCTTGCTTCTGAAACTCAATCAAAAGTCTTATGAAGCTGGATAGGGGTTGTGGCTGGGGCTAGACGCTTGGTGCTACTGTCAACTGAAGAAACTGAACAAAATGTTATAGCTTACATTATTCAGAGCACCATATTTTAATCTGGAGCACCGTATTTCACTTTAAATAAAGGATTCCAGAAAATATTTTGGTATTGCTTATAGTAAGTGTCTTCTGCAAACTTTATTTCTATCACTTGATTTTCAAGAACAGTAGTAGAAACCCCCAAGTTGTCAAATCAATGTAACAGGCTCATCAAGTTCTTTGGCAGTCTGAAAATTCAGTTTTAGAAGATGCCATAAGGAAAGATATATGCACACATGTATATGTTTGTATGTATATGTATATATATGTTTATAATATTTATAGATGGTTGCAAAGGAAGGTAGCTATCAATTCATCCTCTAGAAAATGAGCTAAATCTCTGGCACCTCAAGCAGTTTTACATGGTTGACGTCTCTATCACTGGCTTAACACTTCACAGCTTTAGTTCTCACGCATGCGGTGTCTGCTCTCAGCCCATGCCTGTCTCTGTGGTCTGTCCCTCAGAACAGCTGGAGTGTCTGGTGCCATCCAGACTGCTCGGGACTTACGGCATCTTGTTGTCAAATGGGCTTCCATAATCTTTATGGCTAAGGGGGGGACTAGTGCTCAAGAGTTGGACAGAGGGAGTTTGGTGTGTGACCCATGGTCAAACTAAGTCAAGGCTATTTCCATCTTCAGGAGGGTAAGAATGCACTGACATCTGAACAGAATTGGATGTTTGTGAAGTAGCACATATAGCAATGCTTATATTAGGAATACAAATGTATATCCTTAGTGATTTAAATATATGACATCATTTAATAAATCTCTAATTCATTTATGGCAATTAAAAAATATATACCTATTATTTCTCACTTGGAATTCATCTAGTTGCCATGAAAACTAGATGTATTCACATTAGATGTGAAATATGAATTTTATTTCCTCTTATAACATCATTTGAAATCTGCTTATCATTTGCAAGTCATGCTTAAATTATCTGACCTCAAAGAAGTGTATAACATTCCTCCAATTAAAAGTAAATTAAAAAAAAAGAAACACAGCATTGTAAAGCAGTTTTCCTCCAATTAAACAATAAATTTAAAAAAGAAGTGAATAATAGTTGAATATCTTCTTTGAGAATTGATAAGTAGTTGATAAGTGAACTATGTTAAGATGTCTTTTTACCATATGAAATTGTTGTTTTTTTCATTTTTATTTTGTGGGCTATGGGTGGGGAATATTTCAAACTTTGGATACTTGGAGTCTGTGAAATTATAATAGCTAAAGTAGTTAAATGTCTAGATAGTTGTTTCTAAGCTGTTAACACATATCTTTTCATCAGTAAATCAATGCAGTTTTAATGATGCAGTATTTAAAATATCTGGATGTATATGGTGGAAAGGCATTTAAGGTTTTACAGATCGAAGTTGTAATCCTAGCCTGTATTACTGAGATAGGCTAAATGTTGTAGCAAATAAAAATCCCCAAGTGATAGTGACAACACAATAGGAGTGCATATTCTGATCATGTAAACTGCACTTGGCAATGGATGAGACGGGAATGTCTTCCATGTAGTCACTGAATGCATTTAGCAGTGTCTGCAGACTCTGAAAGACCCTGCCACTTCAACACAGAGCTTTTCAAGCTGTCATATCCAGTGGAATGACAGAGGAAAAAGGAGTATTTTGAGCATAGGTTTGCTGAGCTAAGTCTGTAAGTAATCTATGATATATTTTCTAGAACCTTGAGAAATTGCCACTTGAAGGAAGTGGAAGAAGGCTGGAAAACACAGTCCAGCTGGGTGCTCTAGAGAAGAGCCATTGGGTTTTGGTGAGCACAAAGCTGTTGTTACCACATAGTTCTGCCATTTACTCCCTATGAGGCATGGAGTAAATTGCTTAAACTCTCAGATTCAGTTGTCTAGTCCATTGAAAAAAAATGGATTATGTAAGGATAAGAAGAATGATGCATTTAAAGACCAAATAAAGTGTCTGGCACAAAGTAGGCAATGTGAAACAATAGCTATTAGTTAGTACCCAATGAGGGAAAAAAAAGACACATACACATTTATTATCTTCAAAGATGCATGATATAGTTGAGGAGAAGCACATACAAGATGCATGTGGGTATATTTGATGGATGCCAAGATATTTCACAGTAGATAAAGATCACTATTAACTAAGATTCAATTAAGGAGAGATTCATAGAGGAGTTAAGATTTTAATTTGGTCTTCATGGATGGTAGAATTCAAATGGACAATTGAGATATTTTGTATTTGATATAGATTTTTAAGTGAAACCACATCTAGTTTGTCTCTTTATACTGGAATCTTTTACCCTACCATGGTAATTTTGGAACCCGTTATGGAAGTATGGTATGAGGACCAGCATATTAAGTAAGCATTAAGTATTACTTAAGTATTAAGTAATACTGGGTTAACTGAGGTCAGTGGAAATGTTTGAAAAGCAAATTTTGGCCAGGCTGTGATAAAACTGTTGTTCTGATTTCCTTCCTTTCTAAACCCTTTTGAAACTTCCAGGAATGAAGGTAATGAAGGAAGGACTAGACCTTTGAAGGGATCTGTAAATTTTCAAGCTTTTTGAAATACTAAAAGCAATTTTTGCTCTATTTGTCATACTGCAAGTTATACTGCAGTAAAAACACCGAAATCTTAGTTGTTGCTCAGAAATGAAGTCATGTCCGACTCTTTGTGACCCCGTGGGCTGCAGCATGCCAGGCTTCCCGGTCCTTCACCACCTCCCAGTGCTGTCCTCTGCAGTGCTTAGTTGCTTAGTCATGTCCAATTCTTTGCAACCCAATGGACTGTAGCCCACCAGGCTCTTCTACCCATGGGGATTCTCCAGGCAAGAATAGTGGATTAGGTTGCTATGCCCTCCTCCAGGGGATCTTCCAGACCCAGGGATTGAATCCAGGTCTCCTGCATTGCAGGCGGATTCTTTACCATCTGAGCCACCAGGGAAGCCCGCTGTCTCCCAGAGTTTGCTCAGATTTGTGTCCTTTAAGTTGGTGATGCTAACTAACCGTTTCATTCTCTGCTGCCTTCTCCTTGAGCCTTCAATGTTTCCCATCATCAGGGTCTTTTCCAGTAAGTCACTCTTCACATCAGGTGGCCAATTCAGCATCAGTCCTCCCAGTGAATATTCAGTCCTTCTGTGATACAACGAATGTTGGCAATTTGACCTCTGGTTCCTCTGCCTTTTCTAAGCCCAGTTTGTACATCTGGAAGTTCTAACATTATGAAAAGGCAAAATATCTTAATAGCTAAACACAGCAAATAAAGTATGTCTAAGCTGAATAAGCAGGAGCTTTGCTCAAGATTCATGCTGATGGAGGCTCTAGGACTGCATGATGCTTCCATCTCCACTTAGGTACTCCATGCCACTGTTCCGGGGAAAGAGGTGGCAATTTGAAGTGGAAGTGGCATCCATCACCTCTGCTCAGGGCCCGCTAGTCAGAACTTGTAACTTGGCACTTACCTGAAGAGGTGAGGATGTCTTCCTTATGCCCAGGATGCCATCAAGGGAGCCAAGTAAAATGAGCACAGTGAGACTCTACAATATCTGGGTACCACTAAAGACTGGATCTCCAGGATTTAATTAGGCAAAGCAAGGAGGTAATGAGCAGTCTTAAAATAAGCATACAGCTTTATTTTTTGATAGTAAAATCCTCACTGTCTTTTCAGCCAGGGGTTTGTAGCTCAAATCAGAACCAGGCTTAAGGGCATGAAACAAATCTTTAGGGCATGGATATATCCCTTTCAAAGTCTTCTCTGAAGCAAGTGACTCACGTCTCATCTTCCTTAGATTTTGAATGTTTGTTTCTTTAATTTTAATGAAGTCAGTTACATGTATCCCACATTTTGGCTTGTATCACAGAGAATACAAAGAGTATGAAAACACCCATCTATTTCCTTAAGTTTATAATATTATAACTGAGAGAGTGAAAGTGAAAGTCGCTCAGTCATATCTGACTCTTTGCGACCCCACAGACTATACAGTCCGTGGAATTCTCCAGGCCAGAACACTGGAGTGGTAGCCTGTCCCTTCTCCAGAGGATCTTCCCTACCTGGGAATGGAACCGGGGCCTCCTGCATCGCAGGCTGATTCTTTACCAACTGAGCTATCAGGGAAGCCCCTAGTTGAGAGAATCCTTGCACACTAAAGTAAGTGGATAGCAAGTCAGTGTGAAATAATGTGCAAAAATTATGCAGAAAGCATTGGAATCAAACAAAAAGATTAGATTCCTGGGAATCATAGAAATGAAAGGGAAGTTTAGGGGAAGATACAAGTTAGGTTGAGCCTTGAAATTGAATGTGCAGTGGCAAAGACTGACGATATATTAGCACGAGGCAAGCAGTGTGTCTTGTGGAGTAAATACAGGGATGATTGAGACATGCTCCATTGAGAAGCCTGTTTGGAGCCTTCCAGACCCTATTTTGAAGGCTGTTTTTTCCCGATATTTCAGAGAGAACGTCTTTGTAGAAAAGTGACTTCTCTGATATACAGTTTCATAACCATCCCCTTTCTTCTACTCCCGCCAGTCCCCTCACTGCCTCTCTGTGTTTTGATCCGTATCATACTGCTTACCATCCTCTTCAGTAAAATAGGAGGGCTACTTTCTAATAGTCTGCTATCAGTAGTGGGAGCTCCATCTCACAAATATTAATAAGCATCTTGTATGCGCAAACAAAGGGGATTTGGGGATCAGTGCAACACAGACCTCTTTTGGATTTTGTAGTCAGAATGGAACATATGTATATAAACAAAATATTCCTTTCAAGAGATCAAAGCAGAGAGGGAGATGAAATTGCAGAGAATTTGACCTTTCCATTGAGAACAGAGAGGCTTCCTGGAGAGAATGATCCTGAAATTGAATCATAAGGATAAAGACATAGTTATCTAAAGAGAAGAGTAGGAGACCTCTAGGCAGAGGAAACTATATGAGTGAAGACAAATTATGAAAGTTTAAGTCATTGGAGGTTAACTTATCAGCAACTGGTATTGCTACTGGGTAAAGTTTGGGTAGACATAGTTAGGAACCTGTCACTGGAAGATGTCAAATACCAAAGGAAGGAGTTTGAATTTTATAAGATGAAAGATGCAGACCCTGCCATTTCTAGAAAGCAGCTACTTTTGTTCTTAACTCTACACTCATGAAGCATCATAGGTAAGCATAAATTCTTAAATTTGCCTGAGGAGGAGGCAGTTTATAAAACTTGCAGAGTCAGATATGAAAAAAGTCAAATTCTGCTTTGTGTCCTCATCTGCCTTGAAATGCATTTACAACTCACACTATTTCTTTACATCAGATCCTGCCAGCACACAGTTGTATCCTATATTCTTGGAACATGGATTCCTGAGAGTCTATGCTATATTCTTGGAACATGGATTCCTTTAGCCAAGAGGGAAATGTAACTGTGTTAATAATTCTGTGTGTATTTATGGGTTTGGGGGAATGTCAGGCTGAGACTGGAGTAGAGATCTTGACTTTATTTCAGGGCTGAATATTCCATGAATCCCAGTGAGTGTTTGAAGCATATATGTCAGACTTGGAGTCAGTGCAACAAATTTCAATAAGAAATGAATCCAGGCATGCACAGATTGAGACATATTACTTGCAAGTGTAAATAAATATAAAGGTGTGTTTTTCTGTCTCTTGACAGAAAGGAATATTTGATTCATGTTTAATATGCTTCACCTCTATTTCAGGGGTACAAACTGAGGGAATGCAATTTGTCATATGGGAGAATTTCAGAAACAAGTTTCTTAGAAATAGGAACTTCAGATCAGAGGGTTAAAGGCAAAGAAATGGAGTAGGATTTAGCCAAGAGGGAAATTTAAGTGTGTTAATAATTCTGTGTGTATTTATGGGTTTGGAGGAATGTCAGGCTGAGACTGGAGTGGAGACCTTGACTTTATTTCAGTGCTGTTGTTCAGTCATTAAGTCATGTCCAACTCTTTGTGACCCCATGGACTGCAGCATGCCAGGCTTTCCTGTTCATCACTATGTCCTTGGTCTTGCTCAAACTCATGCCCATTGAATCGGTGATGCCATCCAACCATCTCCTCCTCTGTCGTCCCCTTCTCCTGTCTTCAATCTTTCCCAGAATCAGGGTCTTTTCCAATGAGTCAGCTCTTCGCATCAGGTGAACAAAGTATTGGAGCTTCAACTTCAGCATCAGTCAGTCCTTCCAGCAAATATTTCAGTGTAGTGCCTGTTTTTTCTGGGTGGCATTAGTGAACCATTCTCTCCATTTGTAATTAACATTGATTAAACTTCCCCGGGTTTGGATGCAGTGCTGAATTGTGAGTGGGTCAGGTAGCTCCACTGGATGAAGCCTGGTGTTAATAGGATCACTGTTCTACACTTAATGCCCAAAAGGACCCACTTTCACTGATGCTGTAGTTTTTTTGGACATCTAAATTTTAAGCATTCTTCTCTACTGTGCCCCCCCAAACAACTTTGTTCTATATTTTCCAGTGTATCATATGCCATGAAGTTCTGATTACTTCTAATATATGGAAGGGGATCTGAAAAAAATCTTTGTTAAATTGTATGTTTTGAATTTTGATTTAGAAAAAGAAAAAAGGAGAAGTATGCTAAAATATATAGATGACTTAAATGACTGAGATCTGTTACAAGAATGAGATTCGTAAAATTAGAATGAGGTCCATGGTGTTTTTGTGGTATCATCATTGTATAAAGTGAAAGTAACAATCTCGTTGTCCTGGTTTTAAAGGAATTTTTGCATTAAAAAAGCAAAATAGGTAAATGTACTGTTCCTTAAAATAAGTATTCACAAGTGATTATTTACTGTTAAATACCGTGTATTTCTGTGGGGAAACTCAGTGTATACTGGGTAAGACTCATCATAGAATTGTAGGTATGAAAGTTATTGAGATATTAAGCTTAAATTCTTTATTTTACTCAAAGAACTAGATACCAAGCCTACTGAATCCAAAGATAGACGTGCTGCTTTCCACGGAAAAATATGCATATCAACAATCACAGTAGCTCCTGAAATTAGCAGAGAACTTTCTGCACTAGAAATTCTTTCAAAGGGTCAGATAGTAAATATTTTAGGCTTTGTGGGCCATGTTGTCTTGGTGACAACTACTCAAAAGTGCCACTGTAGCAAAAAAGCAGCCAGAGAATACGCAAAGGAATAGATGTGGCTGTGTTTCAATAAAATCTTATTTTTTGAACCCTCAAATTTAGATTTCACATAAATTTTTACATGTTGCATAATCTTCTTTTGAGTTTGTTCCAACCATTTAAAAATGCAAAAACCATTCTTAGCTCATGGGTTGCACAAAAACAGGCGGTGGACCCAATTTTTTGCCTACAGGCTGCAATTTGCTGACCTAAATTCACACTGTCAAATAGTTGGCTTCCTTCCTCATGCTCATTGGGTCTGGTTTGTGTGCTCCTGACAGCAATTTTAAGAATGTCTGTTGCTAAAGTGATTAGAATGCAAATCAATAAAATCTTGTACGTATGTTTAATCTAGGGTATAATTGTTTCAATTCTCACTTTTACTTACCTGACTCATAAGTGTCCAGTGATTCCCTCTGGACAACCACTTTTAGTATCAGCCACTGTAAACTTTTCCTGTCTTCAGCTCACAGTTTGCCTCTCCCAGACTGATCTGTTCCTCTCCTTTTGCAGTGGGAACAGAATTTGCCATCCTTCCCTGAATAATGCCTAGTAGGTCTTCAAGACCATACCTCTTTGAAATCTTGATAGCCATTCCCTAGCACAATGGTCCCCAAACATTTTGGCAACTGGGACACATTTCATGGAAGGTTTTTCCAATTTTTCCATGGATTTTCCATGGAGGAGTTATTTCCTGGATGATTCAAGCACAGTAGATTTATTGTACACTTTATTTCTGTTGTTATTACATTGTGAAATATAATGAAATAACTATACAACTTGCCATAATGCAGAATCTGACAGGAGTTAGAGCTCAAGCAGTAACTCGAGCAGTGGGGAGCGGCTGTAAAAAAGATGAGTCTTCACTCACCTGCTCACCTCCTGCTGCGTGGCCTCGGGCTTGGGGCCCCATACTGCTAGGTACAAATTACAGTTAAACACCTCATTACTTATAGACTGTCACATATGCTTTTCAGTTCTCTAAGGACAGGTCGATCCCTTCATGAATATGTTGGCTACTTCTTCAGTCACCTGTTGACACAAAGCATGTGTCTGAGCATACAGTGGTGGTGGTGGTTTAGTCGTTAAGTCGTGTCCGACTCTTACAACACCATGGACTGTGGCCCACCAGGCTCCTCTGTCCATGGGATTTCCCAATCAAGAATATTGGAGTGGATTGCCATTTCCTTCTTCAGGAGATCGTCCTGACTCAAGGATTGAACCAGACTCCTGCATTGTAGGCAGATTCTTTACCAACTAGGATACCAGGGAAGCCCTTATAATGGTGAGTAACATATCTTGACTGGCCGAAATCTGCAGAGTGCCCTTTTCCAAAACTTTCAAATAAACCCTCTTGTACTAGTCTTATTTTGGATGTCTTCTGTTAGTTGTTTTTTTTTGTTTGTTTTTGAAGAATTATGGATAACGGCAGCATGATAGAGTGCCAAAATGATAAATGTTTCAGTTATTCAGACCTAGATTAGAGTCCTAGTTCTGACACTGTGGGACTCTAGGACAGTTAAGTAAAATCTTTAAACCTTAATTTCTCATTGATAAAATGTGGATAGTGATTTCTACCTTGGAAATATGTAGAATAATTAAAGCTAAATTATATAATATGCTGTATGGAATAATAGAGGCTCAAAATGATAGCCATTATTAGAATACTTCAAAATGTTGTGTGATAGAAAAAAAAAGAAGAAGGAAAAATGCTGCAAAATGTTGTGTGATAGTAAGGAAATATAAAGAGTATAAATGATCATATATGTGATCTTTAGGAAAAATAACTTCAGAGTTAAGTGGATAATGTGTTAGACAGTAGAAGAGAAAACAGAAAAAGGAGGCTTTGGAATTTGTAATAAACACTATATGCTTTTTCCTTCTAAAATTTTAGTCTTATTTAGGGCTTTCAGCCATACTTCTGTGTGCCCATGACTCAAATTTCTGTGATTCCTCAGACTTTCATTCCAGACTGATATGTCCGTATACATATTCACTTCTCTTCAGACATCTCAGAATTAATCTGTTAAAAATCTGTACTCATCTTCACTCTACACCCTTCTTGCTCTAGTGTTTTACCCTGGGTCAGATGGTGCCAGCATGCATTCAACTGCATTCTGAAAGCTGGGGATCTTCCTGGCTTCCTCCATCTTTCTCATCTCCCATCCTCCAAATTGCCCAATTATTTATGAATTTCCAGTGTTTTTATCTCCTAAATATATTTCTCATCTTCATTTGTTTTCAGCACATGTCCCACTCTTGTCTACTCCACAATTCATTGTCCTCACATGAACAGAGTGGTTTTCATTTTTTGAATTAATAAGTATCTGGCTATGCCATTCTCTTCTTAAAACTCTTCACTAAAGTTTAATGACTTTTAAGTTAAAGTATAAATTCTTTAGCTTGGCTTAAAAGGCTCTACATACGTTCTGCTGCCTCCCTCACCAGGCTCTTCTTATCACTTGATTTCTCATGCTCTTTGATTTTTGACATGCTGATGCTATATCATTTCTTGAGTGAACCATACCTATCTTGATTTTAGAGCCATGGCAATGATAATACTTTTGCATTACGTGCCAATCACTCCCTTAAGTGGGTTTGACTTTGAGAACTTTTCTCTCCTTTAGAAAATGCACCTCCTAATCCTATGTCATCAGCTTAAATATTTTGCCTTATGCAGTCTCTTGCAACCCAGCTGGAGTGGTCAGTGAGTCAATGGCTACCCACTTCTGTTGAAGAGAAATTAAAAATCATCCTGCATATAGCATTGTCTACAGTTTAGGGTGTTTCCCATCACATTCTTTATGTGTGTCCTTCGTTCTGTTGGTATTCCTGCATATACAAAGAGAGGAAGCAAGTCGGTTCATGTGTCAAGCATACTGAGTGGTAAAAAAACTGTTCTTCTTTCCTCTCTACTTCCAGTCTTACATACAAGTTGGATTTGGTGATGGCCATCATATCTCTAGGAAGCCTCCCTGGGAGCAATCACTAACAGGAATGCTTCTTTTACATGTTTTTCAAATTATTTTGTAATGATTGATAATGATGATCCCAAACAAATTATGCTATATATGAGAGAAGTTGTTTTGTTTATGGTTAGGAAATTATTTCATTTAGAAACATATGATGACACCTGTAAGGCATCCTTAAAGGGTTTATATCCCGTAGACAGCAAACTAGAAGCCAAGTAGCCTGAGAGCTGAGCTTACATGTTTCTGTCTAGATCCCTTGGACCCCCTCATCTTCTCTTCACTGTTCCCCCAAACAGCCACAAATTTCTTTCATTAAATCACAGGCCTATATGGTAACATTCAAGTGGAGGACAGACTTGAGTATCATCTCAGAGCAGAGGGACACACGTTGCCTCCTTCACTGGTAACTTTTATATCCAACCCCGGGAAGCCAACTTCATCTTCACGTTGCATCCAGCTCACAAGGAATCATCATCCTAATTAACACGGAAATGCTGGAACATGTATTGGTGTTTGTGCCAAGAGGTTAAGCTCAGAGCAGATGGATTCCAGACTGTTCCAGAATAGATTATCCACTACCCACACTTTCCAAATTGGTTTCCCTGGCTTGGCTGCCAGCATTTTGTGATCAGATTGTAAAATCTTAGCAACCCTTGCTGTTGTCACTGACCGCCAGAGTTCCTGTTTGTGAAATAAATTCCCTATATGTTTAAGAAATATTCCTTAATGTTATTATCAAAAATAAAATAATGAGTCTCAATTGGTCAGGAGGACAGACCATGCTAGAAGAAGAGTTACTGACTTTGCAGATCTTTTTGGAAGGTGACCTAGTGAATGTGTACCCTTTAATCAGAACTCGGTATATCTTCCAAAACAGAGGGATGTCATTCCAAAAGATCTCTAAAGAAGAAACTTGTGTGACATCTATCATCATCTCCGCTGTTCTGAGAGTAAAGAAAGGGACACCTAGTAAGTTAGCCTGTTCAATTGCACCTAAAAATAGTGAGAGGTGACTTCTGAAGGCTGACAACTCTACCAGTAATTTGTCTAAGATATGCATTTTGACATCTCCCTTGAAGATAGTAGCTCTGCATTCCATACCTTGCCTTCCTTACAGAACCTGAAGTTGTGTGTTACTTTTCTTTTTCCTTTAAATGTATCAAGATTTAAAAAAAAAAAAGTCAAAAAGGAAACTTGGCCAACATTTTACCTGTCAGCAATCAAAACAAGACCAGGAAGACAGTCCCATGGTAAATAAAACTCTTGAATATAAAGCATGTTATATCTGAAAAGTCTTAAATATCAACAGCATGATGATATAAGTGTCTCTATAATGTATCCTCTGCTGAAGGTATCAGAGGAACATAAGAGTTTGAGAAAATAGTAGCACTGAAATGAACATTGAGGGCTGTCATCCATAGTGGCAGCTAAGAGAATACTATTTGTGGGGAAAAGGTTCCACCTCTCTTTTGTTGCTTCATTTCTAACTCAGCATTGAATGAAAAAGGAAGAAAAGAAAATCTTCCCCGCCCCCCCTTTACACAGAAAATGTCATGGAAATGTCAGAGTTCTTTCTATGTGATCACATTTCTCTTCAAAGTCAATAGCTGCAAATCATTGAAACACTAGCTATATTGGAAAATATTCATTCCTCTGTTTAGTCGCTCAGCCACGTGTGACTTTTTGTGACCCCATGGACTGCAGCATGCCAGGCCTCCCTGTCCATCACCAACTCCTGGAGTCCACCCAAACTCATGTCCATTGAGTCAGTGATGCCATCCAACCATCTGATCCTCTGTCATTCACTTCTCCTCTCACCCTCAATCTTTCCCAGCATCAGGGTCTTTTCAAATGAGTCAGTTCTTCCCATTAGGTGGCTGAAGTATTGGAGTTTCAGCTTCAGCATCAGTCCTTTCAATGAACACCCAGGACTGATCTCCTTTAGGATGGACTGGTTGGATCTCCTTGCAGTCCAAGGGACTCTCAAGAGTCTTCTCCAACACCACAGTTCAAAAGCAGCAATTCTTCGGCGCTCAGCTTTCTTCACAGTCCAACTCTCATATCCATACATGACCACTGAGAGAACCATAGCCTTAAGTAGATGGAACTTTGTTGGCAAAGTAATCTCTGCTTTTTAATATGCTGTCTAGGTTGGTCATAACTTTCCTTCCAAGGAGTAACCGTCTTTTAATTTCATGGCTGCAGTCACCATCCACAGTGATTTTGGAGCCCAGAAAAAATAAAGTCTGTCACTGTTTCCACTGTTTCCCCATCTATTTGCCATGAAGTGATGGGACCAGATGCCATGATCTTAGTTTCCTGAATGTTGAGCTTTAAGACAACTTTTTCACTCTCCTCTTTCACTTTCACCCAGAGGCTCTTTAGCACTTCTTCATTTTCTGCCATAAGGGTGGTATCATCTGCATATCTGAGGTTATTAATATTTCTCTTGGCAATCTTGATTCCAACCTGTGCTTCATCCAGCCCAGAGTTTCTCATAATGTACTCTGCATATAAGTTAAATAAGCAGGATGATAATATACAGCCTTGGCGTACTCCTTTTCCTATTTGGAACCAGTCTGTTGTTCCATGTCCAGTTCTAACTGTTGCTTCCTGACCTGCATACAGATTTCTCAAGAGGCAGGTCAGGTGGTCTGGTATTCCCATCTCTTTCAGAATTTTCCACAGTTTATTGTGATCCACACAGTCGAAGGCTTTGGCATAGTCAATAAAGCAGAAATATATGTTTTTCTGGAACTCTCTTGCTTTTTCGATGATCCAACAGATATTGGCAATTTGATCTCTGGTTCCTCTGCCTTTTCTAAAACCAGCTTGAACATCTGGAAGTTCATGGTTCATGTATTGCTGAAGCCTGGTTTGGAGAATTTTGAGCATTACTTTACTAGCGTGTGAGATGAGTGCAATTGTGTGGTAGTATGAGCATTCTTTGGCATTGCCTTTCTTTACTAGTAAAAGCATAATTTCCAAGAGATACGAGCCGGCTCCGAAACTTTGGAAAGGTGCTTCTGAATGAAGTGTAAACTGGAACCACTGACATTCTACAGAGGATCCTTAGGCTCTGATGAACTTATGTCAGTTACTGACAGATTGATGTAACTCTCTCCTTCAGTCCTGCCCTTGGATCACATCCTTTGAGGTCTCTATTCATTCTTAGGCTACTCTGCCATTTAAACATACTTGTAGTTCTCTTTTCAAGATTCAGAGTAGTGGGAATGATCACTTTTGAAAGTGACTTTCACAAAGTACATATGGAAATAATGTGGCACTTTGAGAAGTGTTCATCTGTTCCCTGGCTTTAGGCAGAACTGATCTCAAACCGGTATCTACTCAGATTTTAATATCCCTATGCCTGTGTCTTGTTTTTTTTGGAACAGCCTAGGATCATATTAAGTTTGTTACTTAATGACCATGAGAAAGTCTGTCTTCAATGATGGTCCCGAACTGCAGTACATGCCAATTTCCTATATGTAACAGGAACGTGAATGGGGCTTTCTTTAATTATCAAGGAAGTTGGAAGACCGATGAGTTTCTCTAAATTATTAAGGAGATCCTGCTAGGAGTCTGCAAACATTAATGAAAGATAGCAAAAGTGGTCAAAGCAGGAGATGGGCATGGAGTGGGGAAATGTTTAGACCAGAAGTAAGATTTCATTATTTTGATTTTAAAAGCTTATGTAGATTGATTGATTATCTATGTAGATATGTGCAAAAATAGATGTCTATGCCTGTATCTATACATATCTCATATACACTTTTCAAAACTGAGAAACTGACGTTGGTTCCCTTCTAAAAACAAAATTCCAGACTTTATTTACTGATAGATTTCACCAGGTTTTCCTCTTTCTGTTTAAAATTCAAGCTGTCATACCACATTTCATTTAGTTGTTCCATCTTCCCATCTCCACTAGTCAATGACAGTTTTTCATTCTTTCCTTATGCTTTATGACCTTGAGAGTACAGGCTGGGTGTAAGGTCTCAGTTTGATTTAGACCAGCCTGTCATATTTTAATACCTGGAAATGAATCAGAGTTGTTTACCTAAATGAGATTGTTTTTATAATTGAAA
Organism: Cervus canadensis; assembly: GCF_019320065.1. Classification (NCBI taxonomy): domain Eukaryota; kingdom Metazoa; phylum Chordata; class Mammalia; order Artiodactyla; family Cervidae; genus Cervus; species Cervus canadensis. Next base: position 7,623,296 of record NC_057408.1, read on the forward strand.
GTGACCAGGAAGCCATGTATGATAGAAGTGTCATCAAGGAGAAATTAAGGAAGATATGACAGAGGAGGTTAGAAGGCAGAGTTTAGAGAAAAATAAAGACTCTCAAGTGTCACCTTATTGGATTTGGGCCATTTGATAAAACAGTGACATTTGCATTGCATGCATGCTAAGTTGCTTCAGTTGTGTTTGACTCTTTGAGACCCTATGGACTGTAGCCCTCCAGGCTTCTCTGTCCATGGGATTCTCCAGGCAAGAATACTGAAGTGGGTTGCCATGCCCTCCTCCAGGGGATCTTCCCAACCCAGGGATTGAATCTCCAGCTCCTACATTGCAGGCAAATTCTTTACCACTGAGTCACAGGGAAGCCCAGCATTTGCATTAGGAAGGGAAAAAGAAATGATAGCCATCCCAAGGACCCCCAAACAAGCACTCCATATCTATTAGAACCAGATACTATGGAACATTCAGGAAACAGCATAGCTCTCAAGTTTATAATTTAGTAGAGGTTATAAAACACATATCCATCTATTTCCAAATTCAAACAGATAAATGCTGGGGCAATGGGAGAAAAAGTGTTATTTGCTTTTGAACAGGAGGAAAGCCTTTGGGAAGTTAAAAATGATGAAAAAATTCCTTAGATGTCAGTTGTTTGGTGGTGAGGGTATTGGGAGGTGGGATATGATTCTGAACATGAGAGCAAAACACTTGACTTAACTTTCTGAGGTGAGAAGCGTGCTGCATAATTAGATGCCTAAGCGTGATTTGTAAAAGAGACCGGAAAAGTAAACTGATCAGAGATTACATTAAGGGCCCTAAATACCAGGCTGGGCTAGTAGTGGCTTTTACTGTAGGCAGTGGGTTGGTCTGGACAGAATTAGACTAGGTGGGTGTCATGGTCAGAGTTATGTCTTTAGGAAGGTGAGTCGGGCAGGAGGGTGTACTATGGCTTGGAGAAGAGACAAGAGTCAGAAGATATTAAGAGGGACCAACTCCCACCCCAAAAGAGAAGAAACAGTAAATTTGTGTAAAAAAGAAGAGTAAACCCTTAGTAGTTCTCATTTTCTCATTAACTGAGATGATATCTCTAGAAAGTGGGAGCTAAGCATCCTGAATGTGTGAATGAGATAATAAGATAGTACATGTTTAGAACAACGGTCATGAGGAATGGGGCATGGGTGAGGAGGGGGTTGGTTAGGGAATCAGAGGTTAGACACGAAAACTTCTATACAGACTTAGAGAATGAATTTATGGTTACCAGAGAGGAAGGATGGGGAAAGGGATAGTTAGGGTGTTTGACATCAACTTGTAGAAAAGAAAAAGAAAGTGAAGTTGCTCAGTCATGTCCGACTCTTGGCAACCCCATAAACTGTAGCCTACCAGGCTCCTCCGTCCATGGGATTCTCCAGGCAAGAATACTAGAGCGGGTTACCATTTCCTTCTCCAGGGGATCTTCCCGACCCAGGGATCGAACCCGGGTCTCCCGCATTGGAAGCAGACGCTTTAACCTCTGAGCCACCAGGGAAGCCCCCTGTATTTAAAATGAGTAACTAACAAGGACCTACTGTAAGGCACAGGGAACTCTGCTGGATGTTATGTGGCAGCTTGGATGGGAGGAGAGTTGGGGGAGAATGGATGCATGTATACATACAGCTGAGTCATCATGCTATCCACCAGAAACTGTCACAGCGTTGTGAATTGGCTGTACTTCAATACAGAATAAAAAGTTAAAAAAAATAGTCTCTGAACAACATTGAAGATCCATTTGAGGAAGAGAGACTCAATAAGAGAATTTTTTCACTCTCAGCTGTCTTTTGAGTTTATTTCCCAGGTGAATTCACTTTCCCCTATGTATTTTGGAGACCGCTTTATATAAACTTCTTTTTTTCTGATCCCGTTTGGAAATGGGGTGAGTAGGTTGCTTATTATTTTTTATTGTCTTGCCTTTGTTTTCTAGAGTTGTTCTGATTTAAAAAAAAAAAAAATCTCCTAAGAAATACAAGTCATTTTTCCTAAATAGTAAAAAGATAAAAAAAAGAAAATAACAAACATAAGTAATGCTACAGTTTGTCAGTGAAGCATGAAGGGAAGCTATTTTACTTACTGTTTGAGGTAGTTTCTGATCCTCCAATTTAATGGACTTGGTTTTGAAAAGCTGACTGTCAGATCAAGAAACCTCTTATTCATTTGATCAGTATGTATATATAGCCTAGGGCCTGACTCAAAGGTATGACAAAATACCCAATGTGTGAACGTTAATTTTATGGTAGTCAGTCCACACAGATTATTGGGTAAGGAATTACAGGAAAATCATTTCAATAGTTAAATATAAAATTGTACAGATGTTTTACATGAGAGATCCCATACTCATTAAAGTAGTGGGCTTACTATTACAAGGCTTTTGTAAGAAAGTATCATCACTGACCTAACTCCTATTAGAAGAAAATTCCCCATCATTGCTATCATTATTTATATTAGAAAAAAAATATTCATAGAATCATAGAAACTGGAAGGGAAGAAACTTAACAAACCACCAAGTCCAACCTTCTGTCAAATAAACCAAATTTTTAAAAAAATTTTGAAAATCGTAGTCACAACCTTCATGATTATGCATGAAGTCGTGCAGAATAAACTCTCTGCTATGTGTAATCCCTTCCATGGTTGCAGACTCTAATTTACAGCAACATCTTTGTTATATTAAACCAAGAACTAACCCTCTCTAACTTCAACTCATTGGTCCCAAGCTCTTGTTTGATATGTAAAAATAAATTTAATAATCATCTCCCAAGCTCCTCATTTATTCATTGACTGGGTCATCTTTGCAAAGGAAACACCATGGTTTGCCTCAGCCATTTCTCAAACAATATAGCTTTGTTATTCTTGGTATGCTGGTCTGGTCGTCTTTCTTGAAACAATCTTTGATCTCTCAGGTTCCAAATAAGGCTCAATGCTCAATAATGGCATAATTCTCCAGCTGTGTTCTGACATCTTTTATTCACTCATACCAACTATTGCTTTAGCTTCTTTTCAGAAGGCCTTTCAGACTTTTAATTCAAGAACTTTCAGTTAGCAATTCCCTAGATAATGTTATCTCAAATGCTGTCAAGACCAAATTCTCTTGGTTATATTTATCGCATTGATTTTTTTCACTCTTTTTACATTTATCTCTATTACATTTCACCTTTTTTGTCCATTGTTTTAATCTAATGGCAGATATTCTTGATGATTTTGTTTTGTATAAATATGTTTGACAGTTTTGTTTGGGATAGATTCCCAAAACATCCCATGCTAGAAATGTTACAGATTCAATTTTTTTTTCCTTTGGTCAAATTTACTAATTTGACCATGTTCTTTAAAAAAATATTGAACAAAATCAAGGATAGAGTTCTGTGCTGCTCTGCTAGACAGCTCTTTCTGGATTTTTCTTTTGTTGTTGTTTTCCTTTCACCTGTAACACTTGGAGCTCATGGTGATTTAAACATTTTCCTTTGAGTATGGATGATCACATTAACCAATATTCTTTAGAGGGAGTGCCTTTGTTCAATTTATTATAAATCCAGAAATTATAAACATTATTTTTGTTTTATCAAAATTAAACTATAAAATTAGATGTTGCCAGAGACCTTTTCAAAAATCAAAATCAAAAGATTTTGTGTCACATTCAGAGTTCCCTGATCTACTCCTCTGTAAATTCCAACCTTTACTAAGAAGAAGGAATTTGTGTCCTGAAAGCCAGCATGGCACATGGATCAATTTTCTCCACAGAGTCCAGTCACACCCTTTGAACTGGAAACCTTTATCTTTGAAAAGGCACCTGATGCTCAGTGAGAACTAGCCTAGACTCCAGTCATAAGTGTATGCTTTGGACTTAACTATTAAAACTCTCATTGACTGTCCCAGAAGGAAGAAAATGCCCCTCAGTGGAATGCTGCATCTCACTGGAAATGTAAAGGTGACTTTGAGGGTCAAGGAGTGCCCCTGCCCCACACCTTACTATAAATGAAGAAACAGAGATCCCCATTGGTTTTCAGATTCATCCATCAGCTAAATGGCTGAGGTGGAGGACTGTCTCCCAGTTCCTCAGCTAGCGCCCTTTGGGGAAAGAAAGCCCTGGATTTGGAGACAGAGTTTATTCCTGGCTCATGTCTCATTGTGGGTAAGTTGCTTCACCTCTCAAGCATTTACTCTTGTGACCTGTGAAGTGAAGTTGGCTAATGATGAGCAGAGCTTCTAAGTCCTATTCTCTGTTACTTGGTAGAGGGGAGAAGGAAGCTACAGTAAGTGGGGAGTGTGATTCCTTGAAATTCTGGGTATTGCTGCAGATACAGCTCATAACTCAGGACCCTGAGATGCTGGCTCAGTAACTATGCAGTGATGGTGATGTCTCAACAACTATGTTTAACCCATCTCCAAGAGGTTCAGTAGTAAGATTGCTGTTTCGCTAAATCTCTGCCTAAATCTATATAAAGAATATAATCAGTATGAGTCTTCAGTGAAGAGAATTAGCTTCTCAAAATTTTTGTTCCCAAAGTGGTTTGGCTTTATCTTCATTTTGCTTTTCTTTATTTGAACATTTTGAATTACACTTTAACAACAGTAAGCTTGAGTTAAGTTGCATGTTGTCGTGTTTAGTCGCTAAGTCATGTCTGACTCTTTGCCACCGCATGGACTGTAGCGCACCAGGTTTCTCTGTGCATGGGATTTCCCAGGAAAGATTACTGGAAGGGGTAGCCATTTCCTTTTCCAGGGGAATCTTCCTAACCCAGGAATTAAACTCACATCTCCTGCATTGGTAGGCAGATTCTTTACCACTGCACCACCAGGAAAGTCCAAAACCTTAAGTTAAAATACCATTATTTAGTTTCTAAGTCATGTCCAACACTTTTGTGACCCTATAGACTGTAACACGCCAAGCTCCTCTATCCATGGGATAAATTAGAGTTCTATTAAAGTTTTCTGGCCCCCCGCTTTTTTTTTTGGTGTTTTCCCTCCATCCTAATCAGATAATTTGGGGAAAATCTAGGTGTCTTATATGGCCTTACTACATGCAAAGTGAGCCATCATTTACTGTAGTAAGGCACTATGTGGAAGATGTTCTCATCAAGAATTATATAGTCATGAATTTACATTGGCCTCTGCATTTATGCTGAAGGCCAGTTGCTTCTTTTAAATTTCACAGTGAAGTTTTCTAACAAGGATGACTTGCCCCAGAACTGTAGTAGTTTTTCTCTTGGTCCTTTGCATCCACATGGTGGTCAGAAGAAGGCTGAGTGAAGGCGTGGAAGGATGGTCACTCGGATCAAGACCACACTGCCAGCCTTTGGGACTGCTGTCTCTATGGATGGAATCTATGGAGCATGGCTTGTGGCTGCTGGAACCACTTTCTCACCGTGTTGACATTCACTACCACTGCTTTTCGTTGTTGTTTAACTTTGGTTAATACATTTTGAGATAGTTCCGGGGGTCCAAATGCCGAAAATCCAATGGAATTAATCAGGTTTCCTCCGAAAGGGTTGTCCTGGAGAAATGGATGTTATCATACCATGCTGTGCGTTACTTAATACACACAGCCGGCATGACTGTGCTGGTAATGGACTTGAGTTTAAAAGGGGATTAGGCCTCCTCTTCTGAAGTCTGCTGATGGAGGTAGGCTGTGGCAGAGTTTGGGTCTCAGGAGGGCTCATTAGAAGAAAATTAAGTGAGGAAGTCCTTCCATTCTCCCCTCCCTTCTTCCCTGACTCACTGTGCCTCCTTCCTTTCTGCCCAAAGCTTACAGTCTCACTCCGACATGCTTTCTGAGCTTCAGAAAGCCAGGTGCCACTGCTTCTGGCCACTGGCAGAGCAGCGGCGTTATTGCGAAGGAAAGTGCATTTTTGCGTGAAAGAGATCATACCAACCATCTGATCGGCTTGGGGGGAGAAAGGACCTCTGCAGTTACACGCGAACTTCTGTTTATTAGGGCTCTGGGGACCACACGGCAACTTACTCGCATCTGGACACCATGCTAAGTGTGAACTGAATGTTTGCAGGTCCCTTGCTATTGACCAGAGTTGTCTTGGAGCTGATAATTATGATTCCCGAGGCTTTCTCACAGCTTTCTTTTGAAGAGATACTCATGCTTCGTGTTATGTATCCAGAGTTACTTAAAAATAGCTCATCCAGAGCAACACCCCATTCCAAATTTGTTGATTTTTAACCCAGCAAAACATACTTTAATTTGTATGGATTTACTTTCTAAAATCTATTATTCTTGGTTAATAATAAAGACATATTTGTATTCCATGAGCATGCACTCATAGAAGAAAGAGATAAAAAGTAGATCAGGTAGCAAAAAGAGGTCAGAAACTAGGCAAGTGTGGAATGAAATGTTTGTCCTGTGATACCAGGAATACGTAATCAAGGATTCAGAATAAGACCTGTCAGTCTGCTTTCTACCACCTTTTTTGAGTTATTCTTCTTATTCTCCTTCTTTTTTTCCTATATCAAAACTTCTCCATAGGAATGCATAAGTTCCTGATCAGAGTTTTCCATCTGAACATAAATAACTCAGCAACTGAGAGGAATGGAATGCACTCTAGAACAGTAACTTATTCTAAACTGGAGTAAGTATCAGGATCATTAGAGGGCTTTATAAAATACAGATTTCTAGGTCCCACCCCCCACCCCCAGTTTTTCATCTGGACTGGGTATGCCCTGATAATTTGCATTTCTAACAAGATCTCCGGTGATTCTCATGCTACTGATCTAGGGTCCACTTATGAGGAAGAGTGTTCTCAGTGAATGGATCTCTTTCTCTGGCTGGCACTCCGAGCTGGTCCATTTGGAGACTAGCAGCCTTTTCTCTCTTTCCATCACTGCTCCTGTTGTAGGCACTTCCTCTACCAGCACACCTTTGATTTCAGGTGACAAACAGTGATCAGAGCTAACATGCTTGTTCACAGTTACTCTCACCTTCCTCATGTATTCCAGTATCCTTAGTGACAGATCCATGTTTTAAAGTCATGAAGGACATATATAATAAAAAAATAAATTTAGGAATCAGCTGTAGGGACCCCAATTTCATCTAAGGTGTCTCAAACCCTTGTTTCTACTTCTCTTATCATCTAACCCAGGAGTCTGCAAATGACAGCACCAAGGGTGGTCATTTGTTTTTGTAAATAAAGTTTTGGTGCACAGACACCTCTCCCACCAACCATGTATTTATTTGTTGCCTATGGCAACCCACTCCTAACCTAACTCTACACCTAAAGCAATTAGAGAAGGAAGAAATGAAGAACCCCAGGGTTAGCAGAAGGAAAGAAATCTTAAAAATCAGGGCAGAAATAAATGCAAAAGAAACTAAAGAGACCATAGCAAAAATCAACAAAGCTAAAAGCTGGTTTTTTGAAAAAATAAACAAAATTGACAAACCATTAGCAAGACTCATTAAGAAACAAAGAGAGAAGAACCAAATTAACAAAATTAGAAATGAAAATGGAGAGATCACAACAGACAACACTGAAATACAAAGGATCATAAGAGACTACTACCAGCAGCTCTATGCCAATAAAATGGACAACTTGGATGAAATGGACAAATTCTTAGAAAAGTATAACTTTCCAAAACTGAACCAGGAAGAAATAGAAGATCTTAACAGACCCATCACAAGCAAGGAAATCGAAACTGTAATCAAAAATCTTCCAGCAAACAGAAGCCCAGGACCAGATGGCTTCACAGCTGAATTCTACCAAAAATTTAGAGAAGAGCTAACACCTATCTTACTCAAACTCTTCCAGAAAATTGCAGATGAAGGTAAGCTTCCAAACTCATTCTATGAGGCCTCCATCACCCTAATTCCAAAACCAGACAAAGATGCCACAAAAAAAGAAAACTACAGGCCAATATCACTGATGAACATAGATGCAAAAATCCTTAACAAAATTCTAGCAAACAGAATCCAACAACATATTAAAAAAATCATACACCATGACCAAGTGGGCTTTATCCCAGGAATGCAAGGATTCTTTAATATCCGCAAATCAATCAATGTAATACACCACATTAACAAATTGAAAGATAAAAACCATGATTATCTCAATAGATGCAGAGAAAGCCTTTGACAAAATTCAACACTCATTTATGATTAAAACTCTCCAAAAAGCAGGAATAGAAGGAACATACCTCAACATAATAAAAGCTATATATGACAAACCCACAGCAAGCATCACCCTCAATGGTGAAAAATTGAAAGCATTTCCCCTGAAATCAGGAACAAGACAAGGGTGCCCACTCTCACCACTACTATTCAACATAGTGTTGGAAGTTTTGGCCACAGCAATCAGAGCAGAAAAAGAAGTAAAAGGAATCCAGATAGGAAAAGAAGAAGTGAAACTCTCACTGTTTGCAGATGACATGATCCTCTACATAGAAAACCCTAAAGACTCCACTCCTCTATTCTTACCTAGAAAATCCCATGGACAAAGAAGCCTGGTGGGCTACAGTCTAGGGGGCCACCAAGAGTTGGACACGACAGAGCACACAGGTGACTGTAATGGTGGAGTCAAGTATTTCCATCTAAAAAAGGAAAATGCAAAACTTTGGGGGATGCTCTTGGACTTGGAGGAGGGGAGGAAATACCAAAGGGAAGTAGGGTATATTCACCAGGTATCTTCTTAGGTACCAGGAGAGGGAACGCCTATAAAAAGGGAATGCTAGGCAGAACTTGCATTTCCCTTTAAAAATCACATCATTCTTTCATCGTAATAAAAAGAACATTAGGAAGTGAATAATGCAAGCGGACGCATTCTTTTCTCTAGTGCAGCTGGGAGAAGAACCGGGGTTTGGCATTTGCTGTATCGGGAGATCTTCCTAATTGTTTGGCTTCTGAAGTGGGGGAGGGGCAGCAAGGGATTGTAACTGTTCATTTATTGCTCGCTTTGTTTTGTTCTCCCAACAAGCAGCAGACAAGCATGTTTTCTTACTGGTTTAATCTCATTACACAGTTTCTCTGTGACTAAGCCTTAAGCTAACAGTTCATAATGGGATTACATAGATGGGCTTATTTGCCACAGTTTTCTAAACAAGGTTATTCAAGGATACTTCCTTGGGTAGTATTTTTCCCCTTATGCTCTGTTTTCTTTTTCTATATTCAGGTCTTCTGCTTTGAGTTTTTTGCCTCATCTTCCTTTCCTTTGCCTCAAACCTTCAATTCAAGAGAGCTTTTCTGTAAGAAAAGGCAGTGCTTGCTCTTTCCCTCTCTCTAAGGTAGGCTTGCTTTAAAGCTTATCATAATGTCAGCCAGGATTTGAGCATTAATCAGCAATGCACATGTGTGTACTGAATACACAGGGAAAGAGGTTTATGACAAGAAAGCCAAACAAGTTTTCTTCTGAATCTGCTACTTCCCTCAAAAATAGTAGGTTACACGATAGCCCTGGCATCATCTCCTCACCCTTGCAATGGATTCAACTTCAAGGACAAATAATAATTTCTTATGTAATGAAAGCAACATCACGTATACTCAGACAGTAAATCATAGAGATGAGATCCCTCAATAAAGCCCTTTTTCAGAAGTGCTCCATTAACCAAGTGCATCCTCGTAAATTGAAACAGAATTAAATTAATCACAGAGTTGCATCCTGTAATTAAAATTCCATATATAAATTAATTTTAATAAAAATATCCAAATATAAATGAATTCTTCTCTTCATTTTTGCACCCACCTTGCACACATTTTTGCACCCATCTTCAGTGAGCGTGTGAGTAAAACGGTGTCTTTTCTTGTGACCTAGTTTAGAATGGGAAAACTCAGCACCTTCCGTTCGTGGTCCTGACTGTTGTGCTGTGTGGTCAGTCATATCTACCTCTTTATGACCCCGCAGACTGTAGCCCAGCCAGACTCCTCTGTCCATAGAATTTTCCTGGCAAGCATGTTGCCATTTCCTTCTCCAGGGGATCCTCCCAGTCTAGGGATCAAACTTGTGTCTCTTGAGTCTCCTGCATTGGCAGGGAGAATTCTATACCACTGTGTCACCTGGGAAGCCTGCATCAGTTGTATACTGAGGGTTGTGAAAGTTCAGTTATGGGGAAAAGTATCTTAGGATTTAGATGGTGAGTTTATTTTTCTCTTTGAAACTTCTGTAGGTTTTGTGATTATGTATATGCTGAGCCCTTTGGCTTTTTTGCTGCAACGCGCTTATAAGTAGATTCAAGGATTCAAAGCTAGTGATTTCTGAGGTTTTACAATCGTATCTGTTTTGGTGACCAAAGTACATATTTGCAGTTGACTGAGAATGGTAGAACATCAGAGCTAGAAGTAACATTAATATTATTAATGGTATTTGGGAACAGGACCTTGGTAAACTGACTCCAGTTAGTCAGTAAACGTATTGTTGAACTTCTGCTATGCAGTGTTGACTGTGCTGGGAGGCACGGGAATGTAGGTGCCCTTGAACGCCTCATTAAGAAGCCAGGGCATCAAAGACTTAAACATATAACTAGGCAGAGATATGCATGGAAAGTGACAATTGGTTTAGGTAAAGAGTATTGTGTGAGCTCAGAGAATGGAGAACTGTGAAGTGCATGAGTGATATGAAATTTGAAAATATTCTTAATTACTCAGGTTGTGGAAAAGAAGCAGATAGCACTCGTTCATGCATTCAGTTCCTTGGAACCAAGCAGAATCATCTCTGAACTCTTCCCATACTCTCTGCCTTTCCTTTTGCAACAATGGAGTCCATTCCCTACTACAAGTCAAAGTTGGTTTTCAGCTTGCGAACTCCAGGCCTAAACCCTCTTGCCTTCTCCATTGACTTCACTCCTCTAAGTCCTATTCCTCTTTTCCATTCCATTCATTTCTCTCTCTAATGGACCATGCATGCTTAACTGTGTCCCGACTCTTTGCAACCCCATGGACTGTGGCCTTCTGTCAGGCTCCTCTGTCCATGGAATTTCCCAGGCAAGAATACTGGAGTGGGTTGCCATTTCCTCCTCCAGGGGTCTTCCTGACCCAGGAGTCAAACCTGCATCTCCCGCAGCTCCTGCATTGGCAAGTGCATTCTTTACCACTGAGTTGCCTGGGAAGCCCGATTTCTCTCTCTGCTACATCAGTATACTAACGTGCTTTGGTGTCTTCCATCTTAACATAAACAAACAAGCAAGCAGCCTCTTGATTCCACACCCTGCTTCAGACGTTTCCTCAGTACAAGCTCCTTTTCACAGCGGAGCACATTGAGAGATGCTGTCTTCATACCTTCTGCATTTCCTCGTTTCCTGCGGACTCTCAGCGCCTCCATCCAGACTTTCACCCCCATCCTCCACCAAAGCAGCTCTACTCAGGTCATCAGTGACCTCCACGTGCAGAATCTAAGGTCAGTCCTCATCCCCCCATCCTGCCTCACATCCCAGCATCTTTGAAAACCAGTGTGCACATTCTCCTTGGAAAACTTTCTTTACTGGTTCCCTCTTGTCTCTCATTCAAGGGCAGTTCCTCTTCTGTGTTCTTTGCTGAGTCTTTTCCCTATGCCTGGCACCTAAGTATTTGCTATAAACAGGACTTGCCCTGAGCTCTCTTTTCTCAGGATACATACTCTCTCTTTCATGTTAATCAGCATCATGATATTAAATGTCACTTAGATGCTGATGACAATCAAGTGATTTCTCTCCAACCTCACTCTCTTCCTCATAGACCTGAGCTTACCTTACTGCCTCATTGACATCTCCACCTGGATGCTTTACCAACACCCCAAGCTCTGCCTGGAATATGGTTCTTCATTTCTTATGATAGGATTCATTCTCCAGGTGTCACACAGTTGGAAAGCCAAAAACTTTCTCTCTTGACTTCTGTCTACCCCATATTCAATTCATAAGCAGATCCTCCCAGATCCATCTCCAAAATAAATCTCCAATCTCTCAACTTTCTCCATTTTTGTGCCAACCTGTCTGGTCCAAGCTTTCCACCTTTCTCCTGCAATATTACAATCATCATGTCAGTTGATCTCTCTGCTTCTCTTTTTACCCAACCTGTGCCACTCCCAAGCTTTTCTGCTTGCAACTAGGGTCATCTATATAAAACCAAATCAGATTATCACCCTCTTAACACTTTTCAGTCCCTCTCCACTGCATCTGAATGCTAAACTCTTTACCAAGACCTACAAGACCCTATAGGGCTTTCAGATGGCGCTAGTAGTAAAGAATCTGCCTGCCAAGGCAGGAAACGCAAGAAATGAGAGTTTGATCCCTGGGTCGGGAAGATCCCCTGGAGTAGGAAATGATAACTGACTCCAGTATCCTTGCCTGGAAAATTCCTAGGACAGAGGAACCGGGTGGGTTACAGTCCATGGGGGTCACAGAGAACAGACACACACATACAAGGCCTTAGAGAATGTGACACCCACCTTGCAGCTCCAAACAAATACTATTTGTTTTTTAGTTCACCCCTCTTACCCTGGCCTCTTTTCTTCTCCTTAGACAAGCCAAGTTGTCGTCTTGTGGGGACAGCTTTTCATGTGCTTTCCCTAGTTTAAGGTCCCATTGTAAATCTTCAGTGAGATCTTCTCTGACTTTGTCAGCTTAAGTAGAGCAGTAGAGCCCCAAGTTTTCTTTGCCACACAGTGCCCTTCACCGACCTCCCACCATCATCTTTCTCCTGCAGTATTACAATAGTCATGGCAGTTGGTCTCTCTGCTTCTCTTTTCACCCCACCCATGCCACTCCCAAGCTTTTGTCCTTGCACCTAGGGCCATCTATATAAAACTGTAATGGAGCTCACAGCTCTCCATTGACTTGGTCATATTTAGGGCTTTGGTATATATTCATGCAAGAGAAGGCCTGTAAATTTCCTTCCTTGTACCATCCTTGATATCAGGATTTTGGTAGCATGGACAACCAGCCTTTTGGGAGGAGGGGCAAAAGGCTTTGTGGTTTTGTTTAACTATTGCCCATCCCCTTCCTCTAGAATTAAAGTCCACGAAGTTGTAAGGATGTGGTCTGTTTTGGTCACTGCTGTGTTTTGATCACAGAGAAGAGTGCCTGAAATGATGCGGGGGCTGTGTTAACATCAAGAATAAATAAATAAGATGCCTGTGGCAGTCCCAGGGACGTGGGGATACACACGATGTCAGTGCTGCCTTCAAGTCAGTTCAGTTCAGTCAGTCAGTCATGTCCAACTCTTTGCGACCCCATGGACTGCAGCACGCCAGGCCTCCCTGTCCATCACCAACTCCCAGAGTTTACCCAAACTCATGTCTATTGAGTCGGTGATGCCATCCAACCATCTCATCCTCTGACATCCTCTTCTCCTCCCTTCTTCAATCTTTCTGAGCATCAGGGTCTTTTCAAATGAGTCAGTTCTTCGCATCAGGTGGCCAAAGTATTGGAGCTCCGGCTTCAGCATTAGTCCTTCCAATGAATATTCAGGACTGATTTCCTTTAGGATGGACTGGTTGGATCTTCTTGCAGGCCAAGGGACTCTCAAGAGTCTTCTTCAGCACCACAGTTCGGAAACATTAATTCTTCAGTGCTCACCTTTCTTTATGGTCCAACTCTCACATCCATACATGACTACTGGAAAAACCATACCTTTGAGTATTTGGACCTTTGTTGGTAAAGTAATGTCTCTGCTTTTTAATATGCTGTCTAGGTTGGTCATAGCTTTTCTTCCTAGGAGTGTTTTAATTTTAATGGCTGCAGTCACCATCTGCAGTGATTTTGGCACCCAGGAAAATAAAGCCTTCAAGTCACTGACAATCAAAAGGATTTACTGATTCTCCTTGAGCCTCAGGTTTCTAAATTGTAACAGGAGCACAGTGGGATTTTAATATGTCACGTGTAAAGTGGGGAAGGTATCACATATATTTTATTGTATAAGGTCAGCAGCACTGTTTGCTTGAGCTTCTCAGTTTAGCCCTGCAGAGAGCAACCTCCTTATTTCCGTAAAGAAAAAAAAAAAAAAATTCCACTAACTAATCCTTGAGGACCAGGAAGGAAAAGCGACTCTTTCTTTGGAGTGAAGAGAAAGTGGTCTTCATACACAATTATTCTTCTGTGGCCTCAGAGCTGAAGTTTGATCGTGTACCTGCCTTGCATTCAAGGTCACTCCTCCACATGATTCACTCACCAACAATACTCAGCTTCCCCGGGTCACTCACTCCCTGATTTCCTGTGGATTTCAGCAGCCTCCCTGGGGTCCCGTCTATTCATTATCCCCTCTGACCCTCTCTTTTTCCTTCAGAAAATTTTGGTGTGCTGTATAATCTGATGTATTTGCCTCATAAGGTATTTGGTGTGTTTGTGGAACTTCTCAACTAAAACAAAGTTCTTGCCTTTAACCTTTCCAATTCTTGGTCTCTGTCTTCACATTCGAGATTGTATCAACTGTAGGGAAGGTCCACATCTTGCCTTTTGCTCTGTCTCTTTCCTAAAATTAGAACATTGCAATTAGGGTGACCTTGGAGAGTTCTCTTTTTCCCAAAGAGCAGGATCTTCAGAGATCTTTCCTTTGTGCTTATAAAACATTTAAAATACTTGGAAACTTTCTTTTAGTATGAAATTCCAAATGCAATTATGATCATTATTAGGAAAAGATTATGCAAACTGGTCATGGGCCAGGGGACGGCTACCCAATGTCCCCTTGTTCCATTGTAAGCAAAGTGTTCTTTTAAACATGTCATTGCCTTACTGGCCATATTGCTCGGTGTACTCTTTCGCTTGCGCGCGCACTCTCTCTCTCTATATATATATATAATATAATATATATATATATATATTATTTATTTCTCAGTAAACTAGGCATCTGGCTGCCAAGATGTGCCTATGATGAACTTGCCTTCCTCTGTAGTGACCCCCTCATATAGTCATTGAGAACCTCACACTTTTTTTTAATAACGTGGGCTTCTGGGTCAATTGCAGTTGGTGACTGTGTCTTTTTTCCAGATGATCCCCACTCTCTCCCCACTTGCCCTGATGTACCAAAAGAAAGCTTCAGAGTCCTGGGAGAACAGAGGCCAACGGAAGGAGAGTCCTGGCAGTTTTACAAGAAGCAAAACAAGGAGCGAGAGAACCCTGTTAGTCACGGAAACCGGTCTTTCTTCGGCCGAGGTGGTCTGAGCTGAGCCCCTGTGTTGCAGGTTCTGTGTCACTGTTGTGTCTGTGACACTGTTGTGTCCCTGCGGCTGTGGGTGTTGTTGGCATTGACCTAAAGTGGGCATCGGTGAGGATGGAGGGTGGGTGTCTCCTGTGCACCAGCGCCAACGCATGGGTGACAGCTGACCTCCCAAATGTTGGGTAAGGTTTCCTTTCACTCTCTGAAGCCATTTGTTTTTAGCTGTGTCACAGAACAAATATATTTAAATAAATCAGTGTAGTCACAATGATAGTACTATGAGAAAGAATAGATCTAGGAGAAAGCTTGCCTGCCAGGAGTCAAATAATTCTGTCTTTTCAAGAACTGGAAGAAATCTGTATTAATTGGACTTTTCAGAGCTTTCATAAGAGAGTGACACATAATCTACAAATTGGCCCATCCGTGTGCTATGCTCAGTGATTTCTTTTAGCTTTGTCCTTAGCAATGGTAGAAATGTGTTTTCTGTTTGTTGTAGGTTCTTCATTAAAAGTGGAAAGAAAAAAACAGCTACTCAGCTACTTTTGGATCTGTTGGCTTTGCCAAGTAAGCTTCAGACATCGCTGTTGATCTTGTAGATTTTACTGCTGTCATTGTTAGTTGAAAAAGCTGTCACTAAATTCCTAAGGAAATGTGGCCATGAAAAGATCTAGGCCAGTTAGAGCCCAGTAACATTTACTTGGTGGGGGAGACTCACAAATGATGAAACGTCACAAAGGAAGAGAACACAGATAAAATATTTCAAAAATTAACAACTAAGAGAGACATGTTTAGTATGTAATTAAAACATGTATAGAAGTAAAACCATACTTATTCAAATATGTTCATAGAAGCTTACCCAGTTATAATCAAAGAGAGACATGGAGTGAGTGAGTGGGCAGTCCAGAGGTCACTTCTTCAAGAGGTTAATACACCAAGATAGGGAAAGGCTATGGGTTCTGGTGATCGAATTCCTTAGAATCAGAATAATTCTAAGATAGGTATGAAGTGTTATGAGGCAAAAACTCAGTATTTCCTCTTAGATTCCAGACTGTGCCTATGCAGTCTCAGGCAACTGACTTTTTTTTTTTTTTTTTTACCAAATCTCAACTTACTCATTGTAAATAAGAATAACAATAGGGTTGATATGAAGTTTAATGGCTCAGAGAGTAAAGAATAATCTGCCTGCAATGTAAGAGACCTGGGTTCAGTCCCTGGGTCTGGAAGATCCCCTGGAGAAGGAAATGGCAATCCACTCCAGGATTCTTGCCTGGGAAATCCCGTGGACAGAGGAGCCTGGCGGGCTGCAGTCCATGGGGTTGCAAAGAGTGGGACACGACTGATTCATTAACACTATACAGTTATGAAATGTCGTGTCTGGCATATAGTAAGGAACATCAGTTCAGTTCAGTTCAGTTCAGTTCAGTTCAGTTCAGTTACACAGTCGTGTCCGACTCTTTGTGACCCCATGGACTGCAGCATGCCAGTCCATCACCAACTCCCGGAGTTTGCTCAAACTCATATCCATCGATTTGGTGATGCATCCAACCGTCTCATCCTCTGTCGTCCCCATCTCCTCCTGCCTTCAATCTTTCCCACCATCAGGGTTTTTTCCAGTGACCCAGTTCTTCGCATCAGGTGGGCAAAGCATTGGAGTTTCAGCTTCAGTATCAGTCCTTCCAGTGAATATTCACTACTGATTTCCTTTAGGATGGACTGGTTTAATCTCCTTGTAGTCCAAGGGACCCTCAAGAGTCTTCTCCAACACCACAGTTCAGAAGCATCAATTCTTCGGTGCTCAGCCTTCTTTATAGTCCAACTCTCACATCCCTACATGACTACCTGAAAAACCATAGCTTTGACAAGATGGGCCTTTGTTGGCAAAGTAATGTCTCTGCTTTTTAATATGCTGTCTAGGTTGGTCATAGCTTTTCTTCCAGGGAGCAAGCATCTTTTAATTTAATGGCTGCAATCACCATCTGCAGTGATCTTAGAGCCCAAGAAAATGGTGTCTGTCACTGTTTCCATTGTTTCCCTATCTATTTGCCATGAAGTGATGGGACCAGATGCCATGATCTTAGTTTTCTGAATGTTGAGTTTTAAGCCAAAATTTCCACTCTTCTCTTTTACTTTCAGCAGGAGGCTCTTTAGTTCTTCACTTTCTGCCATAAGGGTGGTGTCATCTGCATGTCTGAGATTATTGATATTTCTCCTGGCAATCATGATTCTAGCTTGTGATTCATCCAGCCTGGGATTTCACATGATGTACTCTGCATATAAGTTAAATAACCAGGGTGACAAAATAAAGTCTTGATGTACCCCTTCCCCAATTTGAAATCAGTCTGTTGTTCTATGTCTAGTTCTAACTGTCGCTTCTTGACCTGCATACAGATTTCTCAGGAGGCAGGGCAGGTGGTCTGGTATTCCCATCTCTTCAAGAATTTTCTAAAGTTTGTTCCGATCCACACAGTTAAAGGCTTTGGGATAGTCAATAAAGCAGAAGTAAATATTTTTCTGGAACTCTCTTGCTTTTTTCTATGATCCAACGGATGTTGGCAATTTGATCTCTTGTTTCTCTGCCTTTTCTAAATCCAGCTTGAACATCTGGAATTTCACGGTTCATGCACCGTTGAAGCCTGGCTTGGAGAATTTTGAACATTACTTTGCTAGCGTGTGAGATGAGTGCAATTGTGCATTAATTTGAACGTTCTTTGACATTACCTTAATTTGAGACTAGAATGCAAACTGACCTTTTCCAGTCCTGTGGCCACTGCTGAATTTTCCTAATTTGCTGGCATGTTGAGTGCAGCACTTTCACAGCATCATCTTTTAGGATTTAAAATAGCTCAACTGGTATTCATCACCTCCACTAGCTTTGTTCGTAGTGATGCTTCCTAAGGCCCACTTGACTTTGCATTCCAGGATGTCTGGCAGTAGGTGAGTGATCACACCATCATGGTTATTTGGGTCATGAAGACCTTTTTTGTACAGTTTTTCTGTGTATTCTTGCCACCTCTTAATATCTTCTGCTTCTGTTAGGTCCATACCATTTCTGTTCTTTAATATGCCCATCTTTGCATGAAATGTTTCCTTGGTCTCTCATTTTCGTGAAGAGATCTCTATTCTTTCCCATTCTATTGTAATGTAAGGTACATACATAGAAATTGTCATCATGCCACAGAATGAATGAATGAAATGGAGGGCTGCTTAAAGAAATAAAATAAATGTGTTAGTCACTCAGCTGTGTCTCTTTGTGGCCCCATGGACTGTAGCCTGCCAGGCTCTTCTGTCCATGGAATTCTCCAGGCAAGAGACACTAGAATGGGTAGCCATTCCCTTCTCCAGGGGATCTTCCTGACCCAGGGATCGAACCCAGGTCTCCTGCATTGCAGGCAGATTCTTTACCACCTGAGCCACCAGGAAAACAAAATAGAGGTGATGTTTAATGGCTTCTGGGCAGACCTTTGTGGAGGGGAGGGCAAGTTTTAGTCTAAGTTTCTGAAGACAGTTGCTATTCTCCCTGCTTAGTTAATTCTTAGAGTATCTCTAGAAAGAAGCAACAAGAGGTTCAGACTTGGACCAGAAGATGATGGCATTACAGGAAGTGATGCTCACACGTTATTCTCTGATTTATGGGAACTGACTAATATGTACATGGCATATCACCCATCCATGACTTTAAGAAGGCCATTTACTTCATGTTCCAAGCAAGCTGCAGAGTGCTTCTTCTAAATAGTATTCTAGAAACACATTCCTGAGAGAGGCGCCTGAACTCTAGAAACTTGTGCATGTTTGGGTCGTGTGCCCTTAGTCTGCTCTTTCTAGCTCTTCATTTTCAATGGATCGTTCTTCGAGCTACACTCTGGGGAAGAGACCCTCACCCCAAGGGCTCCTTCTCCTGACATCTATCAGGCATCTTAAGCCATTAACCTCTAGCACCTCTTTGAAAGCGTGTTTTTCTACACAAACTTTGGCTTGAGGACAGAGAGCGAGAGAGAGAGAATTATATTTGGTCTAACACAATGCTTTAAAAATAAATACATTTGGGGCCCTGTTTCCTAACTGTCATTTACTATTGCTAATGAGTAGTTTCTATTTAATTGTGTTTATATTAAACAGTCCCCATGCCAACAGGATAGCCAAAGGCTTGACTAATAGAGAAAGAAAGTAAAAAAATAAGAAGCTTAGGGGGTAGACGCACAAAGAGTAGAAGTAAAATTGGTTATTTGAATAAGAGGTCTCGAAAATGGATCGTTTCCAGGAAAGACGTCAGCTTGGGCAGCCAGTTGTTCCTTCTCAGCTCCCACTTGAATAGGATGTTGTTCTTTCGTGTCCCAGCCTTGGTAACTGACGGAGTCTTAGGTGGGAAAAATGCTCACCTTATTTTGGGCCTAGCCCTTTTCCTTGGAGAAGGCAATGGCACCCATTCCAATGTTCTTGCCTGTTGAATCCCACGGACGGGGGAGCCTGGTGGGCTGCCGTCTATGGGGTCGCACAGAGTCCGACACGACTGAGCCACTTAGCAGCAGTAGCAACAGCCCTTTTCCTAATGCTGTCTGGCCAGTTTTCTCAGAACAGGAAAGCTTCCCAGGCCTGCCTGTGCTGTGGCTTCCAGGCTTAGGCTGGATTTTACTGATTTTGTCACCATTTGTCTGAAGGACAAGTTGGGTGACTTGTTTTTCAACTCAGTGTAAGTTGGTTTATGCTTTGAAATTTGCTGATCTTTCACCTCGATTGGGAAAACGTCTGACTATATTGATTGACCAAATGGAGGACTCTGTGAGGTCAAGTGCATTTGAGATGCTTCTCAAATTGTCCTCAATCATTCCTTCTTAGAAAGCTGAATCTTGCAACGGTGGCATTAAGATGGAGGGAACATCCCCCATCAGGCCCCCCTCCACCTTAAGGGAGTCATTTACTCCAATCCAAGTCCTTTGCATGCTTTCCCTAGAGGAATCTCCCATGCCAGCTCCGCCCCGTGGCTCCCCGCCATCTTTCCCATGTCAGCATCAGCCTGTTTCCTTCTAATGAGTCTTCCCCAAATTCCCAGGCTCTACTGCTGGTCTTGATCATACCCTGTCAGAGACCTGTGTTCCTCTCTGAGAACAAATTACTCAATTGCTGACGTATACATTCATCAGGGTTGTATTGTCCTAATTCCTCCCTACTTCCCTGACTGCATTCTAAACTCCAAGAAAACGGAGACTTTATCCATTTCTGCTTGTTGCACTACCTCATCAGTTAGCACAGAGGAGGTGGTGCAGAGCAAGCCATCAACAAATATGTGGAATGAATGAACGTAAAGTTTTGTAACTGCACAGGCTCCTGGATATTTAACTGAAAAGTGACTTGCACAGGGCAAAAGACAGAACCCAACTGAAGCTGGCCCACCCATATAGGTGCTGCTGGCATGTCCCTATTTTGCTATTTCGAGAGCAGCTCAACATCTACTGCTTTAAAGTTGAAGTTCCTTTTCCACTCAGGTAGTTTTCAGTCAATTTAAAGTAAACTAAAATTGAACGCATTAGTCATTTCATTATTGGCCGCTCCCTCCTTCTGTTATCCTGCTTAATGAATACATCATGCCCTGCCTTCTCAGAGCTTAAATTTCTGCATTTTGATGGTGAGCATGCCTGTGGTTTCACGCTCCTGTTTGTTCTCTTCTGTTAATGATCCTTATAACTGTTTTCTGCTTATTTTTATAGATTGGCCAATCTTCTTGACTAGGTTGTTTACTTTTCTAAAAGCATCTGATTGATTGCAATTCTCCTTTTATTCCTTCTAAACATAATGGTCTCTGTTGCCCTTTCCCATTTCTAAATTTTAACTGAGATGAATTTCAATTTCACTTTTCAGGAATTCTTTCGTAACTAAGCAGTCTTAAGTATTTCTGACCAGGATCTTCCTCAAGGGACGATTTAAAATTTTCAAATAATTGGAAACTCTGCTTCTGCCAGTAAACATAGACAGACAGATAGACAGGTAGATATGGATAAAATCATAGACTTTAGCACTTGAAGTCTCATTTTGTCCTGAATTTTGTGTATCTGGCTATCTATCTAAACACATATTTGAGAGCTTATTCCATATGGGATTCATCAGTAGCATCCATTCATTCTGTTTATCCTCCATCCAGAAGCTTTTCTCCTCCAGTCCTTTGAAGGAATACCCAGTACCCATGGGTAGGAGGAGGAGGGCTGGCACCTGAGATGCCACATATTTTTTTCCTTTTTCTTCTTCGGTAAAGCCAGCACCATTGATGGAAGGACCTGGGCAGGGAATAAGGAGTTGTCATCTTTGCTACTAATTAGCTATGTCCCCTCGGTCAGTCTATCAGCTCCCCTTTCTGCACCTTCATTTGCCCGTCTATAAAGTGATGGGGCTAAATTAAATGAATTCAAAGACCCCATGAATGCTAAAGATCTCAGAAAACTGACAGACTTGTCGTCTTTTAGCCATCAAATGAATCTTGGCTCATTGGCAACAATAGTCAGTGGTTTCGCTGTCAAATTATAGTTTCTAAAAAAGATAGCCATTTCTGTGTTTGGAAAGCTCCAGCCCAGAGCTCAGCTCTTTCCCCCCGTGACTCCAGCAAACGGAATAGCCCTGACTCACTTCTCCCCGCCCTGTAACTCATAGCACTTGGAATTCTATGTATGCTGGAAAGTGCAATCACAAACCAATGAGGCGCTAGGTGATGTCAAACCCGGAGTGCAGTGGAGAGAAGAGAATGCTTTATCGCTAACACAGCTTCCCTCTTTCAAAAGCAACTATCTGTGACAAGGGGGCCTGAACACAGAAGGCGCACAGATCAGCCCTGCCCATGGCTGCTGGATGGAGCTGGGATCCTTTGCTAGGAGTGACATCCATGGAGATGAAGCTGCAGTATATGGGGGATTCCTTTGTTCGGAGGAGTCACTCTCCCCAGCATTAAACATCTCATTAAGCGTCTTCCTTAATTTTTGTGATGTCCAGAAGCTTTCAGAGATAATCTGAGCAGTCAGTGAACTGATGTGTCTGCCAGGGCATGAATAGCAAAGATCGTTGCGTGTTTGCCCTGGGTCTATCAGCAGCAATAAATTTTAATCGGTTAGGCATTTTTCAAGCAAGCTACTGTTTGCCAAACACTATTTTTGGCAGGCATCTGTAACAAAGCCTAATGCATTATGCATATTATTTCCACAGTATTTCATTGTATTAGCACATGTAGTATTTGTATGGAATTTTTGTAAATTCATTACCAAAGTATTATCATATTAATGACTCTGGTTAAAAAAAGTATTTGAAAAAGTATTAATATTCATAGAAAGTTACATACATCCTATAGTGGGCAAATGGGACTCATCTATTATCATTTGAATTTCAGAAAAAAATATTAGCATGTGTATGGAAAAAAATACCTCAAAAAATACATAGCAAACATGAAGAAAATTTTAAAAACCTGAATTACTTTGATGTTTCTTTGAAGGCTGAAGGTTCATTTTCAGAACTGTAATGATAATCATTATTATAGATTAAATTACAGTGAAGGATTAGTTTTATTTAACAGCATAATTTAATGGTGGAGACGTGGAAAATTTATTTCGTTTCTTCATGTCTTCTTCCTTTGACATCCTGATCTGCTAAAGGATGACTTCTCACTTCTCTTTCCATTCTTCACTACAGAGCTGGGGACATTAAGCCTTTGAAACTTGTGTGACTGTTTTTCTTGCTGTACCCTTAGAATGGGAATACAATATAGCATGGCACAATTATCTATCTCAATTGGAAGCTACTCCAGTAATTCAATTCTATAGTAAAGTGTAGGACTTAGCTCTATTAAATGTCTCTTGACATTACTGTTACTATTCTTATAACATTGGGGCCATGAAAATTATTCATACATTATCTTCTCTACCCTTTTGGAGGTTGTATTATTTCAGTGATTCCTTGCAATTTGATTTGTCTTGTTCCTCTAAATTTAACAAATAATGTCTAGAACACTATTCCCTTTAGAAGCTGTTTTACAACACAATAGTTTCTCACTGTTGGAAAATGTTACAGCTATTCTTCTTTTCACAGGTTTTGATTCAGATAACACCTCTCTCCAAGAAGCTCAAAAACCTCTGCAAGTAAAGCTCTCCATGGGTTCAAAACAGCCCTTTGATAGAGGGCAGTTTTTCACTACTATTAAAAAAATATGGACAATCATCCCTTAAGATAGCCCTGTGCTAGGAAGTGAGTCACTGAAAAAATGCTCGATTTACTCTCTCAAAATACAAACCCAAAGGCATTATAGTAAAATAAATGGACACCTTGAATATACGCACTCTGTGATATAAAATTACTAGGAGATTAAAATTAGAAAAATAAGTTGATTCTTTTTAAGTAGAGGTAATACATTTATAAAGGTAATTACTCTTATTTTTAATATGCAGTTAAGTTAACCACACTCCTGTAGATCATGAGAGCTGAATGGCCCCCTCGTGTCTTTCATAACTATGCATCTAGTGCAATGTTTTCTTCCATATTTCCACATAGATGCCTCTTCCTGATTCATATTCCATTCTGACTACAAAAAAAAAAAAAAAAGTCAACGAGACCTTGACCTTGCTGCTCTCATGTTCCATGTGCTAATTCTTAACTAGATTGAAACTCCCTCTGGGCAAAGCACATTGCTCTCATGAGCTGCTTTCCTCAGAACTCAAAGTAATACGCTAGGTACAAATATGTGTGTGTGCTCCTTCATGTCCGATTCTTTGTGATCCCATAGAGTGCGCCAGGCTCCTCTGTCCGTGGAATTTTCCAAGCAAGAATACTGGAGTGGGTTGCCATTTCCTACTCCAGCCGATATTCCTGCCCAGGGATCAAACCTGAATCTCTTTCATCTCCTGCATTGGCAGGCGATTTCTTTACCTCTGCACCACCTGGGAGGCCCAAGTACAAATATGGCACCTAACACATATGTCTTGCTTATTTTTGTTCTCAATTTTTGTGCCTGAGGAAAAAAAAATCCTGAATTTTAAAAGTTCCTGAGAGAGTACTTTCCTCAAGCTGTATTTCTTTGAGGAGAAGAGAGTTGAGATTACTCAGTCTGAAACTGGAAATGGCTACCTATCTAAACCCCTCAAATGAATGTGTCCTATAAACATCTGAAGGAAAGTTCCTTGTAAAGAGAAAAGTGGGATGTTTTATGGATGGAAGGAGAGCCTCTTAAAAGGGGGGAAAAATCAATGTCTCTAGACCATTTGACACAGCCTCACTGTTGGGTTATAATTTGAGGAGAAACGCCTGGGCTGAAAAGATTCAGATGGGAAGATTTCCTGCCTGCCAAATTTTCAAGCTGTTGACCCAGTTACCACTGGTGCCCTGGGAGGCTTAATAGCTGACCTTCTCAAGGAAATTTTTGTGATTTTAGAGTCAGAAAATACCTCACTTAACATTTTCCCTGGATTTTTATTCTCAAAGAGTGAGAGAAGCTGGGTAGAAGAACTTGTGAAATATTGGAGTTTGAGGTAATTCCTCTTTCTTGGCAACACTCATTAAAACCGACCTACATGATGTTTGTGCTAAGATTGTCCTTTTCTTCCTGAAAGTGTAATTTCTAAAATCCTAACTGCCAGGTAATTATCGTGGCCAGACCCCAATCCTCCAAAGAAGAAATGTCTCCTCCTTAGTAGTTGATGAATGGTTCAGAGATAGAAGAAATAAGAATTAGGAAGACCAGGCCATGACCTTGGCCCCATCCCTTTTTCTCTCCTTGCAAAGTTGGACGTGAATCGGAGCCTTTGGTAATTGCCTTCCTACCCTCTCTCCCACCAAGAGGAAGGTGCGGAAACAAGCAGTACCATGAGCGCCAGGGACGTGAGGGCAGGAGGAGAGGGTTCTCCCCTCCAACAGGTTGTGCGTTTCCCCCTTTCATCTCTGGGAACAGCCCACACCTCTCTCATGTTGGTCCTGACAAGGATCAAGTATCTTCCTTGTGCTAAAACAGGGAAAATAATGCAGGAGATTTATAGTGGAAAAAAAAAATGTTGTACTTGAATTTTTTTTTCTCCTAAAAGTATATGATTTTTTGAGCATGTCAAAGAAGAGGGGAGAGGACAGGAAGTAAATCACAAGGAATAGTATAACATGTGTTTTCCTGGAAGGTATTTGCTGGCGAATATACTAGGATCATAGTTTGTGTCCATTCAGGCTTTGCTAAGGGGAAATGTTGGATACCTAGCTGAGCATTTGAGCATGTCTGGATGTCCTTGTGCTGTATCAGTATCAATTCTCTGGGCTTGTGAGCACAGCTAAAGGCTGTGAACTGGTTAAGTGTCCGTGTCCACTGAAAATTAGGATAAATAATAGTAGAATTTGGTTGAGAGCATTGCTTGACAGACTGGTCTGAAAACCATACTTATTGGCATTGACCCAATATATGGAAGATTTGTGAAGGAAGTATGTCTCTTTTGAGTATCGTTTTAGCTTCTATTTAGACGAAAAGCAAAAGGAAGTACTTTGTTGTTGTTCTTATTTATTTTTATAAAAATATGATTTATCCATTGATTTTTGCACTTATATTGAATTTTATCGAGGCACTTTGTCTGAGTTTTGCTTTTGCATGTGTACAAATGAGACCTGGGTTGGTATGATTGTTGTTGTTGTTTATTTTTATAAAAGTATGATTTATCCATTGATTTTGTACTTACATTGACTTTTCTTGAGATACTGTGTCTGAGTTTTGCTTTCGAGTGTGTACAGATGAGACCTGGGTTGGTAAGATTTTGATTTAGATTTAGGTGAGCCCTACTGTGGTAAAAAGGCAGTGTTGTTTAAACCCGAGTATCTTGCAGCCACTAAAACTGGATACTGCAAATAGCCTAGATTTCTGTGAATGAAATCACCACTTTCAGCCTAGAACGGCTGTGGAATGTTCTAGGCTCATTAAATTGTATTCTGCCACTCATAAACTACTAGCTGTTCTTTCTTTCACGCCCATCTTTTGCTTGTGCACTATTTATATTATGCCCAGAAGAGGTGTTGTTATTCAGTCACTAAGTCATGTCCAACTCTTTGCGACCCCATAGACTCCAGCATGCCAGTCTCCTCTTTCCTTCACTATCTCCTGGAGTTTGTTCAGATTCATGTCTGTTGAGTCAGTGATACCATCCAACCATCTCATCCTCTGCCACCCCCTCTTTCTATTGCCTTTGATCTTTCCCAGGATCAGCATTTTTCCTTGTGAGTCAGCTCTTCACATCAAGTGGCCAGAGTACTGGAGCTTCAGCTTCAGCACTAGTACTTCCAATGAATATTTAGGGTTGATTTCCTTTAGGAAATCAGAAGAGTCCTGTAAAGTTTTTAAATTATCTCTCAAAAATGGCCTGTGGTGATCATTACTGGATTTTAAAGTTTAAAAAAATAATAGCACACATAGAAGCAAAATAAATGGTTATCCATGAGGGATAAAATTTTTCCCTGGTCCTATTTCAAACAAGGTGAAAAGAAAACCCAGGTGCATCATAGAACTCATAAAGAATAAGCGAAATTTGTTGGCATCTTTTCGTTCTTGATTTCTACCCTAAGTATCCATCTGCCAGGGAGTCTGCCAGATCAAGAGCAGGCAGATCAGAGTATTCAGTGAGGTCCTAACAGAGAATGAGCTCCAACCAGGAAAATTTACCTCTCTCCACCATTTTTGGACCCTTAACTGAAATACCAATACTATTTTAAATATGTGGGGCTTGACTATAATAGACCTTCCTTTTTAAATCTCAGTTAGCCAAGAACTTCTCCATCTATGTCAATGTTATTCCTCAAAGTATGTACCTTTGGAAGCCAAGTCTTGACATTAAGCGGAATCCCTTTCACATTTCTGTAAGCCATGTAAGATAAAAGTGTTAGTCGCTCAGTTGTGTCCAGCTCTTTGTGACCCCATGGACTATAGCCCTCCAGATTCCTCTGTCCATGGGATTCTCCGGGCAAGAATACTGGAGTGGGTAGCCACTCCCTTCTCCAGGGGATCTTCCCAACCCAGGGATTGGAAGTGGGTCTCTTGCATTGCAGGTGGATTCTTTACTGTCTGAGCCACCAGGGAAGCCCTCCATAAGACAAAGGTAAAGCATTATTGTAGAGTCCCGGTTTTGCTTTAGTTTATATGACATAGCCAAAAGGTACAAGAGGTTTGGCTTTAAACTGAGTTTGATCTGCCAGGTTCTAGCTTATGTGGCCTTGGCCATGACATTCACATCTCAGAGGCTGTGATCTAACTGGGCACATAGTAAACTGGCATGTACTATTTTATCACTAATATTCAATCATAAATGAGCTTTGTAATCATCCCAAAGTGCCTTTTGAAGTTTCTAGGAAAGTATCAGTATAATTTCTGCATTTTGCATGTACTCATTTCTAAAAAATGTAATTCCATATATGGTCAAAAATAGCAGCTCCCCATCCTGACTCCCTCTCCTCAATGTGACAGACTGTTGAGAGTGCGTCATCCATGATAAGACCAGACAGTTTTCCATTTTACCTTTCTGCCTCTTGCGAACGTCAAGCCCCGGTCCTGATTCTTCTGGGCTTGTAGCCCCCGCTCACCTTTCCAGCATTTTGCACCTCGTCTAACATTCCATGTGTGTGTCCGGCACCCCTCTGTCTTTCCATCTGGCAGCCTGATTACTTCTGTCCACAGCTACAGTGCTGAAGACGGGTGCTGCCCTTCATTCCCCCGTGTTTGGCTTCCCTGCTGGGAGCCTGGGTGCCTCTCACAGCTCTTTTGGTGGTCCTGTCTTGCCATCTAGTGATAACTAAGGCTCACTGGTGTTGCCGATGTGACATCCTGTGGCAAGTCCAGGTTTCATAGACAGCTCTGAGTCAAAGGAGGCATGCTGCGCTGAAATCCTAGAGGTCAGTTGGAACCTGATGCCGGTGGGGCCCCTCCTGTCCTGAGTCTCTGAGTAACACCTGCATCAGCCACTTTGGAAATTCCATTGCTCTGGCTCAGTTCAATCTAGTTCTAAACTTTCATCTGGCACAAATGAAATACCAGATTCTTTATTTAAATTCTTTAAATTTAACAGGCATTAAACACTGTCCTGTCTTCAAAGAGTTCTCAGTCCTTAGGGGAAAAAAGTGCTTCTTGATGAGACTTTGTCATGCTTTTTCAAAGTATTGAGTTGGCCAGAAATGTTTGATCAGGTTTTTAAGATCTAGTGGAAAAACCAGAACAAACTTTTAAGCCAACTCAGTAGTTTTAGTTACTTAATTATTCAATGGACTTTAATCAAACCCCTACTGTGTCAAGGGGATTTTGTTATGCGCTGTCAGCATGGAGACTGTGATATGTGCTAGGAGAGGGGAGATGGAAAGATAGACTTGCCCCCAAACTGATAAATGTAGGAAAAATAGAGAAAGAGTTAACTAGAGATATGATAATGAAAGAATTGATTCTGATGTGAATGATCTTGGAAATGCTGACGGAAGAGGTGGCTGTAAGGCTGAGTCTTGAATCATGAGTAGAAATGAGATGAGCCATGTGTGTGCTTAGTCATTCAGTCGTGTCCGACTCTTTGTGACCCTTTAGATTGTAGCCCACCAGGCTCCTCCGTACACGGGATTTTTCAGGCAAGAATACTGGAGTGGGTTGCCATTTCCTTCAGGGGATCTTCCCAACCCAGATATCAAACCCGTGTCTCCTTAATTGCAGGTGGATTCTTTATATGCTGGGCCATCAGAGATATGATGAGAGAATTGATTCTGATGTAAATGGTCTTGGAAATGCTGATGGAAGAAGTGGATGTGAGGCTGAGTTTTGAATTGTGAGAAGGAATGAGATGTGCAGAGAGAAGAAGAAAGCTCCAGCTTAGGTGAAATATGTAAAGTCTGTGCATTATCTATAGTTTAGATGGAGTAATCGGTGTGCTGGAATGTTCTCCGGTCAGGTCACTTTATCTTTTCTGTGGCAGTATTCAGCGGCATAGTGTCTGTAGTTTGAAAACAGAGTTGGTGAACTGTTTACACCACACAAATGGGCAAACACTGTAAATCGGGGCTTCCCCCCCACCCCACCCAGAGAAGCAGTTGTTAAGCATTTACCAGCTCACCCTTGACTTGAGTTACCTTTTTTCTAAAAGCAGCTCTCAAATAAAACTTTTTTCTGCTACTTATCCGGTGAGAACCCTGAGGCTCACTTAGGTGGAACACATTGCCCCGTGTCACACAGCTAAGTGTAGACCCCTGTAAGTAACATCCTCCTGTAGAATTTAATGCCAGTGAGCTTTGTGATTCTGGATGTGCACCACTGTGTACAGATACCAGGGAAGCAGAACACCGGGTCTTAAAATTGTAAGTGGCTGCGCTGAAATCAGGTTGACCCATGTGACTTTTCTTATACCTACATTTGAGCCTATCCTCTGATGTGAATTTTTGGCTTTACTCAAGTTGAAGGAAAGAAGGGATGAGGGAAGAGAGAGTGGGTACACTTGGAAATTAACAAACTTAGCGACAAAAATAATGACACTTTAAGAGAAAAAATTTGGTGAAGATTAATTCTGACTCTACAATAAAAATTAAACACCTTGAGATTGAGTGACTATGGGCATGCAGTTTTGCTAGTCTATCTAAGTCTCAGCGTCCTGGAAAGGAGGGGGCTCTTAGGTCGTTGTTCTTGAAGCATTATCCTTTTTCTAAAACTCTTTTGATTATGTATGTTGCCCAAGTGTTTCATTTACTGGATATGCCTTTTTCATGGAAACAAAACAAATGAGAAGCTATAGAGAGAACAAACTGATGTAGTTGGTGTTTGTTTCCAACCGAGCTTGCTTTCTTCCAGCATCCTTCTGTACTAAATGAGGAATGTTGTTACTTAATCCCACAAAAGATTCTCATTGTAGAAACTTTGTCAACAGGAAGGAATTCTTGAAGGCCTTCCTTCCTGTTTTTCTTCTTCTCTACCCTTTCTTATCCTCTGTCTTCTTTTCTTCCCCTCCTTTCCTTGCCTTCCTTTTTTTAAAGCTTCTTTTCTTTTCATTGTTTCTGTTTTTGTTTTTCCTGTTGTTGTTTGTTTGTTTGTTTTACGGGATCTGATGAACAAGACATTAATGACAGAGCAGAGGCCCTGGGGAGGGAGGGATGAACCAACTGACTCTTATCAATGCTTGAAGTTGCCAAGATAAATATTTTTCAACTGATAGATGTAAATGGTCTGGGAGATTCCATTCCATCTCCTTGAAAAATTATACTTTTATCTCTGTATTGATCATTTCTAGCAATGTTGAAATTTGGATCATAGCTTGGGAAACGGTGGGGTGGGGTGGGAGAATTAATTTTTAGTAGCATCCCCAAGGAAGTTCAGGATCACCAGGTTGGATGTTGAATCTAGGGTAGGAAGTCCTTACCTGGTAGTGAGAGAACTCCCTTAGTTACTTAGAAAAGTGAATCACTCTCCAAGGAACTGCATGTTTTATGTAGTTTCTGGAAAATAGTAGCTGGTGTAGGTGGACAGTTTAATGCAAATGGGTATCTGGTCATACATCACCTGAGGAGAGTATTGATTAATAAGGCTCCACTGCCCCTATAAGTCTTTAGCCCTATAAATTTGGTCGGGAGAATCCAATAAAACTGATGGAGTAAGCCATGGCCGAGATGTTGGTGATGATCAGCGAGAAGAAAGAAAAGGCAGTTACATGCAGCATGTAGTGACTTAGAACTGGCACGCTGGAGTGTCACAGACCACGGTCTGATGCTCTTTCTGCCGTTATCTCTGTGTGCTGTGCTGAGTTGCTCAGTTGTGTCCGACTCTTTCTGACCCCGTGGATGGTAGCCCACCAGGCTCCTCTGTCCATGGGACTCTCCAGAGGAGAACACTGGAGTGGACTGCCATGCCCTCCTCCAGAGCATTGTCTCTATAATCTTTAGTAAGAGAGCCATCTGAGCTTTATGCGTGTGCACAATATCAGGATACTAAATTGAAAACTAAGTTACCATAATGAGATGGATGAAACTGGAGCCCCTTATACAGAGTGAAGTAAGCCAGAAAGATAAAGAACATTACAGCATACTAACACATATATATGGAATCTAGAAAGATGGTAACGATAACCCTATATGCAAAACAGAAAAAGAGACACAGAAATACAGAACAGACTTTTGAACTCTGTGGGAGAAGGTGAGGGTGGGATGTTTCAAAAGAACAGCATGTATACTATCTATGGTGAAACAGATCACCAGCCCAGGTGGGATGCATGAGACAAGTGCTCCGGCCTGGTGCACTGGGAAGACCCAGAGGAATCGGGTGGAGAGGGAGGTGGGAGGGGAGATCGGGATGGGGAATACGTGTAAATCTATGGCTGATTCATATCAATGTATGACAAAACCCACTGAAATGATGTGAAGTAATTAGCCTCCAACTAATAAAAAATAAATAAGTAAATAAATAAATAAGTTTAATTATAAAAAAAAATAAAACATACAGAGTGTAGTTAATGACAAAAAAAACAACAACAAAAAAGAATCCATCATAGTTCTTGGCACTTAGAAAATACCTAATACATGGCAGTCTGGGGTCTAGGATTACCATCATATTATTATAGTAATAATAAACATGGTCATCATCACCACTCAGCTCTCTCTCTGTTTTCCTCCTATGTCCCTTTGTTTTGTTCCTTTGTCCCAGCCACTATCGACATCCTCTGATACCTTTCACCACTACCATTTCTCAGCATCCTTTTTACCACGTTCCCCTCCTCTATGCAGAAAACTGCATGTTTCTATGCATACAACAAATGTGCATGTAATTTCAGGAGTGCATTAGTTGATTTACTGTTCAAAGTAAGTGGAGGAATTTTACTAAAGGTTAATTCCAAGAACTAAATTGATGAGATAATATCTTTAAAAGGTTGATGGATATACAGAATGGTCAGTATACTGTTTCATTTATTCAACAATATTTATTTGAGAGCCTAGGTTGTGGCCGAAGATCTAGGCACTGAGGCTGTAGAGACAGAATTGCATGTGGCTGAAAGTCTAATCAAAGATAATCAATAAACACATACACATATATAATGATGCTAGACTTGAAAGCATTGAATAATAGAATTGAATAATAGAATGTCACAATGAAGCTTTTCCTTCATATCCAGTTAATGAAATAGAAAAGATCCCCTATGCATTCAAAAGTTGAAAAATGTTTCTTTATTTTAAAATGCTACAGAAAGCATAAAGAATACTCTAACAAACACCTATGCTTCTACCATTCTGAATTAACAAGCAAGTTGCTTTTAGTATTATTTATTTTATTTTTTATTTATTTATTTATTTTTTTTATTTTTAAAATGAAAAGAAAGAGAAAAAGCAAAAATCCTTGTGGAGGATAACCACCTTCAGTCTTGTCCCTCCCTGGGCCCCAGGCAACTACTACCCACACATTTTACATGTATAACATTAAGTGTTTGAAGTCTATTTATTCCTTTTAGCTATTGTATAGTATTGCATCGAGTCATGTAATACATTTTGATTTTAACCATCCCCTAAAGGATGAAGCAAATCCACTGGTTTATTCATCTGAACAGCATTCAAGGGTGCTTAGAGTGCCTGCTGGCTTTAGCCCTTGGGTAGTGGGAAATGCAAAGAGGAAGTTGACTCAGTCATTGACTTGAAAGATCAGTAATAATGAGATATATGCACACTTGCTACCACTGTCATTTGAAGTAGGAAGGTGGAAAAGAGAGGAATTCGTTTGCTTAGGATTGGAAGAGCTGAAGTGAGAGGACAGGACAAGTAAAGAGGAAGTCAGGGAAAATGCTCTCAAAGGCAGGGGTCTTCAACCTCCGGAATCTGATGCCTGATGACCTGAGGTGGAGTTGCTATAATAATAATAGAAATAAAGTGCACAATAAATGTAATGCACTTGAATCTTCTTGAAACCATCCCCAGCCCCCAATCTGTGGAAGGACTGATGCTGAAGCTGAAGCTCCAGTACTTTGGCCACCTGATGCAAAGAGTCGACTCATTGGAAAAGAGCCTGATGCTGGGAAAGGTTGAAGGCAGAAGGAGAAGGGGGTGACAGAGGATGAGATGACATCACTGCTTCAATGGACATGAGTCTGAGCAAACTCTGGGAGATAGGAAGCCTGGCTGCAGTCTATGTGATCACACAGTTGGAGATCACTTAGTGACTGAACGACAGTCCTTTTAAATTTGTTTCATGTTCTTTCAGAAAATTAGACATTAATTATGAGAGCACAGGCCGAGTTCCCATGGGGACTGAGATACATGAATTTCTAGAACTCTCTCCCTTTGTTCTGAGGGCACAGAACAATAAAGTAGAAAGATAGTGAAAAATCAAGGGAATGTCATTATTATATTTAGTTGTTTCTAAGGCACACATTCTTTTTCTTATTTTACCATCTTTGGCTATTACAGTCATTGTTAGGCAAGTGGAAAGTGTGACATAATTATAGTCTGTGCAAGGGCACACAACTTTACAGATCAACTCCAGAGGCTTGGAGGATAACTCCAGACATAATAGGGAAGCACTGATTTTAGAAATGGGTATCACATATCTTCCCGATGGCGCAGAGTGTACAGTTGTATGAGAAAAATAAAAAATAGCCACAACTCTGATTCAAAAAAAGATTAAGAAGCCAAACTCTGAGTAAAAAGAAGTTCTGGGAATTATTTACTCATAACTTGCTAGTGTTTTCCTTTTTTGTGTATGAGCAGACTAACATGCCATAAAGAATTTAAACAAGTTTACAAGGGCTGTTTCACTAAGTATAAACTGAAATTCTATGTGACAAGAAAGTATTATGCCACCTAATTATCTTTCTTAGTGATATACATCAGTGCATCTTAAGTTAATGTTTTAATTGAATAGAGCAACAGTTACTACACAATCTGATAAATGCTACATTTGAAGTATGCACAGAGGACTTTCCGGGTGTTTGAAAAGGTTTTCCATAGGAGAGGACCTAAGATCTAGGAAGTTGAATGATGAGTAGGAGTTATCCAAGCAGTGGATACATCCCAAATAAAGATTGACGGTTTGTTTTTCTGTTCATCTGCTTGTTTAATTTTTTTTCCCCATCCTCTAGTTGTTCCAAGTCCTTCCCTTCAATATTATTGGAATGTAATAGGTGCTAATTTTGACTTTATGCCTCTCAGCCTAAGGCTAGAGATGTTTAACCGGTACTTTTGCCCTGTTTATTGCACAGGAGACCAAGTGGAACAGCTCATTTTTAATTTCTTACATCTTAAACTATCTTTTAAGGTTTATAGCTTTCAGGCATTTGCACCCTTTCTTTTTGAGATGATAAAATCTAAGCTGTCTTTAAACATCCTTTAATGGCTACACTGAGGCCACAACTTTTCCTACAACTTTTTTTTTTCCCACAACTTTTTTGGACTTCTGTTGAGGAATAGTCTCTTCGTTTTATCTGAGGCTTAAGGAACACTTTTGTTTGTAAACTTTGAATTTAATACCAGTTTGACCCACATATTGTCAGTATAACAGTACATGTTGATTTTTGCTACTGAAGCCCATGATAGACATAGTGACCTGGAGTTGTTGTAGACAGTCTGGTCAGGAAGAAAATACCTAATCACAATAGCAATAATGAAGCAACACAAGGTGGGGAAGGGGAGTAACTAATGTAGGTACATAGTTTACTGGTGACTGGAGTCAATACAAAGCCATCACCATGAACTAAGATGATGGCAGTGCAGGAATGAGCAATGAGGAATCACTTTATGCCCCATCTTGGTTTGCTAGGACCTCCCTAACAAAATACTAGAGACTGAACGGTTCAAACAACCATCCACTAATTTTGCATGGTTCTGCAGGCCAGATGTCCAAGATCAAGGTGCCGGCAGGCTTGGTTTCTTGTCTTTGAAGAGGGATGACTCTTGCATTGCCTCCCATGGTCTTTCCTCTGTGTACACATCCCTGGCGTCTCTCTGTGTTCACATTTCGTCTTACACAGACACCACATTGAATCAGGGACAGTTCCAGCCTCCCATTTTAACTCAATGCCTGTTCAAAGACTTAATCTCTAAACAGGGTTACATTTGGGGAGTCTGTGAGTTAATTGAGCCTATACATTGGGAAGTACACATCAGAGCACTCACATGCCTCCTCTTCTAAGGTCAGATTTGAAAACTTGAATTGCAAGAGACCCCAAGCTTTTTACTCCAAGCATAAAAGTTTCTGTAATAACTTGAAAATTCTTCATGCTGCTTCAAGACTGAGGACTATTCTTCCATCAAAGGAGAGTCTATTCCACCTGCTTCACTCAACTGCTTTTATTGTTTATCTGCAGCTGCTATAAATATAAACCACCCGGGCTTAAATTCTCCATGCATTACTACAAAAATAAATTTGTCCCTGCTAAGTTATGGAACTGAAGTGTGCCTAAAGGCGGATGTACCATACTGGATTGTTGAATCTGCACCTTTTCACATTAACACTTTAATCACCTCTGTCTTAAACAACCACTCTGATTTATAAATATATATATATACACATATATATATATATATCTAAAGAGGAGAGAGGAAGAACATAGACCCAGACAGTAAATTCAAGTTCATTCACACAATTGTTGATGATGAAAACAGTTTTGCTTGGTTGCAATGGGACACGAGGGGCCTGTTAAATCTACTTGTCATAGGAAAACATTGAGTCAGGTTATCTTACAAGGAGGTGAAACATATCTTATTTAATGCTTTGACAAATTACTAATTGAGCTTGGTGGGATCTGAGTGGAATCTTTGAAACTAAAAAAATTAAGGCTTTTTTCCCTTGACCTCAGACAAATGGACAAATAGATTTTACAGCTTAATTCAGTGTCTTCTCTGAGCCATAGAAGGAAAGATGTTGTTTTACTTTGCCTCCAAGTGAGAAATCTTCAAAATAGGACAATGTCCATTTTAAAGGCAATGCTAAAAATAGCCCATAAAATCTGTTTTATGTGTAGATTAATTAAGGAATAATTTTTCAGAAAACATAGACTCTTGTATTAGAAACATAAGCCATGATTTTTTTTTTCTCCACTGAGAGCACGATAAGGTTATCTAAAATCTATCTTAGAGGAAAATAAAGTACTTCTTTGCAAACAAACAAAGCCAAAATTTCTTCAGGAATTTTCACTGATGTACTTAATATAGTTCCTTAGATCCCAATATAAATAAACTGTATTTCCAATTATTTTACATAAGTAGATTTTTTAAGGTCCTAAATAGACTTTCTCTTGCCTATCCCTTCCATTAAATATATGTATGCATATATGCATATATGCATATGTTTGTCTGTGTATGTGCATGTGTATATATGTGTGTATATATATATATGTGTGTGTGTGTGTGTGTGTGTGTGTTTATATATACTATACTATAATATATGGCTTCCCAAGTGGCACAGTGGTAAAAAATCTGCCTGCCGGTGCAGGAGATTCAGGAGACCTGGATTCAGTCCTTGGGTAGGGAAGATGCCCTGGAGGAAGAAATGGCAACCCACTCTAATATTCTTGCCTGGAAAATTCCATTGGCAGTAGAGCCTGGCAGACCATAGTCCATGTGGTCGCAAAGAGTCAGAAATGACTGAGTGAGCACAAATGCATGAAAGGCAACATATATATTATATATAACATATAACATATATATAATACATATATAATATATATAGTATATATAACATAATGTATAACATATATATATGTATGTATATATGTTTATATATCAGTATCTATTATGTGCTATTTTACATGTTACATTTTACATTATGTTTCAGTTTCATTCAGTCGCTCAGTTGTGTCCAACTCTTTGCGACCCCATGAACCGCAGCACACCAGGCCTCCCTGTCCATCACCAACTCCGAGAGTCTACCCAAACCCATGTCCATTGAGTCGGTGATGCCATCCATTATGTTTATTATGCATGCTATAGTATATGTTATGCATGGGCATAGTAAAATGTAATGTCTGAATTTAATACAACTAATTATTAGAATACTTGCATAAGGTTATAAAGTTAATTAT
Organism: Cervus canadensis; assembly: GCF_019320065.1. NCBI lineage: Eukaryota > Metazoa > Chordata > Mammalia > Artiodactyla > Cervidae > Cervus > Cervus canadensis. Next base: position 7,660,367 of record NC_057408.1, read on the forward strand.
TAAGTTGATATTAAGCCACACAATTGTTTGCTGTAGTCACTTGAAGTGCATACTTTCACTGGTAGATACACAGGTAGCAAGAACTGATTGTTAGTGGGTGACCTGAATTCTGATCTTGGGTTGTCTTGGTGTGATACCTGTGGGTGAATGATCATTTTTCTCCTTTGGTATCTGAGATTTTCCACTTGGAAAGTAGATGGGGTTGTAAGAGTCAGACATGACTTAGCGACTAAGCCACCTCCAGCACGTTCTGTCCCCACCCACGTGTACAGAGGTGTTATTCAGGATTTACGTAGAGAACAGTGCATCAGATACCCACCTGGGTGCAGGTAGGATGAAGGCAGGCTTTCCTGGCAGCTCAGCTGGTAAAGAATCCACCTGCAATGCTGGAGACCCAGGTTCAATCCCTGGGTTGGGAAGATCTCCTGGAGGAGGGCATTCCAGACCACTCCAGTATTCTTGCCTGGAGGATCCCCATGGACAGAGGAGCCTGGCGGGCTCCATCCAGGGGGTTGCAAAGAGTCAGACATGTCTGAGTCCCAAAGCGCAGCGCAGCACAGGATTAAGGCATGCCTTTGTGAGCAATATTAGATATTCTAATACATAAGTCTATTTTCTGTGTGTGTATTCTATTATTCTAACCATGCAGTTTCATCTCCCAAGTCTATCCAATATGCACCCTCCACTTTGATAGATAGTTCAGTGCATCTAATCCTCTTTCTTTCAGATGTATCTCTTTCTTTGTGGGGGTGACGGACTGGAAATTTCTCATTCTTCCCTCCCATTTACTTAAATTACATTCAGATGTGAGCTCTGATTCAAGAGCCACAAGACTTTTGCAGCCTGTCTCAAAAAGTCATCTTTGCATTTAAATGTTCCAAGCAATGCTGCCCTATCGTGGTGTTGGACATTTTACACGTGTAGCCATGTAACGCAGGTGTGACATAGCCATTCCCATGGGCTGGGTACAAATGGCGTCAGGGCAAAATTCCTTTTATCTTCTCTCTCTCGTTTCATTTTCTGTTTCTGAAATAGTTGTGTTTCTGGGAACACACAACTCCCACCTATAAAACTGAAGACTTAGGATTGATTTCTGCTGTCCCCCACGAGGGACCACATAGACCTTCAGAAACAATGTCCCTCATGTTCTTGTGGCCTAGCTTCCTCTTGGACATCCTTGGGCCGTTGGAGGGCGGCATCCCTCCATTTCTCGCCCTGATGCTCACTGTGCACTTTGCTCACCTTGTAAGACTGAGAATCAGAGAAGATAGGATGGCTTTCTCACTGCCATCCCCGAGTTCCCCAAAGATCTGGCTGTTGAAAGTTCTTCCTGTATTTCTGGCCTCCTATGTTGTCCCCACAGAAAGCCCTGCTCTTGAGTCTTTAGTCTTCTGTCCTTTCTCAGAAAAATAAAACACTTCCACAGCCATGAAAAGAGATGCAGAGTTGATTTCCAGGGCTACACTCTCTCTTGAGCCAACAGCAAGACTGACCCCAATCCTGGGCTCCAGGCACAGGCTCAGTAGAATCTCCATGTTAAGAACTTCCCTGGTGGCTCAGACGATAAAGAGTCTGCCTGCAACATGGGAGACCTGGGTTCAATCCCTGGGTTGGGAAGATCCCCTGGAGAAGGCAATGGCGACCCACTCCAGTTTTCTTGCCTGGAGAATTCCATGCACAGAGGATCTGGTGTGCTACAGTCCATGGGGTCACAAACAGTCAGACACGACTGAGCAACTTTCACTTTCACTTGATAAGAACATCACATGCATTAGGCCAGGGCCTTGGCTTTGATACACATATGGTCTGTTATTTTTTTCTTTGTCTTTTCCTTTCCTCCTGTTCTTAGTTATAAGCATCATCATTTATCCGAAGTATTTCCCAAGAAGATTGTGCTAGAGAGTGACATTCTAAGTCCAATCCCATCCTCTATCCTTGTGGGTGAATGATTTTCTAGTAGAAAAAAAAGAAATCAAACTGCTCGTCTCCACACAATGTGGGTCAGAAATATCCCCTTTGGATCTCATGTGTCATATTGCGACTTTCCTCTGGGAATATTTGGAAACCCTTTGTTCCATGCCTATCACATTTATAGAAGGTGAAATGTGGTCACATCCGAGTTTGTTTTTGTTTTATGTGCTGCTACATGATGACGGGGAACCTGCAATGTGAGGGAATAAAGTGAGAGGCCCAGCACTGCACAACCAGATTGATCCGTGCTGAGACAAAACCCAAGCTGTTCTCCGAGCCCAGCGCTCCAGTCCCTGGACCACACTCACTCTGATGGCCCCCATGCTGTGTGTGAGAAGCAAGTGACAAGTGCAGTTTCCCAGGCTGTGAGCATCCTCCAATTGGCTGCATCCCTGCTCCTCCTGGCTTCTTTTGGTCTGAGGATTGCTCTTGGAAATTATGCTGCTGGGTTTCTTCATGTAGCAGTGGCTACATTTCCCTGTTAGCTGGAAGCCTTTCCTGGAATTCTAAACTAGAAAGAATGTTCCGACGGCCCCCTAGGCAAGAGGTCAAGGTTTCCTCACTGCTGATGATATCTATTTTTTTATTAATGGATGGGATTTTATTTTAACCAGCGGGCCTCCAGCGTTTCTCTTGGATACCTACAATGTGCCAGAAGTGATGTCTAAGTTTTCTTTGACTGCCTCTCTTGCTTCTGATAGATCGGATGCACTGAGGGCCAAGTTTCAAAGTGTTTGAGACAACCTGTCATTGTTTAGTTGCTTAGTCATGTCTGACTCTTTTGCGACCCCATGGACTGTAGCCCAGCAGGCTCCTATGTTCATGGAATTTCCCAGGCAAGAACACTTGGATTCTTGGAGTGGATTGCCATTTCCTTCTCCAGGGGACCTTCCCAACCCCGGGTACAAACCTGTGTCTCCTTCATTGGCAGCGGGATTCTTTACCACTGAGCCCCCAGGGAAGTCTATGTGCACAAGACAGCCGATTAGGTGTAAATGCCACTGATAAACCAAGAGGCGCATGTCCTAATACCATCTTGGCTAGAGACACTGCATTGCAATTCTCTGTTTAGACATCTGTTTCTGCCTGAGATGCCAGCCACCTCCTCGTTAGACTGGATTGTTCTCCTCTCTTTCCTTAGTGAAAAGCATTTTTCCGGGCTCATAAATCTTTTGCTTGGTAAACTGGATTGTACTAGCTGTAATCACTTGCATATCACTTAACCTCTCTGGTCATAACTTTTGCCGCAGAAAATGATGAAAGAGTTGATTCATCATCTCACTTCCAGTCTTACCATTCCATAATCCAACACTTTTGATTCTCTGTGACTAGAGGTGGTTCTGGCTTTAGGTCTTACCCCATTAAGAAACGGATGTATTTTTCTGTCTTAGTCATATTATAAGAAGGAGCACCTACTTACCACCTGGTATTTCTCATGTTCAGGATGTAATTAGCTTCATTTTGAGTTCTCTATTACACGGAAAGTAAAGCTGAGTATTTTTAGTGTCACGAAACAAATGTGTGGGTGAAGTGGGAGTGTTAGTTCAGTGGAAGCACTGTTATTGTTTTTCCAGCCAGCTCTACCTCCTCTCTCAAAGGTATGGAAGGGGGAGAGGTTTCTCCTCAGTGTCTCCAATCGTGTTACGATGAATTCTCAGAAGGGCTCTAGTTCATGAAAAGCCATGGGCTTCTGCTTTTGAATAGATGATAAAACTCTTGACAAGCTCTTTCCACCTTTACCTCAGACTCTTTGTCTAAATAACCCTGAGCATATTCTGGGCCCCATCCACCATCCCTGATTCAAAGCACAAATGATTGCACCCAGAGGCTAAATGCTTTCAGTTTGTGTCGGCGACCCAGAGCTTAAAAGCGATCCTCTCCTCACCTTCTAGTTCTCTACACTGTCATGATCACAACGTCCTGAATCCTAATTAATCTGAGAAGCATGATGAGGTTAAAAGGTCAACTCTCATCCCTCTAGTAAGTGGACTCCATTCAAAGGCATGAAGCTGTAGCAGAGTTTTGTTTTATTTTTATAAGGCTTTTTCTGTATAGTAATTGGAAATGGAAAAGGTGAAAAAAAAAAGGTTACCTAGATCATCTATTCTGGACAAGGCTAATTATTGCTTCAGAGGATATTTCTTTTGCCATCTGACCACCCATGTGAGGTTTATAGACTTGAAAGTGACTATGCTACAAATTGTTTTACTGGACACCTTTGATCCATACTAAGGTTATATCAGTAAATATTGTTATTCAATATAATTCATCACTCATCCTTCTGAATTAGGCATGTGTCTGCTTGCACAATGATAGAGTACTTGATAATAATTTAAAAACTAAAGGAAAGTTCTCTGAAATGATGTTTAGCCTGTGGCAATCATCCACTCTTTGTAAATGTTACAGAATTTTGCCATTTGCCAGGAGAGATGTACCTACATTTTTCTACTACCTGGACAAGAAGATGAGAACAGGAACAAATTAAACACAGTAGAATATTTAGACCATAGTGACATGCTAGGTGTGTCCATGAAGTAACTAAAAATGAATGAATTGATGTTCAAGGTTTAGAAATAAACCTCTCACATGTAGAGTGAATAGTAATCCAAAATACCATCATATTATCCCCCAAGACTGCATAAAGAAATGGGACTAAGTAACTTCAAAATGTTTTTGCCTGGAACAAGCTGCTGATTAACTTTCCTGGATCAAATCTGTACTGTATTCCCTCCAGAGACTCTGAACTGAATCTCTTTGCCCAGTGATGACAAAGCTCACTTGCATTCACTAAAACACAATTTTTTACTTGTGTTTATGCAATGCTTAGCTAACTTCAGCTACTTAAAATTTTAATCTGAACAGTCATCCTGATAAGAACTCATGTAGTCAGGCACCAGATGAACCAGGCCAAAACAAGTGCCCTGTTGAACATGTGTAAACGCCCCGAGCTTTGGAATGCATTTAATAATTTAGCTTCCCAATTATGTTTTACTTATGCTTTCACTAACACCCCACAGATTCTTTGGAACCACTGAGCCCAATACATTTATCATTTTAGAGTAAATTTTTAAGTTAAAGTGTCAGTTCAGTTCAGTCGCTCAGTCATGTCTGACTCTTTGCGACCCCATGAACCTCAGCACGCCAGGCCTTCCTGTCCATCACCAACTCCCGGAGTTTACCCAAACTCATGTCCATTGAGTTGGTGATGCCATCCAGCCATCTCATCCTCTGTCATCCCCTTCTCCTCCTGCCTTCAATCTTTCCCAGCATCAGGGTCTTTTCAAATGAGTCAGCTCTTTGCATCAGGTGGCCCAAGTATTGGAGTTTCAGCTTCAAGTTAGAGTATAGTTAAAAAATAAAATAAGGGGCACTCCAAGCCTTGCAAGAAGACACCTCCATCACAACCAGCATAAGTGTAGATTATAGACGCACACTACACACTAAGGAATATGGATGTACAGGTGATAAAAGTCATGTACAATTTATTAGGTATTTTGTAGCTTATCATTCCCATTTTACAGATTAGAGCACTAAATACAACGATTAAATGATTTGCCCTTTCAGGTTAGATTAGAACCTGAAAATGATCCGGAAGTTCTTGGCTTCCAAGTCTTGGCTAGCTAGTCAAGGATAGAGAAGAACTGGGACCTGGTTCTCTAGAAGCTCACTTCAGTATTCTTTCTCCTACCTCACACCACACATTTCTTTGATTAGTAAATGTATGAGGAATCTTGAGTTGAAAGTAGAATTGAAAGAAGGTCTCACCAATTTATTTGTCCTATCCCTTCCTCCTCTTGCTGAGTTAGTCTCTATTGGCCTGGCAACAAAGGGAATTCCCTAAATATACTGCTTTTATGTACATTCTCTCCTTCTCCCTCTTTTTCTTATTTCAAAATAAAATGCTGTGAAAGAGAGACTCCAGGAAGGGACCTGTGTGTGTTGTGTGTTCGGTCGCTCAGTCCTGTCCAACTCTTTGCAGCTCCATGGAACGTAGCCCGCCAGAATCTTTTGTCCTTGAAATTTTCCGGGCAAGAATACTGGAGCGGGTTGCCATTTCCTTCTCCAGGGAATCTTCCCGACCCAGGGATTGAACCTGTGTCTCTTGAGGCTCCTGCATTGGCAGGCAGGTTCTTTACCACTGAGCCACCTGGGAAGCCCATGAAAGGACCTAGTGGTTATCAATTCAAGTTCGAAGCTGAGACACCACCTCATGTCTTGCTCCCGATCTGACATTGACTCTCAAACCACCCATGTGACTGCATCCCTCTGGTTCAGGTTTTCAGTGCCTTGGAGTTGAACTAAAAGAGACTGAAACAGACCTGAGGGTCCCCTTGGGTCCAGATGGTACAGCCATTATGGAGGTCTAATTGCCTGTTAAAGAAGAAAAATTTCAGTGTTGCCTATAGGTCTTTCATCACCATCAAATTTCAGGTTTGTGTTTGTGTAGATTGGCCTTTACTCCCCGTAAGGGGGCAAATCTCTCTTTTGACCATCAAGAAAACAGTATTTTCACAGACCTTTTGACAAACAAGAGAGTCAAGTTGCTCTGGACTCCCCTTCCCCATCAAAATGAACATGTCTCTAGCTGGAGACCCACATCTTTCCTCCCTAGTCCTTCCTTACCGTGCCAACCCTTCTGGAATAATTATGCCTCCTGGCCATGGCCATGCTTTCAGGATTACCCTCCACTGATTTCCAAGGGCTTCTGGGGACATTGTGAACAGAACACCTAAGTATAGCTCTGCTCCGTCAGTGCTAACGTGACAGAAAGGAGTCCACAGATTGGATGACCCTCAAGGGCAGCAGAGAACAGCATATAGGACAGGACATTTCAGTAGCCAAAAAGTGGATATTTTTCTATTTCTTAACTTTCCTACTTTAATTAGATTATTTAGAATAACAGAAAGATCAATAAAAGTTGAGTGTGGTCACCCCTGAAAGCTATAACTTTTATTTGAGTAGGGCTGTGTCAGGGGACTGTTGCTTTATCATTATGGCCTGGAAGATTAATTTGACATTTACTGTGAACCTGTCATGCTTTGCTGTTAATAAAAATTCTTAAAGGAAAGACAGAAAGGAAACTTAATCTTGGGCATGGTCAACCCAGAGAATTATTTTGAGAGGAAGGAGAGGGTGGAAGAGAAACCTGGATTCCTTCCAAAGGTGCAATGGGCCTCGAAAGTCAGTCCAGAGAGACTCATCTAGACAGCTACAGGCTTGAGCCCTCCGTGTAAGAGAGAAAGCCTCTTTGCTACAGTTCTTCTGAATTGAGCACATCTGGGGAGAGGATATATATTTTAAGGTCATATATCTGCTCCATAAACCAGTTCAGTGGTCTAAATGTTTCAAAGCAAAAATCCTAACCGTAAGATCTCTTTGTTATTATTGTGGCTATATGATGCAGCCCTTAATTTAACTGAGACAGGGGCATAGAATGACTGCACACAGGTACAGTTGAGTTCAGTCGCTCATTCGTGTCCGACTCTTTGCGACCCCATGAACTGCAGCACACCAGGCCTCCCTGTCCATCACCAACTCCCGGAGTTTACTCAAACTCATGTCCATCGAGTCGGTGATGCCATCCAGCCATCTCATCCTCTGTTGTCCCCTTCTCCTCCTGCCCCCAATCCCTCCCATCATCAGGGTCTTTTCCAATGAGTCAACTCTTCACATGAGTTGGCCAAAGTATTGGAGTTTCAGCCTCAGCATCAGTCCTTCCAATGAACACCCAGGACTGATCTCCTTTAGGATGGACTGGTTGGATCTCCTTGCAGTCCAAGGGACCCTCAAGAGTCTTCTCCAACACCACAGTTCAAAAGCATCAATTCTTTGGCGCTCAGCTTTCTTCACAGTCCAACCCTCACATCCATACATGACCACTGGAAAAACCATAGCCTTGACTAGACGAACCTTTGTTGGCAAAGTACTGTCTCTGCTTTTTAATATGCTATCTAGGTTGGTCATAACTGTCCTTCCAAGGAGTAAGCGTCTTTTAATTTAATGGCTGCAATCACCATCTGCAGTGATTTTGGAGCCCCAAAAAATAAAGTCTGACACTATTTCCACTGTTTCTCCATCTGTTTCCCATGAAGTGATGAAACCAGATGCCATGATCACACAGGTACAGTGCCATCTAAATACTGGGTAAATGTCTTTCCTCTATCAATGAAGTCAGAACAGCTTCTCAGATATTATTCCCCCACCATCTCCTCATCAAATTCTTGACCTAAGGAAGTAAGATATGTCAGTAGACAGTTTTATTGGCCCTGTTTAGATGTGTAAAATGTTGTCTCTTCTCTTTATGGGTCTCTTGGTAATTGACTATGCTTGTAACGTTGTAAGAAAGCCCATCTCATGGTTAGACTTTCTTGTCCTTTTCCAGCCTCCAGCAAGCTGAAGGCGAAGCCATCAACAAGTAGGTTGACATGTGGTTTCGGTCCACAAGGCTCTCTTGCTTCTAACATAATCTAAAGCTGAGGACTTGATGGGCTGGAATATTTGGGGTTGCTGCCTTCCAGTTTATTTACTCTAACAGAGACACTTCTGAGTATGGATTGCTACCATAGGCAGAGCTGTGCTGTGCCTTAGAAAAGCTATTTGTTGATGAAACACTAATTGTGAAATAGTTACCTCAGAGAACCCAAATGTAATTACGTTAAGTTTAATTACATATCATTAATTATATGAAATATTTAAATTGTTATGTTGCATTGTGCTGCGCTCATCTCTGTACATTTTTGCTGGTGTGTAGAGCAGATGTGCTTGAGGAGTTTGGATGTCATCCAGAAGTTAGTGAATTCTTACTGTTTGGATAATCGGGGCCTGATTTATACCATCTATTGAAAAACAATAGCTGCATATTTTCAGTGATGCAGTAAGAGCAAGTGTAGGGCTGCTGTGACTTATGCCTAGGTGATATTTTGGTAATCATCTCTGGCTGCAAACTTTAAGTTTAATCAACCAAATATAAGGAAGTCAAAAGCCTAATTTCTTATGTAAATCAACATCAGCCAAACAAGCATTTCTTGTTTCTATTGGGAGAGAGCCATTCCTTTCTCGGCTATGAAACTGACACTTTATTTAGGATGCCTGAGTTACCAAGGGAGTCCAGCATTAAATCATACGCCTTGTTCTTCAGATATTCACTTAGATTAATACACCATTAGTTAGAAAGTATTTATATACTTCACTTATATTCAGTTCTCTAACTTGATTGAAAGCATGGTGAAGCTTCCATATAAATGGAAGAGAAAGCAGTCATAGAGACTCACAGTAGATTTTGCTTTTCCAGTATGTGACTAGTACTTATCAGATCTGATACTAAATGCAATGATTGATGTTCAGTTTTGTTAAACAAACAGAGGCACTGGAGTTTACTCTTTTTTAAGGCTTTCATATTTACATCCATTTGGAGGACAGCAAAGCAGAGAAGCAGTCATTTAAATAGAAATGCTGCAGAAAGGAAAAATATGTATGACTTGTGTTTCTGCCAATCAAACATGTAGTACAATTTAAATGTAAATTTTATTCTTGTCTATACAAATACTATACAATGTTCACAGCAGCTTTGCCCTGTTCAACTCATTTTATTTTGACAAAATTTCACAAAATTTGGAAAAAGAAAATAGTGTCTCATCAGTCATAAGTCATGGCGTGCTACTTTCCACCATTTGGAGAGGATAGGTCCTGCAGAAGTTCTTTTTAAGCATGATATGTGTCTATAATTTGAAGAGTTAACATGTAAAGGAAGATAATATCATTTGTAGAGATGTGGATAGACCTAGAGTCTGTTCATATGGAGTTAAGTAAGTCAGAAAGAGAAAAACAAATACCGTGTATGGATGCGTACCTGTGGAATCTAGAAAAATGGTACAGATGAACCTGTTCATAGGGCAGGGATAGAGACACACATATACAGAATGGACTTGTGGACACAAGGTGAGGGGAAAGGGGACTGGGATGAATTGGGAGATTGGGACTGATGTACATATATATACACACACCACTGCATGTGAAATAGCTAGTGGGGAGCTATTGTGTAGCACAGGGAGCTCAGCTTGGTGGTCTGTGATGACCTAGATGGGTGGGACGGGGGTGGGTGGGAGGGAGACCTGAAAAGGAGGGGAGATATATAGATATAGATATAGATATGGCTGATTCACTTCATTGTACAGCAGAAACTAACATAAAACTATACCCCAGTTTTGTTTTTTTTTAATGCAAATACATAATCATTTTGTTGGAGATTTTTTTAAGTGGTATCTCAGTCAGATATTTGTGTATTGTGGTTGGTTGTGTTGTTGGTCATCTAATAATTAATTGAATTCTATATAAATGGTGTTGACCATGGGCTTTCCAGAAGGTTCTGGGGTAAAGAATCCACCTGTCAATGCAGAAGATGCTGGAGATGCAGGTTTGATCCCTGGGTCCAGAAGATCCCCTGGAGAAGGACATGGGAATCCACTCCAGTATTCCTGCCTGGGAAATCCCGTGGACAGAGGCGCCTGGTGGGCTACAGTCCATGGGGTCACAGAGGGTTGGATGCGACTGGGCACGCACAGTGTCAGCCATGCTAGAAAGTACAGTCTGTGTGTCAAAGTGTGGGGAGAGGGGCAGAGAGAGGGATGGAGGGAGGTAGAGAGTGAGATAGAGTGGTGATCTCTTCTCACTGAAGGTAGGCTTCTGAAGGCTTGTGCTCAGGAAAATCCAAAAAGGTCCACTTTTAGCCCCTGCACCCTAGCAACCTCACCAGGACTACAGGTCTCATTGTGGGCGGGGAGTTGCTTCATCCCGATTCTCACCCCTTAGGAGAGTTCCTGGCCCTGCCCAAGACAACTGCCCCTGCATCCTCCACGCAGCCTCAGCATACATAATCCACACGACTCGTGGAACAATTACACTATCAATTTGTTGTTGTCTTTGCAACCCCATGGACTGTAGCCCGTCAGGCTCCTCTGTCCATGGGATTTCCCAGGCAAGAATACTGGAGTGGGTTGACATTTCCTCCTCTAGGGGATCTTCCTGACCTGGGGATCAAACCTACATCTCCTGCATCTCCTGTTTGGCAGGAATATTCTTTACCACTGAGCCACCTGAGAAGCCTTGTATTATCAATAGATACCATCTTATCTAATTTGAACTGAAGCTTACCTTCTGAGCACAGGGCCAGTTCTAGTTTATTTCCTAAAGCTCGGTGGTAAGTTGAGTCTGTCATAAGACTATTCCTGGCCCAGACCTGGCAGGAGACTTTAGGGCCTCTTTGTCTTCCAGGAGCAACAGAGGTGTCAGAACTCATCTTAGAATCACCCTTCTTTCCTATGACAGTTTCAGGAAATAAGAACAATTTATCCTTGACAGCTTTAGAAACACTATCTTCTAATTTATGCACTACTTCTCCTCGGGTAATTGGGACCCAGACACGTTCTGCATAACAGCCCCTGGCTTTGGAGGGGGAGCCCAGGCTTACCAACTGCTACCCCTGAAGGAGGAAGAGCCAGAGGGTGAGCAGATTGTGCCTTTAAAAAAAAAAAAAGAAGAGAAAAGAAAAAAGAAATTAGGGGTGGTAAAGAGGTTGGAAGACAAAGGAGGAAGCATTTGATAGGTCATCTGTCAGGAGGCCTTGATGGAGGCTGGTAGGAGAACAATGAAGTCCCACTTCAAAGTGAACAATGCCACGCTGAGTAGGTGCCAGTTTAATCGAACAAAAAGAAAGAAGACATGTCAGCTATTAAACACATTCATTAAGGGGTGTCTTTTAACCCCTTGGTTTTCCCCACTATTTTTCTTTCCTGAGCAGAATGGGGGAAAAAAAATGAGTCTTTCAAAGCAAGAGGGAAGTGTAAGGTTGCCAACTTTCTGGAACATCAAGCAGAAATATTTGCATTAATTAAATATTTATTTTTGGAACAGAAGTTGTGTAGAGCGTGGAAGTCAGGTACATTTCTTGATGGTTTCAACTAATCTCATGTGTTTGAAATTTTCAGCGGAGTAGCCTCCACCACCCCTCAACTTTGTTTTCATTTTCAATTATATTCAAAAGAAAGCAGGATCCGATGCTTAATTTGAAGTTGGAGAGAATGGAAAAATGAGAAGATTTCAGATTTTAAAACTATGATTCTCAGGCAGGAAGCATAATAAAAAGGGGGCATTTTCACATCTAGGTTTTTGTGATAACTAGAAAAGGAAAAAGAGCCAAGAGAAAATTTTAATTAAGTGCTGTTAGTTCACAAATGATCTCTCATCTTGAAAGTGTCTGATGTGCTATGTCTGTGTTATGAATTTAGAGATGAAAGAATAAATATCAAAATGTAATAAGAATATCAGACTCTAAGAAATTCCATATGAGTTTAGAACAGTGAGCTACTCAGCCTCGGATTCTGTCTTTGGCAGTGGAACAGAGTACAGCTTTTTCTTTTGTGAACTTCTCAAATAATGGAAGATTTGATTAAAACTAATATTTTTCAATATCAGATCCATTCACTGGAGGTTCCTGCTGAAGGCTTATGTTTCTGTAAGTGAAGAGCAGTTTGCCTTTTTGTCATGAGTTGGTTAAGTTGGAATAGGGCTACGAAAAATCACTTAAGTGCTCAACTCTTGTGTCTTCAGCTAGATATGAGGGTCATGTGGTCATGATCTGTGTCTCATGTCTCTTTTGCCACCCTCCCAATTGGGTAATCCATGGTGCATATGTTGACTGGTCTGTGTATTCATTTATTTATTTGGAAATATTTATATTGAGTTCCTACTGTACTAGGCAGGGTTCTTTTTTTTTAAATTTTTATTGGAGTATTGTTGCTTTATAATGTTGTGTTGGTTAGTGCTATACAGAAAATTGAATCAGCTGTATGTTTACTTACATCCCCTATTTTGGGGCTTTCCTTCCCATTTAGCTTACCACAGAGTGTTTAGTAGCGTTCCCCGTGCTATATAGTAGGTTCTCATTAGTCATCTGTTTTATACACAATATCAGTCGTGTAGATGTCAGTCCCAGTCTCCCAGTTCTTCTCATCCCCATTTCCCCCCTGGGTGTCCATACATTTGTTTTCTACCTGTGTCTCTATTTCTGCTTTGCAAACAGGTTCCTCCGCACCATTTTTCTAGATTCCTCATATATGCATTAATGTAAAAATATTTGTTTTCCTCTTTCTGACTTACTTCACTCTCTTTGGCAGCCTTGCAGTCCATCCACGTCTCTAGGCAGGGTTCTTGATGCTGGACTTTCATTAGAACATCGAACAGATAGATCCCCCACGTCGATGGGCTTATTCTTCTAGCAGGAGAGAACACATAGCAGATAAACCGAGAAAATAACATCGGTGTTGAAAGCGCCCTGATGAAAAGCAAAGTGTACTAAGGGCATGAAGCGGGGTGTGGCTGCTGTTGAGGTCTGGAGGCCAGGAAGAGCCTCTTTGAGAAAATAACAGCTGAGGTGATGGGATACAGGCTCTGGTGAAGACCTTGCATTTGTAGGTGGCGAGATGACACAACCCCTTTTGTCCGTTACCATCTTTTAAATTTTATAAACTGGTTTAGGGCTGATTTCAAGGAAATGAATTGTACTTTTCAAGTAAAAGCTTTCAGCTCTCCACTCTTGCTGATATCATTGTAATCTGTGCAAAGCCCTGAATTATTCCAGGGCCAGGGAATATGGCAAGTATGGGGATGGAGTGCCAGAATGAGGTGCCCGATGGCCCGTCTTCAGGTGACGGGTGGCTTAAGTGGCCGCTACCCAATGAAATCAGAATGTGTCTTATAATGCTGCCTCTATTATGTTCAATTTTTCTAAGGGAAAAAAAAAAGCATGAGTGAGATAAGGGCTCTTTTTGAAACATGGGATGTACAACTTGATGAGGGAGAAAGGAGAGAATGGGAATAGGTATGTCTAGGTTTGAGTCTCATTGCTTATCTTTCATTGAAGACTTGAGACATGGAAGAGGACACATTGTTTCTTGAAAGTGGGTAGAGTAGGATAGGACAAACTCTTTTACCTAATCTGTTAATCTTCAGAGCTGATAGTGCTTCCCTTCGGTTCTGGGTACCATGGCTAAGGACTGAGCTCATCTGTAATAGCAATGGCTGGACTGACCAGGCATGCCTTGCCAATGGCCTTTCACATTGCCACTGTAGCTGCCCCCAGTGTGTAAACCTTGCCGTGTCCTACTTGCTGGTGTACCATTGACTAAAGCAAATCACACGACCAAGTCCAGGCTTGGTATTAAAGGCACCATACAAGAAGTGGAAACCCAATGGTGTGATTCACTGAAAAGCCTTCATGCAACAGTCTAACATTTGCACAGCAAATATCTAGTTAAATTTGAAAGTAGAACCCAATTTAACCCTATTTTAGTACTAACTCCATTGTAGCATATTGAAGCCAATATGCTACTGTTACATTCGCTAAAGCAGGAAATCTAACTCACATGTTAGATTTTTAGTAACAAAGATTTACATAGAAAAGAAAGATTTACATAGAAAGAGCTTTTGGTTTAACCTTGTAGATAATTATCAAATTCTGTATATGTATTCTTTCCTTAGCATTTTACTACTTTACGTTACTGAAGAAGTAAAAGAGGGATGGAATAGGGATCAGTCAGCCCGGGGTTCCATGTCTAGTTTTGACAATATGGGTGGATAACCTTCAGCCAGTGATTGACCCCTTCTGACCTTAGTTTGATTATCCATACAATGAGGACATTCAGTGGCTTTTACAGATTAGTCACCTTTAGAAGTCCTTTGATATATTCTTTATTTTTAATGCACATCTTTTCCCCTTTATCAACTCTTTTTGTTTAGCAGAACAAGCTGGATGCATAAGTCTAACTAGATCCAAGAATGAAATGGTTAGCAGAGGTAGTTAGGTTGGTGGTTAATCTACCTAGGTATCATACCTACCTAGGGAACCATCATAGGCAGAGACAGAAATGGCTTCAAATCCTGACCCTATCACTTATAAACATTTAGGTCCCTGGGTCTGTCTGCAAGTGGTAGTAGTTTTGAAACTGAAGTGTAAACATTGGTCTCTCAGTCGTGTCCAACTCTTTGTGATCCCATGGACTGTAGTCTGCCAGGCTCCTCTGTCCATGGAATTCAAGCAAGAATACTAGAGTGGGTTGCCATTCCCTTCTCCAGGGGATCTTCCCAACCCAGGGATTGAACCCAGGTCTCCTGCATTGCAGGAAGATTTACCGCCTGAGTTACCAGGGAAGCCCCATAAGTATCTCATAGAGTTTTGAGGTTAAACTGAGTTAAACAGAGACAGATAAAGTACACAGTAAGGCATGCATCATATAATAAGTGCTTAATAAATGGTGTCTGCCACTATTTTTAGGGTAACTGCTATTGATAGTAATAGTAAATCAGACAAATGCATGCTTTATGCCATAGTATGTGAAATGATATCCTCTGCTAATCAATATATGTATGTAAGTGATTAGTGTCCAAAACACCTGTCTCATATCTGAGAAAGTTTTAGAAGCCAGACTTTACTCCTAGGAGATGGATTTATGGGATTTTTTTCAGTCCATTCTACAGATAACTAAACTGAGGAAAAATCTTTTTACAACAAGTCTTGGTTCTAGGGTGGGTGTCCAGAGACAGAGTCAGGTTAGGACCAGCTATGTTTCTGTCTCAAGTCTAAAGTTAGATCCAGTGGTAGGTGTTTTATTTTTTCTTCCTTTCTTCCTCTCACTCCATCCCTTCATTCTTTCCTTCCCTTCCTTCCTCTTTCTTTTTCTTTTCTTTTCAGAGTTATTTGGCCTTCATTCACAGAGCTTGCACATAGAGCCTGACCTGTTTTACTCAGTGATCTTTTCCTCGTGGTTGATTTTTTTTGCCTTGAATTGAAGACATCTTAGGGTTATAAATTTTATCTTCCTAACTAGATTGTAGTATATGCCTCGAGGATAGAGAAAGCATTTTTAATATCTTTGTTTTTTCCAAGTACTTACTACAGAAACGTGAACATAATATATCCTCTAATAGTTTTTTAATGTACCCCAAAGAGATCTGAGAATCAGTGAAACTCAACAGCAAATAAATTCAGCCAACATTCTATGCTAGACATGACATAATGCGTTTAATTTATGGATGGGCTTTAATCCTTCTCCCTCAACACCATGGTTTTAAATTTCTGCCTTTGAAAGAATACTTTAATCACATGTATTGCCCATTTTTACTATCACTAGAGCTAATCACTAATGCCAAAACTATCCTTGCCCTATAATTATGAGAAAAGAAGTATGCCTACATTACATAAGATGGCAAAGTGAAGGCAAATGCTAAAATGTCTGATTTTGAGCCTGCGATAAGGCTCAAAGTATATGAGAAAATGTTTATAAACCATGTAACAATAGCAGTTATTGAAGGAGATGTTATGTTGCATTGTTCTGCCATCCTTGGTTCTGTGATCATCCTATTTTTATTGGTATTATTATATACCATCATCATCAATTTATCGTGGTTCAACTTAGAAAAACCTTCACCTGCTCATTTCCAAAGTTATCTCTCACTATTAAAGAAGGGAAAATGCTTTCTTTGGCGATAAAACCATCGGAAACTTCTCGTAAGGTATTGAGGGCAGAATGAAACATCGCTGACACATTCTCCTCTCTCTCATTTGGTTTCTGACAAATTGGAAAAGGAAAAAAAAGATGCCTTCCTCAGGAAACTGCTTCACTCTGTTGTTTTTGATTTTCCACATGAAAGGATTCTATTTAAGCACAGGAGGGTCTAGGAAGGCTGGCTTCTTATGGAGCAGGTATATTCATACTTTTCCCCCCACAACTTGTAGCCTGATCCACTGCAATTATTTCAGTAGTCAGCATACTCTGGGATTCTGAAAACAAATAAATCAAATGCTTTTTAAAGTCGGAGCTAAGGCTGAATATAGAACAAAACAAAAAGAAGGTATTTACGCACATAATACCTTCCCATGTAAGTGTGTATCAACTACACGGGTGGGCCTAAAAGGGTAACAGTGATGGAGACAGTTCGCCATGCCTTGGATGGACTGTGAGCTCTTGGTGATACTGATCAGCCTTTGCCCTTTACACTGACATCAGAAACTCCACCTCCTTCCCCAAGCCCCCAGGCTGCCCCAGGCTGCTGGAATCTGTGTGACAGCCCAGCAAGATTAACGCTAAGAAACACACAAAAGGCAGAAAACAAATAGCTCTGCTGCCATCCTATTGGCTGGCATCCTCCTGGGATGATCTGTAATCATTTCTTTAGCTTAGAAACCAGCCTCCTGCTCTTCGGAGTAGTAGCGAAGCCCCCAAGCCTTGGGGGTCCTTTTTGTCCCTTCTGTTGTTTATAAGAGTTGATTCATTTTGCCATCTATTTTAATAGAGATATTGGTTTTGCTTTTCTGTTGTTGGTTTTAAATTTTGGAGAACATAGAGCAGAGCAATGAACAGAGAACAAACTCTGACTCCTTAAAATTTATTTTCAGGTCAACAGTGTTAAATTTCTTCCAACTCAACATATAAGAAGCCTTAAAATGATGAATTATTGTGCTTTTAAAAATTATGCTCAAGTTTTAGCATGAAAGGATGTTAGAAGAAAATCATTATCATCTCTGTGTGTTTACAAAGAACACACACGGACATATGCACACATAGTCAGGAAAGGAGTTCTTTAAGAATTTCATGCAATGAAAGATTTAATTAACCTTTCCACTAGGAAACCAATTCTGCTCACTGCCTTCATTATCCCTTTTTTTATTTCCATCCCATGGCACTCACATGTTATTCCCTTCCTCTTCTTTTATTGCTCCCCCCACCCCCACCATCCTTTTGGCCCATTCTTTCATCAATGATTCTATTGTTAAATCTGCCAGCTGGTGTTGGAGTGACTTATTCCTCTCCATTTCCCACACCAACAACCTTACTTCCATACTTCAGTTTTTGCTGTTACCTGCTTTACAGCATCCTCTATTTCTTCTCAATTCTTAATTGAAAAAGACATTTTGACCCAGGAGTATAAGGTCAGTTGAAACGTTTGACAGTCTATAAGGAATGAAGCTCTGAAATATTATTCTTCCCACAGGGCATAGCAATTTATAATAAATGAATGTTATTTATGAACATAAAACCAAAGGAAACCCGCTACCAAAAACATTGATTGATTGGTGATATGAAGGAGTTTATAATTATAATTACCATCTTAATTTTACTATTAGTGAGTTTCATTTTGAGTTTGGGATATTAAAAGAGACTCAAGAATGCAGAAAATATACTCTCCTGCAAATATTGAGGGAAATATTTAAATTTCATGCAAATCAGTGTTACATATTTGATAGTGCGCTCATTCTCAAGCAAACTTTTAGAAGTTATCTTTTTTTGTTGTTGGTAATGATTTATAGCAGTTTCCCACTGCATTTCCTCCTGTCTGTTGTTGAAGAAAAAAAAAGAGTAAGAGTGTATATTCATATAGCCCTCTTGCTTGTAATGCCTAGACATGTTGGTTGCTAAGTAACAGAATACTACCAGGAAGCAGGGCCCATCGTGTGTATTTCTGATCTAGCAGAAAAGCAGAAGCCTCCACAGGAGAGAAGTTTTCTGCATTTTCCTGCACTTTTGCTGAACCAAACAGAATTATTATTGCATGACAAAATACCACTTAGCCTTATGGAACTTCCTGGCCGTTTCAGTTTAATCACTGCTGTGAAGAATCCATAAGTCTTGCTTGGTTCCTTCTACAAGATAGCATGTTGGGTTTGCTTCCCCTGAATCGAAGCTTGGTTGTCCAGGATCCCAATGCCTTTGGCTTTTCCTAGGTTAGTAAAGTTCATCTTACCAGTTAGTTGAACTCAGAGGGATTAGTTTCCGATATCTTGCATTCTAACAGATTTTTTTTTTTAATGCTTATATCTTGGGTAAACAGGAATGTAGCAAGAATAGAAACCAAATAATTAACAAAATTGCTCAGAATTCCACTTGTATAAAAAAAGTCACTCCTTGTAAACATAACCATTAACTAAAATAAGTGGGTTACATGCAAGTGTTAAGCATCATGACCAGGTCAGGGAAGTATGGATCATCCTTGAAACATTTCCGGAGTGACCACTATGTGCTAAGATAAGGAGTCTTGGTATTACAGAAAATAAGTTAGCATCCTGGCCTCATGATACATTGGAGGAGAAATATACACAGATAATTAACATTGTGGGAAGTCTTGAAGTAGAGCGGGAGTGTTTGGGAAGACAGAGGAGGAAGCAACCAATGAGGCCTGTGGGAATTGAGTGGCTTCAAAAGGAAGAGTTTCCCAGGGAGAGAAGGCGGGTGACCTTTATTGGGTTTCCGAGGTAACTCTCACTTACCCACCAATGCAAATCACTGCAGTATAGGGAAGCCTTCCTGGACGACTCTGACCAAATGAGTGTCCTTCATCATATATTCTTTTAGCTCCTTTCCTTCAGAGGGCTTATCTCAGTTTTAAGTCTATATTTGAACAGTATTGTGTAATACTTGAACAGACATTGCTACCTTTCATCATCATTAGACTTTTAGTTCGTCAAGGAAGGAATATAGCAGTTGCACTCATGAGATGCCTCTGACAGAGTACAATGCCTTGCACACAGCAAGAACTTAATAAACGTTGAATGAAGGAGTGAATGGACTTGCAAATCATGTCATTTAGTTAGCCACCGTCCCTCCTTTCAGAGGATGTTGGCCAACCTCATATTCCATGTTGTTGATATTCCTAAAAGAAAGAAAAAATGCATCTTAATATACTTCACTTCCTACATCTACTACATATATTCTATTATAAACCTAAATCCAGCAAAAGCATTCTGTAGCTTTAGCCTTTTGCCTAGTATATTTAACATGAAGAGAAGCACTTTTTAAAAAGGTTTATTTATTTGGCTTCCTCCAGTCTTAGCTGTGGCTCACGGACTCTCTGGTCATGGTGTATGGGCTTAGTTGGTCCAGTGGCAGTTGGGATCTTGGTTCCCTGACTGGGGATCAAACCCACATCCCCTGCATTGCAAGGTGGATTCTTAACCACTGGACCACCAGGGAAGTCACTAAAGAGAAGTACTTTTAAAGGAATTATCTGAACAGTTAAAATACAGGGGGAAAAATGTCTCTAGTTGGTTCTTCAGTTCAGTTCAGTTCAGTCACTCAGTCGTGTCCGACTCTTTGCTACCCCATGAATCGCAGCACACCAGGCCTCCCTGTTCATCACCAACTCCCGGAGTTTACTCAAACTCATGCCCATCGAGTCGGTGATGCCATCCAGCCATCTCATCCTCTGTCGTCCCCTTCTCCTCCTGCCCACCGTCCCTCCCAGCATCCGGGTCTTTTCCAATGAGTCAACTGTTCTTACATTGACCTAATTACATTGACCTGGAATCCTCCTTGAGTCTATTAATACATTACAATGGGGAGTGGGAATATGGATTTATATTTATTAAGTACTTACTTTATGTAAGATTTCATATTATCCCTTTAGCTTATGTTAATCACATTTAATTTATACCACAACAAAAGACTTAGGCATTCTGTTCGCCCCATTTTAGAAAGAGGTATACTGATGTCTTGGCAGTTAAATGGTATTCTTCACTTCACAGTAAGCAAGTGGCTGAAGTAAGTGTCAACCCCAGGTCAGTTTGATCCTAAAGACATTTTCTTTCCATTATTCTTCTCTCTTCTCATCAGCCTTTCCTACCTGAATCCTGAGAGCTTATTTTCTATATATCAGCTATTTTCAGAATCCAATTTTGCCAGTCAGGGAGATGGTGTGTCAGTTGCAAACACAAAAATATTTCAATATTCATCTATTTGATTGATACTAGTGAGATCCTTTATTCTCAATAGTCATAACATTCGGCAAAAGTGTTTCAGAAGTAGAAAATTGTTTCTTTTTTTTATAAGGAGAGGGGAGAAAGTGTGCTTTGCTGCTTTTCTGAAGCAGGGAGCCTTTCTGACTGGTCATCTTTGTCAGTATGGGGACCGTCAAGATGTGCCCACAGTGAATACACTGGGCTGAGTTAAATTCAAGTCTTTTTTTCAACCTACTTGTTCAACAATGTGAGAACAAGTTGAGGAGACAGTGTTCAATTCACACCAGAAAGTAGGGGTGAGTGCCCCTTTTTTGTAGCTTCTAACAGGTAAACATAACTTTCACAGTTTAGAAGAAGTGACCTTCCTCTTGGAAGAAAATGCTGTTATTATGGCATTTTAATTATTTCAGGCCAAATTTTATCTCACTTAAATCCAGAGGGTGAATTAATGTTTTCAGTGTGGCATATGCTAGAGGCTTTGAGAAACTGGTAACTTAATTTGCACTAAAAGCATTTAACTCTGTGAAAGGCACTCCAAACTTGCTGCTACTAACAGCACAGACAGGGCAATTTGCTAATGGGGTTTCCATTTGTTGCAGTTTATGAACTGCCTAACTTTACCCAATTTACTCATCCAGGCACTTCCAAATATGAGCCAGTCAATGGGAATGAAACATTGATGGATTTTAATTCAATAAGGGAGCATATTACCTATTTAGAACATAAATAAATAAGAACGTCCTATCAAAGTGACATTCACTCTATAGACCAGTTACTGGTGATGCAAAAATGAGCAGAACAACAACAGCCAAAAATTCTGCTGTGAGGAAACAGAGCATCTACTGGGAGAAACAGGCATGAGTTTGAACGGTTTGGAGGCAAATGCTTTCCAGGCTCAGGGACAAGACAATAGGATGGGAGGAATCCTTGTATATTCAGGGAACATGAAAGAAGGTTGTGGGCCTGGAGAACCAAGAGCGAGAGGAGATACTGTGAGGGTTGAGACTGGAAAGGAAAGCAGGAGCTCGACCATGCAGGGCCTTGCAGGGAGTTGCTGTGGTCTGAATGTTTGTGTCCCCAAAATTCATATGTCAAAACCCTAATGCTCAGTATGATGTCATTATGAAGTAAGGCATTTGAGAGGTACTTAGGTCATGAGGTGGAGCCCTCACGAATGGTGTTATTAAAGAGACCCCTCCTTCCCCCTGTCTAGAACTCCCTAGTTCACTTTGACCACATGAGGACCCAGAATGTCCATAGTCTGAAACCTGGAAGAATCTTCTTAGCAAAACTTAAGACTGTGTTGGAACTCTGATTTCAGATTTCCAACCTCCGGGACTGTAGAAGCTACATTTCTTTTGCAAAGCAGCCAGTCTGCAGTACTTTATTCTTGCTTGTGCTCAGTCACTTCCATCATGTTGGACTCTTTGTGACTCCATGGACCATAGCCCACCAGGCTCCTTTGCCCACGGAATTTTCCAGGCAAGAATACTGGAGTGCGTTGCCATGCCCACCTTCAGGGGGCATGCCTTCCGCACCCGGCATTGAACCCACATCTCCTGAGTCTCCTGCATTGCAGGCAGATTCTTTGCTGCTGAGCCACTGGTTATAGCAGCCCAAATGGATTAAGGTGGAATATATGCACTTCGTTTTTAAGTTGGAAAAAAACAAAACAAAACACAGTATCTGCTGTGAGGTGCTATTCTGGGATATAGAAATGAACAAACCTGATGAATCCCTGAGAAGACAAATAATTGACAGTTAAACCCTTAAGTAGAGACTATGTCAGGTGGTAAGTGTTACGAAGAAAACTAAAGCAGGTGAGGGGGATGAAAAGCGACTGAGCAGAAGAGTCCCTGGTTTATAGAGTGTTTGGGGGGATGAGGTGACCTCTGAACAGAGATCTGACTTTGGCCCTGTTAAGGATTTTAGGCTTTCTTCCTAAGTGCAGGTACTGAGTCACTGATGGTTTTAAACCAGAGAGGTGGCATGATGAGAACACCTCCCTGAAAGGATCAACCTGGCTGTAGGGTACAAAAAAGATGAGAACAGGGGACAGTAGAAGCCTGGGATCCATAAGAGAATTATGGCAGTTACCTAGAAGGTGATGGATCAGACCATGTTGGTGTAGGGAATGTGGCTGCTTCATCATTGGAACTGGTTCTTAATTCCACATGCTCCTAATGCTGTTTTTAAAAAGAGCTCTGAACTGGGAAGAAAAAATAATAATTTCAAGTTTTTATCTGTTTCACCTTAAGCCACTTTTATATTTTATAGTTTTGCTATCAAAGAAAGTCATGATTCCTGGGTTTTCTAGCTTTTAAGCTTTTGTAAAAACAGATATAAAATAAATATTTGAAATATGTAAAGTGCTATATCAGGTAAGGGGTAAGCAGTTGTGATACTGCAGTGGATAGATTGAATGCTATAAATAACTGTTCTTCCAGACTGAAGGAATATGCAGCTTTCTATTCTTCTCAGTTTGCAGAGTGAGTTCAGAAGCTGTTACAAAGAAACCCACTGTATTAAACTATTTATGTTGCAATTTAGATAGTATATGCATATGAGTGGTGGTGGTGATTTAATCGTTACGTTGTGTCCAATTCTTGTGACCCCCCCCTCCCCCATGGACTGTAAAACCTGCCAGGCTCCTCTGTCCATGGGATTTCCCAGGCAAGAATACTGGAATAGGTTGCTACTTCCTCCTCCAGGGGATCTTCCTGACCCAGGGATCAAACTCACATCTCCTGCATTGTAGATGGTTTCCTGCATTGCAGACAGATGCTTTACCACTGAGCCACCAGGAAAACCCATATGCATCTGACTTAATTATAATGAAATATTGATCTAACTCAACTAAGAAAATATCTGTATTGCAACAATTTCTAAACCATAGCCTAAGTTCAAATCTACATTTAGATGAAGAGCTAAGTATTGTGATCTAGTTCGTAACCCCTCCAAGAGATTCTTTTGAGTCTCTCTAAAAAGCCACAGTGACAGGTAACGGGGAGGAAAGTGTATCCCTAGATGTCAAGGCCCTTCTGGTCAAGAATTCCAGTACAATCCCTTTGCAGAACCCATGGATCAACCACATTTCTCTATACTGAGTCAGGGACTAGGAAGAACCTTTCTTAGGTATATTTACGGTTGAAAAAAATTCACACAGCCCTGGTGAAAAAAAACAACCAATAGAATTTTATATGCAAATTATATGAATGCATTTGAATAAAATTGGACTGGTATCTTAGATGCTAAGAATTGCTAATTTCCAACTTAATGTGAAATATGTATATAGTTCACCTACTGTACCTTTTGCTTCCAAAAGGGATTTTGCCACTGATGTGTTGGTTTTAATGGCACACACACACACACACACACACACACAAAACAAAGAAAGAAAACACTTCATTTATTGGCTCTGTCAGTAAGTGTTGTAAATTCCTCTGACCATTTGTTAAAATAAACATTTTGGACAGGTTGGTTTGTCAGCTTTGAGGTAAGGCTGTTTTCGGTAGCTATCTGACCTTTGCTAGTTATTGAGTGGACAAATGAAATGAAGCACATGAATCGAAGTAGGGAAGAGATGGGGGGTTGTGAGTTTGATGGAATCACAACCAGTAATTTTGAAATGTGACTGAATTCTTCCCACAATTAAAATCTTTCATTCTGCTCCTTCAAAGCTAATTTCTTTCTTGTTTTTCTGAATAGTTGCTTCCATTAATCTCACTCTAGGTAATGATGGTAATGATACAATTATATGTAATCATTGCCTGAATTCAATATGCAACACATCAGTCCCTTTGTGTGGTGATTGTACGGCTCTCTACAGTCTTTGGATTTGGAGCGTTTCCATCGTGCCTTGCCAAGATCAAATTCAAAAGTCTGTGACATTTTACATAACATCAGTCAAGACAAGTGTTCCTACTGTCCCTTGTAGCAACTGGGCAAACTCCCCCATCTGGCTGGTGCCAGCTGAAGCTGGGGTGAAGGCATGAGGCAGGCTAAGTGGGGTTTACTGTTTTCATTGTTTCCAGAGCGCTTAGAATATCCAGGAACAAACTAAAAGCGAGAACTTTGAGAAAGGCCTTATAGCATGCAGGTGGCGCATCCGCTTAAACTATTAATGACACAAATCATATCTAAATGAAATTATTATGCTATTTTAATTGAAGTAGAGTTGATTTCCTCTAATGTTGTATTAGGTTTAGATGCACAGAAATATGATTCAGTTATATATACATATATATATCTATTTTTTCAGATTCTTTTCCTCATCGGTCCTCATCAAATATTGAGTCTTTTATACTGAATATGTGTGCTATATGGAAGGTTCTTGTTTTTTATTTTATATCTGTTTGTTTGTATCTATTAATCCCGGGCTTCCCTGGTGGCTCAGCATTAAGAATACAGAAACTGGTGGAGACTCAGGTTCAATATTTGGAGCAAGATTCCCTGGAGGAGGGCATGGCAACCCACTCCAGTGTTCTTGCCTGGAGAATGCCTTGGGCAGAGGAGCCTGGCTGGCTACAGTCCATGGGGTCACCAAGAGTTGGACAGAATTGAAGCCACTTAGCATACAGGCACGCATCTATTAACCCCAACTTACTAATTTATTCCTCCCCCACCGCTCCCCTTTGGTAAGCATCTGTTTGTTTTCTATGTCTGTGGGTCTATTTTTATTTTGTATATAATTTCATTTCTTTTTCTTTTTTGATTCTACATATGAGCAATGTCACATATTTGTTTTTCTCTG